>NC_041393.1:152589374-152634613 GCF_002162155.2 Triticum dicoccoides | reverse complement strand
GGGCGGGCAGCGGCGCGCGGTCGGGCCGGGCTGGCCCCGGATGGGCCCTGGCGGGCCGGCGGTGTGGGATAGAGAGGAGAGCTGCGGGGACACGTGGCGGCTCCGGAGTGGTTGGGGCGCGGCGACGGACGCGTCCGGCTGCGCGAGGATGAAGATGGCTAGGATTAGACCTGGATTTCGGGCGAGATGCACATATTTATAGATAGAGGGAGCTAGGAGAGTCCAAATGGAGCACGGTTTTTGCCCACATGATTGTGATCGAAAGACCAAGAGCATGGAGGGGGTTTGGATGGGTTGTTGGGCCACTTTGGAGGGGTGTTGGGCTGCACACAAAAGAGGCTTTTATGGTTACCCCGGGTAACCGTTGGAGTATCAAACGGACTCCAAATGGCACGAAACTTGACATGCGGTCTACCGGTGCTATACCAAGGCCGCTTGACAAACCTCGGTCCATTCCGAGAATTTTGAACACCCGCTCACAACGAGAGACAAAAGGGGGACGCCGGGGAAACATAGGAGTGCCGGATTGCAAAAGGACAATGGGGAAAATGCTCGGATGCATGAGACGAACACGTATGCAAAATGAAATGCGCATGATGACATGGCAATATGCAACACGCAAGCAAATGACATAGCAACAATGGAAAATAACTGGCGGACACCTGGCGCATCCAATACGGGGCGTTACACTCTACCCCCCCCCCCCCACACACACACACACCGATAGTCGAACGTTGTAGGTAGGTATCCATGCCACGGAGAAGAACTACACCTTTTCCCTCTCAAATTCCGGTAGGCCAGCCGCGTTGTATCTTTGACGTTGGCAAACACAAATTCGATGGCACTCTTTATTGATCGCGCGTCCACACACTTCATCCCTATTTTCAATTCTATCGATATCTCACGTCCATGACTCTATTTCACACACATTGCATATGTTACGTTTTTCTGATTGAGATATCATCAACACATTGCCTCTGTTTCGCACAAACCATCTCTCTCACACCCACCCACGTACATACCTGCACCTAAAGAAGAAGTGCACGTAGGACGCACGTACTCACGTCTCGTTCCCGGCCACACCCACGCAGGTACACGGTGGAGTTTGTTTCTGTACGAAAAGGCAGCCCACGTGCTAATTTGACGCGTGTAGCGGTTGTTTACTAAAAGGAGGGTCGGGTACCACGCCTAGAATATAAAATGATTGCCGTGGGGAAAATGGAAAAATGGGTTTGTCTCTCGTGAGTCTCGTCACACAATCTCACACAAGGCCGCCGTGGCCTCTCTCTCTCAGCATTGGTCAGTGATCCGGCCGCATCCCGTCCGCCGGCGGAAAGGGAGGATGTGCATCGTCTCTCCGTTCGACGGCGTTGAGGCAGCTCGTCCCGATCTGCGGTACCCATCGTTCTCTCTGACCAAGCTCCGGCGCGGTAGGGCCTTCGCCACTTGCTCGCTGCCGCAGTATGGGCAGATCCCGGCCGCTGGCGCCCTCCTAGTAACATCCCGACGACCCTTAGGTACAGCTTCCTCCGGCCTTACTCCACTGCCCATCTTCCCACGTTGCTGCATGTGGATCTTCTTTAGTTGTTTGCTTAAATCGTATCTCGCCCGGCGTACTTTCCATCTTGCAATCTCGTCCTCAAACCATTTTTGATAAACCACCATGTGCTATCTTTCCCTTTTTACATGGAACATGCTCCTTTTTTGTCGACGTATGTGTCTTCAACTCGTGTTATTGGGCAGTAATTGTTTCCTTTCGACCTCCTTTTGCAAAGAGGGCTATCCATTTTCACCTCGTTGCTATTGCGACCTTTTGGTGAACTGAACAAATCACTTTTTTGAAGAGTGTTTTGTGCAGTTCCGCCAAAATGTCACACGGGCAACGTTTTTACATTTCTGTGGGACTGCGGAAAGGGAGATTGGTTTTGCTATCCTCCTCATCCAACTCCGTGCCTAATCTTCTCCGACAAGAAGTTAGTCCTAAAGAGAGATCGTAGAGGTGATCGGCTTCTATTTATGTGTGTTATGTTTCATCATCTAGTTCCACTATTATTGTAATCACACTGACTGGATATCTTTGCAAACAGGGATGGTCCGCCCGATTTTAGTGGAGCTGCACAAAATGATCGGATTGTGGTGTCCTTCATACACCTCTTTTTTGGCTACAGAGCTGGGTGAAACTAGCTGCCAAGCAATGAACATTGTGCCAAGGCAATGGAGCCATGCCTACGAACAGCATCGATCAATTATATTTTTTCTTCATTTGTACACCTTCTCACAACTTTGTCTTCAGTTGTGATGTGAATATTAGCGCTGATCTGCGAACCATTGAGATGCATTAGCCATGGTAGTTTCATTTGTATTTGATGGAATGTTGTAACGAGATAATCTCGAGGCAAGACACATGAATCCTAAGTTGAAACCTTTTTTTCCTGCGGGAACCAGAGTTGAAACCTTCATAGCATCACCGTACAATTTCATCAAAATTATGCGTACATATAAACAAATCCCGAAGGATTGATAGCAATGCCAGAAACAATTCAACTTCGTTTCGCCAACATGTTGGACATCCTTCATCCCGCTCCACCTGCCATGAAGCAATATTGAGTGCACAACACAACTTCAGGGAAAGATTCACCCCGGTCGTTGCGCCGTAGTAGTAATGACTAGTGAGCAGTCAAATCACAGAGCCCCACCTTCACCACAGTAAGTTGCTCGGACAAAGCAATGATAACCCACAAGTATAGGGGATCGCAACAGTTTTCAAGGGTAGAGTATTCAACCCAAATTTATTGATTCGACACAAGGGGAGCCAAAGAATATTCTCAAGTATTAGTAGCTGAGTTGTCAATTCAACCACACCTGGAAACTTAGTATCTGCAGTGAAGTGTTAAGTAGCAAAGTAATATGATACTGGTGGTAACGGTAACAAAAGTAAAGACAGCAAAAGTAATGTGTTTGGCATTTTGTAGTGATTGTAGCAGTAGCAACGGAAAAGTAAATAAGCGAGAACCAGTATATGGAAAACTCGTAGGCACCGGATTAGCGATGGATAATTATGCCGGATGCGGTTCGCCATGTAACAGTCATAACATAGGGTGACACAGAACTAGCTCCAGTTCATCAATGTAATGTAGGCATGTATTCCATATATAGTCATATGTGCTTATGGAAAAGAACTTGCATGACATCTTTTGTCCTACCCTCCCGTGGCAGCGGGGTCCTATTGGAAACTAAGGGATATTAAGGCCTCCTTTTAATAGAGAACCGGAACAAAGAATTAGCACATAGTGAATACATGAACTCCTCAAACTATGGTCATCACCGGGAGTGGTCCCGATTATTGTCACTTCGAGGTTGCCGGATCATAACACATAGTAGGTGACTATAGACATGCAAGATAGGATCAAGAACACACATATATTCATGAAAACATAATATTTTCAGATCTGAAATCATGGCACTCGGGCCCTAGAGACAAGCATTAAGCATAGCAAAGTCATAGCAACATCAATCTCAGAACATAATGGATGCTAGGGATCAAACCCTAACAAAACTAACTCGATTACATGATAAATCTCATCCAACCCATCACCGTCTAGCAAGCCTACGATGCAATTACTCACGCACGGCGGTGAGCATCATGAAATTGGTGATGGAGGATGGTTGATGATGACGACGGCGACGAATCCCCCTCTCCGGAGCCCCGAACGGACTCTAGATCAGCCCTCCTGAGAGAGATTAGGGCTTGGCGGCGGCTCCGTATCGTAAAATGCGATGATTTCTTCTCTCTGATTTTTTCTCCTCGAAAGCAAATATATGGAGTTGGAGTTAGCGTCGGAGGGCCACCAGGGGGCCCACGAGGTAGGGGGGCGCCCCCCACCCTCATGGACAGGGTGTGGGCCCCCTGGTCTTCATCTTTTGCGAGGATTTTTATTGTTTTTTCTAAGGTGTTCCGTGGAGTTTCAGGTCATTCCGAGAACTTCTATTTTCTTCACAAAAAAAACACCATGGCAATTCTGCTGAAAACAGCGTCAGTCCGGGTTAGTTCCATTCAAATCATACAAATTAGAGTCCAAAACAAGGGCAAAAGTGTTTGGAAAAGTAGATACGATGGAGACATATCAACTCCCCCAAGCTTAAACCCTTGCTTGTCCTCAAGCAATTCAGTTGACAAACTGAAAGAGAAAAAGAAAAACTTTTACAAACTCTGTTTGCTCTTGTTGTTGTAAACATGAAAAGCCAGCATTCAAGTTTCAGCCAATATTACGAACTAACCATACTCACAATAACACATAGGTCTCACAATTACTCATATCAATAGCATAATCAGCTAGCGAGCCATAATAATAAAACTCGGATGACAACACTTTCTCAAAATAATAATAACATGATATAGCAAAATGGTATCTCGCTAGCCCTTTCTGAGACCACAAAACATAAATGCAGAGCACCCTTAAAGATCAAGGACTGACTAAACATTGTAATTCATGGTAAAAGAGACTCAGTCAAGTCATACCCAATATAAACCAATTATAATGAATGCAAACGACAGTGTGCTCTCCAGCGGGTGTTTTTTAATAAGAAGGGTGATGACTCAACACAAAAGTAAATAGATAAGCCCTTCGCAGAGGGAAGCAGGGATTTGTAGAGGTGCCAGAGCTCGGTTTTGAAATAGAGATAAATTATATTTTGAGCGGCATACTCTCATTGTCAACATAACAACTAAAAGACGACGATATCTTCCATGCTAAGCAGATTATAGGCGGTTCCCAAACAGAATTGTAAAGTTTATACTCCCCCTCCTCCACAAGCATCAATCCATGGCTTGCTCGAAACAACGAGTGCCTCCAACATTCAACGGGTCCCAGGGGGAGTTTTGTTTGCAGTTATTTTGATTTAGTTTGCATAAAGCATGGGACTGGGCATCCCGGATACCAGCCATTTTCTCGTGAATGAGGAGCGGAGTCCACTCCTCTTGAGAATAACCCGCCTAACACGGAAGATAAGGGCAACTCTAGTTGACATATGAGCTATTCGAGCATGCAAAACAGAATGTTTATTTGAAGGTTTAGAGTTTGGCACATACAAATTTACTTGGAACGACAGGTAAATACCGCATATAGGTAGGTATAGTGGACTCATATGGAATAACTTTGGGGTTTAAGGAGTTTGGATGCACAAGCAGTATTCCAGCTTAGTACAGGTGAAGGCTAGCAAAAGACTGGGAGGCGACCAACTGAGAGAGCGACAACAGTCGTAAACATGCATTAAAATTAATTTACACCGAATACAAGCATGAGTAGGATATAATCCACCATGAACATAAATATCATGAAGGCTATGTTGATTTGATTCAACTACATGCGTGAACATGTGCCAAGTCTAGTCACTCAATACATTCAAAGGAGGATACCATCCCATCATACCACATCATAATCATTCTAATAGTATGTTGGCACGCAAGGTAAACCATTATAACTCATAGCTAATCAAGCATGGCACAAGCAAGTATAATCTCTAAATGTCATTGCAAATATGTTTACTTCATAATAGCTGAATCAGGAACGATGAATCATCATATTTACAAAAACAAGAGAGGTCGAGTTCATACCAGCTTTTCTCATCCCAATAAGTCCATCATATATCATCATTATTGCCTTTCACTTGCACGACCGAACGGTGTGTTTAATAATAAGAGTGCACGTGCATTGAACTAAGCTGGAATCTGCAAGCATTCAACTCAAGAGAGAAGACAAGTAATATGGGCTCTAATGTTAAATAAACAATCATGCATATAAGAGCCACTAAGCATTTTCAATATGGACTTCTCGACCCACAAAGAAAGGAAAAGAAATAAAAACTATTTACACGGGAAAGCTCCCAACAAGCAAAAGAAGAACGAGAAATATTTTTGGGTTTTCTTCTTTAATTCTACTACAAGCATGGAAAGTAAACTAACTAATTTTTTTGGTTTTTTCTTAAGGTTTATCAAACACACAAGAAGAAAGCAGGAAAAAGGAAATAAACTAGCATGGATATTACAGTGAAAGAGTATGAGCACCGACATCTAGCAACGAGTGTGTGTGAACATGAATGTAATGTCGGTGGGAAATACGTACTCCCCCAAGCTTAGGATTTTGGCCTAAGTTGGTCTAGTGCCAGGGATAGCCTGGCGGATACCCGTAGGTGAAGCTGGGGTCATACTATGACGAAGAAGGCTCCGGCTGCAACTGGCTGGCAGCCTCCTCTTGATCCCAAGAATAAACAGATAGTCATGGAGGCTCATCTTGTGGTTCCGGTTCCGGGGTTGGTGCAGGATTCTGATAGGCTTGAACAGCCAACCATGGAACGATGTGAGGTTCTGCAGACAAGTTAAACAAAGAAGGAGCAGGCAAAGTAATAGTTTCAGGGTGATGTTTATCAAAGTATAATTTATATTTGAGCTCCCCTTCACAATTCTTAACAAGAAAATCATGCGCTATCATACTCTTATAATCGAAATAAGCACGGGGCAGCGCTGTTTCTTCTTTCTCCTCATGCCTAATAGGTATCTCAAAATGTTCAGCAAGGCGTGAAGCATAAATGCCTCCAAAAATGGGGCCCTTAGTACGGTTCAGACTTAACCGTCTAGCAACAATTCCACCCATACTAACAGAGTCATTGCGGTATAGACCATGGAACAAAATAATAATATGAGGAATACTAAGGTTCCCACAGTTCTCGCGTCCGATCAAGCAACGACTAGCAAATAAGGCAAAGTAACGTAAAACAGGAAAATGTATGCTAGTGATCCTTGCATCAGAAACCTTCCTGGTTTCTCCCACCGTGATGGTGTTAATAAAAGCTTCTACTTCGTTATGGTGGGGTTCATCTAAGGTGCCCTCAAAGGGTATTCTGCAAACCTTGCAGAATTCAGCTAATGTAATCTCTTTAACAACGTCATACAAATGAAACTCTACTGTTGGAGGTGATTTCTTAGGGGAAAAGTAGAAGTTTTGCACAAAAGTATTTGTGAGTAAGAGATACTGATAACGTTGGTCACGGAGGAAGTTGGTGAGGCCGGCGTTCTCAATCAATAAATAAAAATCCTCATAAATCCCAGCTCTCCTCAAGAAGTCATCGGAAGGCCATTCACACGGCGGACCTCCGCGGTGCGGGGAAAATTGAATTTGGGCTTCTCCTCTTGTTCCTTTTGTTTTTTACTTAGAGCTTCGGCTCGACGAGCCCCTCAAAATTTTCTTCATTATTTCTGAAAAAATCTGAAATTTTTAGTAACTTCAAATAAAAGTGAACCAACTTCAATAAAATTGATAGTAACAACTCCCACAAGTGCCTAGAGCCTATATAAAGCATTGGAGCTACTTAGAACCATATAAATTTGACATGCAAGCTCAAGAACATGGTCACCTATGCAGCGCAAATTTTCAATGATTAAAGCACTAGAACAAAAACTAATTGGACCAATGGAGGAATCACATACCAAGGAACATTCTCCCCAAGCAGTTTTGTGAGAGGTGCTTTGAGCAAGGAGATCGAAAATCACAGCAGCGGGGGCTGGAACTCGTGCTTGAGTTGGTTTTTCGTGTTTGTGTGAGGCAGAGGAAGAAGATGGGTGCAGGAATAAGTGGAGGAGGGCCACCGTGGGCCCACGAGGCAGGGGGGTGCACCCAGGGGGTAGGGCGCGCCCTCCACCCTCGTGACCAGGTGGCAGCTTCCCCCGCGGTAATTTTTGCACAGTAAATCCTCAAATATTCCCGAAAAATCATATTAAATTGGCATGGCATTCTGAGGACTTTTATTTTCGGGATATCTTTATATTGCACGGATAAGTCAGGAGACAGACATAAAAATACTATTTTACTTTATTTCTACTAAATAACAGAAAATATAAAGAGGGTACAGAAGGTTGTGCTTTTAGTTTCATCCATCTCGTGATCATCAAAATGAACCCACTAACAAGGTTGATCAAGTATTGTTAACAAACTCATTCTGAATAATCATGGAACCGGAGAAATTTCAAATGACACTAAGTTACCTCAACGAGGATATGAAAATCCCCAACAATAAGAATATCATACTTTTTCTTGACAGTAGGGAGAGGAAATTTAAAACCTCCAAATATAATCGATGAAACTTTTCCAATAGAGTTGATACTATAAACTTGAGGTTGTTTCCTCGGAAAATGTACCGTGTGCTCATTGCCATTAACATGAAAAGTGACATTACCTTTGGTGCAATCAATAACAGCCCCTGCAGTATTAAGGAAAGGTCTTCCAAGAATAATAGACATACTATCATCCTCGGGAATATCAAGAATAACAAAGTCCGTTAAAATAGTAACGTTTGCAACTACAACAGGCACATCCTCACAAATACCAATAGGTATAGCAGTTGATTTATCAGCCATTTGCAAAGATATTTCAGTAGGTGTCAACTTATTCAAGTCAAGTCTACGATATAAAGAGAGAGGCATAACACTAACACCGGCTCCAAGATCACATAAAGCAGTTTTAACATAATTTCTCTTAATGGAGCATGGTATAGTAGGTACTCCTAGATCTCCAAGTTTCTTTGGTATTCCACCCTTAAAAGTATAATTAGCAAGCATGGTGGAAATTTCAGCTTCAGGTATCTTTCTTTTATTAGTAATGATATCCTTCATATACTTAGCGTAAGGATTTGTTTTGAGCACATCATTTAATCGCATACGCAAAATGATGGGTCTAATCATTTCAGCAAAGTGCTCAAAATCCTCATCATCCTTTTTCTTGGATGGTTTCGGAGGAAAAGGCATGGGTTTCTGAACCCATGGTTCCCTTTCTTTACCATGTTTCCTAGCAACGAAGTCTCTTTTATCATAATGTTGATTCTTTGATTGTGGGTTATCAAGATCAACAGCAGGTTCAACTTCTACATCATTATCATTACTAGGTTGAGCATCAACAGGAACATTATCATTAACATTATCACTAGGTTCATGTTCATCACCTGATTGTGTTTCAGCATCAGAAACAGAGATATCATTTGGATTCTCAGGTGGTTCAGCAACAGGTTCACTAGAAGTTTGCAAAGTCCTATCATTTTTCTTTTTCTTCCTCTTAGAAGAACTAGGTACATCAATATTATTTCTCTGAGAATCTTGCTCGATTCTCTTGGGGTGGCCTTCAGGATACAAAGGTTCCTGAGTCATTCTACCAGTTCTAGTAGCCACTCTAACAGCATAATCATTTTTCTTACTATTCATTTCATCAAGCACTTCTTTCTAAGCTTTAAGTACTTGTTCTACTTGAGTGGTAACCATAGAAGCATGTTTGCTAACAAGTTTAAGTTCACCTCTAATATCAGCCATATAATCACCCAAGCATTTAATCATAAAGGTGTTCTGTTTTAATTGTCTACCAAAATAAGCATTAAAGTCATCTTGCTTAAACATAAAATCATCAAACTCATCCAAGCACTGACTAGCAATTTTAGTAGGACGAACTTTAGCTTTATCATATCTATAGAGAGAATTTACCTTTACTACCTGTGTCGGGATATCGGGAGGTTCTTCAGTAAATAAGTAATTGAGATCATATACTTCTTCAATAGGCGGTAAATTAAGACCATGTATTTCTTCAATAGGAGGTAAATTCTTAACATCTTCAGCTTTAATACCTTTTTCTTTCATAGATTTCTTTGCCTCTTGCGTATCTTCGGGACTGGGAAATAGAACACCTCTCTTCTTAGGAGTTGGTTTAGGAATAGGCTCAGTAATTGGCTCTGGAACTGGCTTAGGAGGTGGCTCGGGAGGTGCCCAATTATTATCATTTGCCAACACATTATTCAATAGAATTTCAGCGTCATCCGGTGTTCTTTCCCTGAAAAGAGAACCAGCACAACTATCCAAGTAATCTCTGGAAGCATCAGTTAGTCCATTATAAAAGATATCAAATATTTCAGGTTTCTTAAGAGGATGATCAGGAAAAGAATTAAGTAACTTGAGAAGCCTCCCCAAGCTTGTGGGAGACTCTCTTCTTCAATTTGCACAAAGTTGTAAATTTCCCTCAAAGCAGCTTGTTTCTTATGAGCAGGGAAATATTTAGCAGAGAAGTAATAAATCATATCCTGGGGACTTTGCACAAAACCAGGATCAAGAGAATTAAACCATATCTTAGCATCACCCTTTAATGTGAACGGAAATATTTTGAGTAAATAGAGGTAGCGCGATCTCTCATTATTAGTAAACAGGGCAGCTATATTATTTAACTTAGTATGATGTGCCACAACAATTTCACATTCATAACCATAAACAGGATCAGATTCAACCAAAGTAATTATATTTGGATCAACAGAAAAATCATAATAATCCTGATCAGGAACACAGATAGGTGAAGTAGCAAAAGCAGGGTCAGGTTTCATCCTATCTCTAAAAGATTCTTTACTCCATTTAACTAGCAACCTCTTAAGTTCATGTCTATCCTGGCAAGCAAGAATAGCTGCAGAAGATTCCGCATCAAAAAGATAACCCTCAGGAATAGCAGGCATATTTTCATCATCACTAACATCATCGTATTCAGGTTCAATAATTTCTCTTTCTTTAGACCTAGCAATTTGCTCATCAAGAAATTCACCAAGGGGCACAGTAGTATCAAGCATAGAAGTAGTTTCATCATAAGTATCATGCATAGAAGAAGTGGCATCATCAATAACATGCGACATATCAGAATTCATAGCAGTAGTAGGTTTAGGTGTCGCAAACTTACTCATAACAGAAGGAGAATCTAGTGCAAGGCTAGATGGTAGTCCCTTACCTCCCCTCGTAGTTGAGGGCAAAATAGTAGTTCGATCATCTTTCAAGTTCTTCATAGTGTCCAGCAGATATAAATCCCAAGTGACTCAAAGAATAGAGCTATGCTCCCCGGCAACGGCGCCAGAAAAAGGTCTTGATAACCCACAAGTATAGAGGATCGCAACAGTTTTCGAGGGTAGAGTATTCAACCCAAATTTATTGATTCGACACAAGGGGAGCCAAAGAATATTCTCAAGTATTAGCAGCTGAGTTGTCAATTCAACCACACCTGGAAACTTAGTATTTGCAGCAAAGTGTTTAGTAGCAAAGTAATATGATAGTGGTGGTAACGGTAACATAAGTAAAGACAACAAAAGTAATGTTTTTGGTATTTTGTAGTGATTGTAGCAGTAGCAACGGAAAAGTAAATAAGCGAGAACCAGTATATGGAAAACTCGTAGGCACCAGATTAGAGATGGATAATTATGCCGGATGCGGTTCGTCATGTAACAGTCATAACATAGGGTGACATAGAACTAGCTCCAGTTCATCAATGTAATGTAGGCATATATTCCATATATAGTCATACGTGCTTATGGAAAAGAACTTGCATGACATATTTTGTCCTACCCTCCCGTGGCAGCGTGGTCCTATTGGAAACTAAGGGATATTAAGGCCTCCTTTTAATAGAGAACCGGAACAAAGCATTAGCACATAGTGAATACATGAACTCCTCAAGCTATGGTCATCACCGGGAGTGGTCCCGATTATTGTCACTTCGGGGTTGCCGGATCATAACACATAGTAGGTGACTATAGACTTGCAAGATAGGATCAAGAACACACATATATTCATGAAAACATAATAGGTTCATATCTGAAATCATGGCACTCGGGCCCTAGTGACAAGCATTAAGCATAGCAAAGTCATAGCAACGTCAATCTCAGAACATAATGGATACTAGGGATCAAACCCTAACAAAACTAACTCGATTACATGATAAATCTCATCCAACCCATCACCGACCAGCAAGCCTACGATGCAATTACTCACGCACGGCGGTGAGCATCATGAAATTGGTGATGGAGGATGGTTGATGATGACGATGGCGCCGAATCCCCCTCTCCGGAGCCCCGAACGGACTCCAGATCAGCCCTCCCGAGAGAGATTAGGGCTTGGCAGAGGCTCCGTATCATAAAACGCAATGATTTCTTCTCTCTGATTTTTTTCTCCTCGAAAGCCAATATTTGGAGTTGGAGTTGGCGTCGGAGGGCCACCAGGGGGCCCACGAGGTAGGGGGGCGCGCCCAGGGGGCGCCCCTACCCTCGTGGACAGGGTGTGGGCCCCCTGGTCTTCATCTTTAGTGAGGATTTTTTATTGTTTTTTCTAAGGTGTTCCGTGGAGTTTCAGGTCATTCTGAGAACTTTTATTTTCTGCACAAAAAACAACACCATGGCAATTCTTTTGAAAACAGCGTCAGTCTGGGTTAGTTCCATTCAAATCATACAAATTAGAGTCCAAAACAAGGGCAAAAGTGTTTGGAAAAGTAGATACGACGGAGACGTATCAAGCAACCATCATTTCTCTATTCCTTGAATCCGCTGGTACTCCCATATTCCCACAATAAAGTTGCTCGGGCGAATCAACCATCACTATATCCGCTCACGTGTGATGACCACAGGAGCTATCTATTCAGATTGCATGTTAAAAAAATAATGGTCGATAACTAATGCGGCAAACTTTCAAAAAAAAAACTAATGTGGCACCTCGGGCCAACGCGGCCAGATCGCATTTTGCACGAGAAATTACACACCATGTTTCATTGAGATGTGGTCCCGTTCCAACATATCAATGCACGACGGCGAGTAGTAGGAGTATTTCCGAACCGACGTGTAGGTCGGGGCGCCCCTTCGTGAACCGTGGAAAACTAGCAACCATCCACCGACGCTTCGCTTTCCCTCTCGATTTTGAACTGTTGTCGCACGCTCTTCCTCTCCCTCCTCCATTTTCCATCAGCTCTTCACGCTTTCTTCTGCCATTGTTCGATCGTCTTCTCCATGGAGGGAACAGGACGGAAACGACCCCGTTATTCTTGCCCTGATCTGAAAGATGACGTGGTTGAGGAAATCATTGATCGGTGCGACATCATCACCTCGGCTAGCATGGCAGGTTCGTTCAAGCCCATTCTTGACTCAACTAATAACATCATTACAAGTAACCCAAGAGTCAAGGAACGGTTTGATCTCCCCTATCTTCTTTGTCGTGAACCTGATGACCGGCGCCATCACGACGGAGGCCTCGCCCTGTGCAAGTTGATGCCGCTTGATAATGATACGTATGATGTTAAGATGCCATCGCGAGTGGGAACTTGTGAATGTGTACACTCGTGACCGGGTTCCACTTCCAAAAATCTCAGCAGACTGCCCAGAGGTTGAGCACACCGGTATCGTACGCACGTTCAAATATAATCATGGTGACTGTCTTCTATGGAAGATAGCAATTTCTCGAGTCCCCACCCACTCTTGGAATTACAACAACTATGAAGTTGTTGCTATCTTCAACAAGCTTGTTGCCGTCGTTGCTAGTTTGACTTGATGGACATTGCTCAAAAATCAGTTTCTGTACACGGATGAGTACTGTGATGCAATTGAATACGAGGGCCTTGTGTTTGCTGCCACCACTCGTGGCACTGTTTTTGCATGGAATAGTTATGATTTCGGTGCGTTTGTCTTCCACCGTAATTATAATTGTTTCATCCACATGCATGTGGGTTAGCAAGTTTCCCTTTACTAATTAACCTTCTTCTTGTGTTTCCAAGGTCCTGTGAAAATTCCACCACCTATTGAAAAATTTTATAACCAAGGGGGAGATGACGATGGTGATGATCACGAGCATGAGGACGAGCAGCGCCCATATACTCGTTGGCGCCTGGCAACTAATTCCGATGGATCACCTCTTCTCGTGTGTATACAGTCCACTGATGATGTTACTGCTAAGGAAGTAGGTGTAGTCTCCCATGGTCGCACTCTCCGGACCTATTCCAACACCCGTTGCATGGTATTCAGGATGGATACTAGTGTGCTAGCGCCAACACCTTCTCCCTGGTACAGAATTGATAGTCTTGGAGAAAACTCGCTCTTCCTTGGACAAAACTATCCGATGATGGTGAAAGGCGATCCAACTGTTGTTGACACAATGTTACTAGCACCATTTATGAGAAGCAACTGTGTCTATACCTCAGATATTAGCGTGGTTCCCTACCCTGGTACTGATATAGTAGGCCGCTTCACCCTGGATGATCAGTCCTGCGTTGGTCTCGAGATCGACACTAGATGCCCCGTCCTAGAGAATCACTTGTGGTTCAAAGCAAGCGTTTCCAACGCCGAGGAATGGTTGAGTTGAAGTTCATTTCATTGCTTGTTATTTGTTGTGTGGTGAAAACTTTAGTATTTATAATGTATCCTTGTTCTCGATGTGGGTTGATGACCTGTTGTATGTAATAAAATAATATGCCTGTGATAAACTTACTAAATTTATGAATGGCTTTCGAGTTGCTTCTGTGAGTGAGTGGTTCGATGAGGCAAAAAAATATTTTCTAAATACATAATTGTACGTGCATTGCAATAGGTTATCGGATGAGGCCAATCATCAACAATAGTAGTACACTATTTGTACTAGCTTCACATGCTTCGCGCGTCGTGCGGGTGTTTTTACTGTAGCCATATTGTACTACGTAACGAACACCTCGAATCCTCGATACTAGTAGTACTATATAGTAAGTAGTAGGAGTAGTAGGGTGGCATGGGCCAGAACAAACATTCACGTCCAGGAGTACGGCACACGCCACCAGCACGACTTCCATCTGACACCATATTTCTTGGAGTCCGTGCTAGATCAATCTCTTCAACCTCATTATTTCTCTAACTCAGCCATCGCGCGGCGGGCGAGGTGGGGGTTTGCCGATAGTCGGTTTCCTCAACTGTGGTCCCACTTGTAAGGCCAACTCCAACGCTGTATCAATATATGGATGTACTCTTCTTCCCAATACAAAAACTTGCATCCATTCTACTCCCTCCGTTCTACTACCTCCGTCCTGGTTTATAAGTCCCCTTTGTAGTTTGTGTCAAATTTTGACTAAAGATTTAACTAACAAAATTTTAATGCATGTCAAGAAAAATTATCTCATTGGATTCGTATTTGAACATAGTTTTCAAAAATATAATGTTTGGTGACATGCGTAAACATTTTGTTAGTTTAATCTTTGGTCAAAATTTGGCACGAAATATAATGGGGACCAATAAACCCGGATGGTGGTAGTATTTGTCAAAATATATATGTATCTAGACATGTTTTAGTATATAGGCACATCCATTTTTGGACAAATGGAAGTCAAGTATTTTGGAACGGAGGGAGTACACAATCAAAAATTTAAGTTAGCACAACTAGTCTAATCCGAGAGCACAACCGAGGATTTGGTTGGGTTCTTCCTCCTTTTGCCGACACGTGGGACATCCAACATCCAGGTCGTGTCATGAAAGAAAATAGAGTGGTAGTTGATAAGTTGAAGCCACGAGATGTGCACCTTGGGTTAAACTGTAAATAGAATCTTACTACTCTTGAGTAACTCCAAAAGCGGCCACCGAAGATCTTTCTTGGATTTGTTTTTCATCACCAGCACGTCGAGGTGAAAGATGTGCAGGTTCAGTGGGTCCTCTTGCGTTTTCACTGACATGTGGGGCCGCACGTGAGCAAACCGACGATGGGCTCCGCGCGTCCGCTGGCTAGCTGAGAAGAGAGATAGAGGAGTGCTGAGCATGGACTGCAGGAAATTTGTTCTACGTAACCAGCACCTTGATATCCGCGTGTGGTTGTTTCTAGAATAAAAATAAGGAGGTACCTCTACTTATGTTACTCCCACTACGCCTAGCCTAAGGTTAGTAGGTGACCTTGCGCTTGGATCTTCGCCTCTTCCGAAAGTCGATGGTTCTACAGTAGTGCTTCTGGCAATCTGACACCAAATGAACTGCTGCACGTCCACCGCTTGTAAGCAAAAGTTTCTCCTCGTGCTGCGAGCCACCGCGCACGCGTTTGAAAGTGCAACTATCCCTAGGTAGTTTTGGTAATTCATAACAATGCTATTTGAAGACTATTATTTTAGGAAAGCTCAATGAATGGCATGGCATGGATGATGAGAGTGGATCCCTCAAAATACTTAGGACAAAGGATTGGCTCAAGCTCAAAAGTTCAAGACTCTTCATTTTATATTTTAGTGATCCAAGATCACATTGAGTCTATAGGAAAAGCCAATACTATCAAGGAGGGATGAGGTGTTGCTTAATGAGCCTCTTGCTTCATGTGCTTAATGAGCCTCAAAATCTCAAGACTCTTCATGTGCTTCATGTGCTTAATGAGCAAATCGGTCTTACTGATAGGGATCTCGGTCTCACCAAGATGGGATTGTAATCTCTCTGTTTCCCTTCGTAATGTTTCGGTCTAACCGAAGTGAGCGATCGGTCCCACCAAGATTGCAATGTAAACTCTTTGTTTCCCTTTTGTAACATTTCGGTCTCGCCGAAAAGAGCAAATCGGTCCCACCGAGTTTACCTGACCAACTCTCTTTAAAGCTTATTACCAAATCGGTCTCACTGAGTTTGTGTAATTGGTCTTACCGAGATTACGTTATGCCCTAACCCTAACCAAATCGGTCTCACCGAGATGCATGTCAGTCCCACCGAAAATCACTAACGGTCACTAGGTTTACTAAATCGGTCCGACCGAGTCTGTTGAATCGGTCCCATCGAGTTTGGCAAATTGTGTGTAACGGTTAGATTTTGTGTGGATGCTATATATACCCCTCCACCTCCTCTTCATTCGTGGAGAGAGCCATCAGAACAAACCTACACTTCCAACTTACCATTTCTGAGAGAGAACCACCTACTCATGTGTTGAGACCAAGATATTCCATTCCTACCATATGAATCTTGATCTCTAGGCTTTCCCAAGTTGCTTTCCACTCAAATCTTCTTTCCACCAGATCCAAAGCCTATGAGAGAGAGTTGAGTGTTGGGGAGACTATCATTTGAAGCACAAGAGCAAGGAGTTCATCATCAATGCACCATTTGTTACTTCTTGGAGAGTGGTGTCTCCTAGATTTGCTAGGTGTCACTTGGGAGCCTCCGACAAGATTGTGGAGTTGAACCAAGGAGTTTGTGAGGGCAAGGAGATCGCCTACTTCGTGAAGATCTACCACTAGTGAGGCAAGTCCTTCGTGGGCGAAGGCCATGGTGGGATAGACAAGGTTGCTTCTTCGTGGACCCTTCGTGGGTGGAGCCCCCCGTTTACTCGCGCAACCGTTACCCTTCGTGGGTTGAAGTCTCCATCAACGTGGATGTACGATAGCACCACCTATCAGAACCACGCCAAAAACATCCATGTCTCCAATTGTGTTTGAATCCTCCAAACCCTTCCCTTTACTTTCTTGCAAGTTGCATGCTTTAATTTCCGCTGCCTATATACTCTTTGCATGCTTGCTTGAATAGTGTGATGATTGCTTGACTTGTCCTAAAGTAGCTAAAATCTGCCAAACTCTAAAATTAGGAAAAGGTTAAGTTTTTAATTGGTCAAGTAGTCTAATCACCCCCTCTAGACATACTTCAAGGTCCTACAAGTGGTATCAGAGCTTTGGTCTCCATTTGCTTTGATTTCCATAGTTTTTGGTTGTCATAGCCTTGGTTTCACAACCTAGGAGAGTATGGCGTCTAGCGAGGGAAATTATCACCGTAGAGGTCCTTACTTTGATGGTACTAATTTTGCTAGTTGGAAGCATAAGATGAAAATGCATATTCTCGGACATAACCCCGCCGTTTGGGCAATTATTTGTATTGGCTTGCAAGGTGAATTCTTTGATGGGAGAGAACCGAACCGTGAAGCTAATGCAGAAGAATTGAAGATGCTGCAATACAACGCTCAAGCTTGTGATATCATCTTCAACGGATTGTGCCCCGAAGAATTCAACAAAATCAGCCGTCTTGAGAATGCAAAGGAAATTTGGGATACTTTGATTGATATGCATGAAGGTACCGAATCCGTCAAGGAATCCAAGTTGGATGTGCTCCAAAGTCAGCTTGACAAGTTCAAAATGAAGGATGGTGAAGGCATTGCTGAAATGTACTCTAGGCTTGCACTTATCACAAATGAGATTGCCGGCTTAGGGAGTGAAGAGATGACCGACAAATTCATCATCAAGAAGATCCTAAGAGCATTGGATGGAAAGTATGATACCATGTCCACATTGATCCAAATGATGCCAAACTACAAAGATCTCAAGCCAACGGAAGTCATTGGAAGAATTCTTGCTCATGAGATGTCACTCAAGGATAAGGAGGAACCTCACAACAAGTCAAGTGGTTCTTACAAAGCCTCAAGTGAAGCCCCCACATCATCAAGTGAGAAACAAACCTTCAATGAAGAATTGAGCTTAATGGTGAAGAACTTCAACAAATTCTACAAGACTAGAACCAAAGAAAGAAGCTCCAAGTCAAGGTCTTACAATGACAAAAGATCTTCTAGTCGAGAGCACAATTGCTACAATTGTGGGAGACCCGGACACTATTCCAATGAGTGTACGACACCCTACAAAAGAAGAGAAGATTCTCCAAGAAGAAGAAGCAAAAGAGAAGAATCACCACCGAGAGAGAGAAGGAGTAGAGATGATCGTTATGAACGAAGACCCTCACGAAGAAGCAAGGATTCGGAAAGGAAGGACAGGTCATCAAGGAGCTACACAAAACAAAGACATCAAGCTCATGTTGGTGAATGGGTATCCGGCTCCGACTCCGACAATCACTCCGAGAGAAGCTATCACTCCGACTCCGAATATACTCAAGATGAAGGTGTTGCCGGTCTAGCACTTGTGTCAACCAACTCCTACGACATATTCGATTCACCAAATGAAGGAATTGGAAGATGCTTCATGGTCAAAGGTCCAAAGGTAACACATCCTGAGTATGTTGATTTCAATAGTGATGAAGATGACTTGCTTGTGGATGATGATTTACTTGTTGACAACTCTAGTGATGAATACTATGATGAAACATCGATTAATCATGCTAATCAAGATAAAACGAATGACAATGATAAGGAGAAGATTGAGCTTCTAACTAAAGAACTAAACACTCTGAAGTTGGCTCATGCAACTATCTTTGAAGATCATCGAGAACTTTTAAGGGCTCATGAGAAGTTACACTTTGAAAAGCTCAATCTTGAGCAAGAGCATGAGTTCTTAAAAGCAATCAATGATGATCTCCGCAAGAAAAGTTCTTCTTACATTGCCAAGCGTTTACTCTTATCTACTTACATGCCTCAAGTCAAGTCTAGTAACAAGTACAAGAAAGATACTTCCTCTAGTAGTAACAATAATAATGTCAAATCCAATATTGTTGCTTCTAGTAGTTCTCTTGATTCCACTAATGATTCTCTTAGCCAAGTTACACTTGAGCAAGAAAATAGCTTATTGAAGGGAATTATAGAGAAAGGTGTTTACAAGAGCCTTGCCGGGAGTAAGCAATTCGAGGAAATTGTACGCAAGCAAGGAAGGCACCGGAAGAATCAAGGAGTTGGTTTTGAACGAAAGTTCAATGCCAATGGAGTTGAGTGGGAAGAAGATCAATACCCCAAGACGAAGTTTGTTCCTCAACAAGAGAAGTATGATCCTACTTCCTTCAAGGGAACACAAGCTCAAGATGATCTTCCACCACAAGACCACAAGAACAAAGGCAAGGACAAGCTTCAAGAAGAGATTGATGCATTTGAAGAAGCACCTAAAGCCTCGTTCAAGTGGGTTCCAAGACTACGTCAAGTTCTACTTCATCAAGTACAACTACAACTCCGAGGATTCCCATCAAGATGATGTGGATCCCGAAGAAGAAGAACTAGAGAGTTCTTGAGGGTGACTCCGCCAACATTCTTCACTCATATCATTATGGCAAGAACAAGTGCAATCAACTTCCACATCTTGATGTCGGAGTATTGGGCCACGGGTAGGCTAACCCGAGTCCCAGGACCTTTCAAGAAAACGGGGCAGGCCGCGCCCCTCAAGCCGAGTCTCAGGAGCGACTCCAAGACAAGCCGAGTCCCAGACGGCGACTCCGAGACAAGCCGACTCCGAGCTGGCGACCTCCAGAGAGGCCGACTATGGAGAGTCGGCCCATGACTCCTCCCTCATCCCGAAGTACGATGTGGGGTACGGTCACGGCGTGGCCGTTCCCCCCTGCTTACGAAGGGCCGGCATTGCTACAGTGAGCAGTATCGCTGGAAGATCTCCGGCGAGGCGCGGCACTGTTGCCATGCCTGCCCTGACCTCAGCCACAGTGCGCTACGCACTGTGCCCATGATGCCGGCCTATACGGCCCGAAGACGGCGGGGCCGCCTGTCAGTGGGTGGGCCAAAGGTGGCTTGGGTGCCCCGAAGACGGACCTGTGGGAGTCGGCCTCCTTGGAGTCGCCCGACTCCTCCCCAGGGCCCCACGGGCCATTAACGAGATAGGATGGGGAGTGGCGACAGTGATTGCCTGATAAACGGCGGCACTGTTGTCACGATCCAGTGACCGAGCCTGCGTCATCAGGAGTGCCGCTACAGTATCAAGCCTGTCCGCGGGACCCGCCAGTCGGCGGGCCCTAGAAGCCGGCGGGGAAGACGGCGACCTGAGAGACAGACGGCTGGGACCCGCGCCCAGCCGGATTACCATTGTACCCCCGGGGGTAGGCCTATATAAACCCCCCGGGGCACCCATGCAAAGGGTTCGAATCCATTAGCACTAGACCAGATCACACAGGGGGGAGAGAGCTAGCCTTTCCCTCTCCTGCCTCCCGAAACAGCTCTAGGAGCACCATTGTAGTCACTTTGCCTTAGTGATCATGCGGAGACCCCGTAGAGCAGCAGTAGGGGTGTTATCTCCTAGGAGAGCCCTGAAGCTGGGTAAGTTCCGCCGGCGTGCATGTCTTCGCCTCATCCCGCTTCCAGGCACCGGCGACGTTCTACTCGCTCCCACCATGATAAGCCATCCTTTGGCATATGTCGTACCCAACCCCCGACATTTGGCGCCCACCGTGGGGCGAGGTGCACCGTCGTCCGGAGATCTGCTCTGGACGGGAACCCTGTTCCTCCCCGACGAGCACAGCCAGCCTGGCACGCCGGATGGCGTCTGTGCTGACGCGCTGCACGGCGCTGAGATCGCCTGTGCGGCCAGCTGCCTCGCCGATCTTATCGGCGAGGTTCGCCTCTCCGATGAGCCTGCGTCCGACGCAGGCACGAGTGTCCACGAGAGCCTCCTCGCGGGCCTCCTCGACCAACTCCACGTCGCCGGCGAGCCTGCCACGGACCTGGAGTCCATAGGATCCACCGACCCGATGCTGGTCGACTCCGACACCGCGTCGCTTGACGCGTTCCCCACCAACGTGGTGGTCTACGACGAGCCGCTCTCTTACGCGGGGAGCGGCGGAAGCACTGTCACTGAGGTCCTCATCCTCGACCACGGCGAGCGCTCCGGCGAAGGAGCGCACGACCCGCTTGACGCGGCACTGCGAGGCCTTGTAGCGCCGATTCTGGAAGACGCCGACGCCGAGACGCTGGAGGCGCTCCGCCTTCAGCTTGTCAAGGGCGCGAAGAAGCTGGCAAGCATGAGGCGCTTGTCAGAAGCTTACCAACGCAAGATGGATCGCGCCGTAGGCAGCTCGCTGGCTCCGACCGGGCCTAGCCGCCTAGGCGCGGTCCGACAGCGCGGCGCGGCAATCGCCAACCTCTTCAGGGCCGATCGCCCTATGTATGCCACGCCCGCAGAGAATATCCGTGCCGCCCAGGCGGCGGCAGACGAGCTCGACAACTTCGAAGGCGAAGAGCGCCGCGTAATGACGGAGCGAGTTCAGCAGCTCCTCGACGCGGCTGCCACGCAGAATGATGCCGGATGCCGCACCGAGGCGCCGCAGCGCCAAAACGATGACCCACCGCCTCGCCGAGACCAAGGAGCGACGTCATGGACACCGACTAGCGGGGCCCGTGGGAAGAAGGACAAGGAGCCGGCTGTCAGCCATAGTCGGACTCACATCACCATCGAGCGCGACCAAGACGGCCGCCCCAAAGCGATGGAACGGCGGGACGACTATCTGCCTCCCCCTCCTCGCAGAGAAAGGCGAGTCTCCTCGCCGCCCGTGGAACATCCGACTCTCGGCGACTGCCTTGGCCGCCGAGAGGGAGTCAGAGAGAACGACGCCCGCCATCGGATCGACCGACTCCACCGATCCCTGGCATTGGAAGAAGAAGACGAGTTGGGTCCCCCCTGCTTTGGCCCCCGCATCCGAGATGAGCCCTTCCCCAAAGGGTTCACGCTCCCCCGAGACACGCCCAAATACACCGGCACCGTGAAGCCGGAAGATTGGCTGGTCGACTACTCCACCGCCGTCAACATAGCGAACGGCAACAAGCGTGTTGCCGTAAGATACATCCCGCTCATGCTCCAGGGCTCGGCCCGGACGTGGTTGAACAGTCTGAAGCCTCGCAGCATCAACAGCTGGGTCGACTTCACCGAGGCTTTCGTCTGCAACTTCACCAGCACGTACAAGCGACCTCCCAAGCCACGCCAACTCTCCTTGTGCGTGTAAGGCCCTGATGAGTCTACTCGCGACTGCCTCACGCGCTGGGGTGAACTCTGGAACTCCTGCGAGGGTGTGCACGAGGTGCAGGCCATCGAGTACTTTACTGCCGGGTGCAGAGAAGGCACCCTCCTCAAGCACAAGCTCCTCTGCGAGGAGCCGGAGACCCTCGATGAGCTGCTGATCACAGCAGACTAGTACTCCACGGCTGACTCCTCCATGAAGGCGGAGATTCGGGTCAGCACAACTGGCAAAGTGGCCCCTCAGGCTCCAAGAACTCCGGCTGGAGACACCAGTTGGCGGCAACAGCAGAATGACCAGAAGCGCAAAGCCCCGCAGCCGACTTCCAACAGTCGGCAAGTGGCAACAGCACAAGACCAGCAGTTGGAGGGACCACCTCCGGCGAAGCGACAGAAGGCGGCAAGTCCAACTGGCTGTCGGCTTTCTCCTATGAGCAGACTCTAGACGGTCCCTGCAAGTTCCACAGCGGCGCGAAGCCGTCAAACCACACCACCAGGAAATGCCACTGGCTGACTAGAATCGCCAAGGGGGACGGCCTGCTCCCTCCCCCTCCTGCTGGGCCGCCTCCTCCACAGCCGCCCCAGCATCCGGCCGTCAGGCCTGTCGGCGCGATACAAGACGAGTTCCCGGATGAGCACGGAGCCTATGTGGTGTTCACCAGTGTAGCGGATGACCGACGCAGCAGGCGCCAACAGCAGCAAGAAGTGAATGCGGTTGCGACAAGTACTCCATAGTTCATGCATTGGTCCGAAAAGCCTATCAGTTGGAGCAGAGCTGATCACCCAGAGGTGATGCCGAGTCCAGGCTCCTAAGCCTTGGTCTTAGGTGCCACACTCGCCACAGATAGGCGGGCCGCTCGCTTCTCGCGAGTACTGATAGACGGAGGCAGCAGTACCAACATCATGTACAAGGATACAATGGAGAAATTAGGAATCAAGCGAAGACAGCTTCAGAGCAGCCGGACTGTGTTCCACGGAATCGTCCCTGGCCTTTCCTGCTCACCAATCGGCAAGATCCTGATAGATGTCCTCTTCGGAGACAAGGATCATTTCCGCCGAGAGCCAATTTGGTTTGAGGTGGTGGACCTTGAAAGCCCATATCATGCGTTGCTTGGCCGACCCGCCTTGGCCAAGTTCATGGCGGTCCCCCACTATGCCTACCTCAAGATGAAGATGCCGAGTTCCAAGGGAATCCTAACTGTGTCCAGCAACTACAGGAAGTCGTCCGCTTGCGCGGCCGAAAGCAGTCGGCTGGCCGAGTCTTTGGTGATCGCGGCTGAGAAACGGCTTCTTGATCGGGTCGTGGCGATGGCCGGCAAGCAGCCCGAGTTATCGCCCGACCCCAAGGAGTCGGAAGCAGAAGGATCATTCAAGCCGGCCAAAGAAACAAAGAAGATACCGTTGGACCCGGAGCACCCGGAGAGATACACTGTCATGGGCACAGGCCTTGATAGCAAATAGGAAGGCGAGCTCGTCGATTTCCTCCATGAGAATCGCGACATCTTCGCATGGTCCCCCAAGGACATGCCTGGTGTCCCGGCGGAATTCGCCGAGCACAAATTACATGTCCGATCTGATATGAAGCCCATCAGACAGCCCTTGCGCCGCCTGTCAGAAGAGAAAAGAAGAGTTGTTGGAGAAGAAATAGCCCGGCTCCTGGCAGCCGGCTTCATCATGGAAGTGTTTTTTCCAGAGTGGCTGGCAAACCCAGTACTGGTGCTGAAGAAGAACAAGCAGTGGCGAATGTGCATTGATTACACGAGCCTCAACAAAGCTTGCCCCAAGGACCCATTTGCTCTGCCGAGAATCGATCAGGTGATAGACTCCACAGCCGGATGCGAGCTATTGAGTTTCCTGGACGCATATTCAGGATATCACCAGATCAAGCTGAACCCGGCTGACAGACTGAAGACCGCCTTCATCACGCCATTTGGAGCCTTCTGCTACCTGACCATGACGTTCGGCTTAAGAAATGCCGGCGCCACCTTTCAGCGTTGCATGCAGAAGTGCCTCCTGAAGCAACTCGGCAGAAATGCCCACGTCTATGTGGATGATGTAGTGGTGAAGACGGAGAAGCGTGGAACCTTGCTGGAGGACCTCAAGGAAACATTTGAGAATCTGCGCCGATTCCAGATCAAGCTCAACCCAGAGAAGTGCGTTTTTGGAGTACCAGCCGGCCAGCTCCTCGGTTTCCTGGTCTCCGAACGTGGCATAGAGTGCAATCCTGTGAAGATCAAGGCCATCGAGAGGATGGAAGCACCCAGATGACTGTTAGATGTGCAGAAGTTCACCGGCTGTTTGGCATCCATCAGCCGATTCATCAGTCGGCTGGGCGAGAAGGCTCTCCCCTTGTATCAGCTCATGAAGAAGACGACCTTCTTTGAGTGGACTCCCAAGGCGGACGAGGCTTTTCTCCAGCTAAAGAAGATGTTGACTACTCCCCCTATGCTGGCGGCTCCGACTCCCAAAGAGCCCATGCTCCTATACATTGCCGCCACCAGTTGAGTAGTCAGCATAGTCATTGTAGTCGAGCGCAAGGAGGAAGGCAAGGCGCTACCTGTCCATAGACCGGTATATTACTTGAGCGAGGTGTTGTCGGCCTCCAAGCAGAACTACCCCCATTACCAGAGGATGTGCTACGGCGTACATTTTGCCGCCAAGAAATTGAAGCCTTACTTCCAAGAGCATCCAATCACTGTGGTCTGCACAGCTCCACTGGCCGAAATCATCGGAAGCCGAGATGCTTCTAGCCGAGTGGCCAAATGGGCCATCGACCTGGCCCCCTACACCATCTACTACGAGCCCCGCACTGCCATCAAGTCGCAAGCACTGGCCGACTTCCTCATCGACTGGGCTGAGACCCAGTATCTGCCGCCAGCGCCCGACTCCACCCATTGGCGGATGCACTTCGACGGCTCCAAGATGTGCACCGGCTTGGGAGCCGGAGTCGTCCTCACTTCCCACAAGGGCGACAAGCTCAGATATGCGTTGCAGATCCACTTCGCCGCCTCCAACAACGTGGCCGAATACGAGGCGCTCATCCATGGGCTCCGGCTTGCCAAAGAACTCGGCATTCGCCGGATCCTGTGTTATGGCGACTCTGACTTGGTGGTCCAGCAATCATCTGGCGATTGGGACGCCAACGACGCAAATATGGCGAGCTATCATTTCCTCGTCCAGCAACTCAGTGGATACTTTGAGGGGAGCGAGTTCCTCCACGTGCCAAGGAACGACAACGACCAAGTAGACGCCTTGGCACGAATCGGCTCCACCCGCCAGCCAATACCATCTGGTGTCGCCCTCCGGCGCCTCCTCAAGACTTCTATCAAGCCGTCACCAGAATCAGATTCAATCTTTGTGCCGACTCCGCCTGAAGAAGACGGATCCGACTCCAAGAAACACACAGTCGAAGCCAGCCCGGGGACTTCAGAACCCGGCCCGGGGACTGCAATGGCAAGATCAAAGACTCCAGAGCTCGGCCCGGGGACTGCTCCAGTCGGCCCCGGGACTTTTTCAAATCAGCAAGCGGCTGCGGACTCCAACCCGCCGCCTCCCAGCCCGGCCGCCCTTGTCCAAGTCGCACTAGTGGCAGTTGAAGAAATAGCAGCACCTTCATGGGCCCAATCCATCCTCAGGTTCTTAGTAAACGGAGAGCTGCCAACCGATGAAATCTTGGCTCGACAAGTGCAACACTGAGCAGCAGCCTACACCATAGTCAACAGAGAGATGGTCAGGCGCAGCGTTACTGGCGTCTTCCAATGCCGCGTCGAGGCAGAACAAGGCCAAGCAATCCTCAGAGACATCCATGAAGGCGAGTGCGGTCACCACGCGGCCTCCAGGGCACTCGTCGCCAAAGCCTTCCGACACGGTTTCTTCTGGCCAACTGCCCTGGAAGAGGCCAAAGAGTTAGTCCAAAAGTGCAAGGGGTGCCAGATTTTCCGTTCCAAGCCACTTCAGCCAGCTTCCGCACTCAAGACTATCCCCATCACCTGGCCCTTTGCAGTCTGGGGCCTGGACATGGTGGGACCATTCAAGACGGCACGAGGTGGCTTGACTCACCTACTTGTCGCAGTGGACAAATTCACCAAGTGGGTGGAGGTGAAACCCATCAAGAAGTTGAATGGTCCGACTGCAGTGACCTTCATCGTTGACATCACAACTCGGTACGGCATCCCACACAGCATCATCACCGACAATGGCACGAATTTCGCCAAAGGCGCCGTGGCCCGTTTCTGCGTGACACAGGGCATCCGACTGTACTTTGCGTCCGTTGCCCATCCGCAGTCAAACGGCCAGGTGGAGCGAGCGAACGGCCTCATCTTATCCGGCATCAAGCCTCGACTCGTCGTACCGCTGGAGCGATCTGCCAGCTGTTGTCTTGAGGAGCTGCCAGCCGTCCTCTGGAGCCTGTGCACGACTCCAAACAAGTCAACCGGCTTTACACCCTTCTTCATCGTCTATGGTGTTGAAGCCGTCATCCCAACGGACATAGAGTTCGACTCCCCGCGAGTCACCATGTACACCGAGGAAGAAGCAGAAGAAGCACGTCAAGATGGCGTCGATCTGCTCGAAGAGGGCCGGCTATTGGCACTCAGCCGGTCCAGCATCTACCAGCAGAGTCTGCGTCGATACTACAACAGGAAGGTCAGGCCAAGACTTTCTAAGAAGGCGACCTTGTGCTCTGGCTGATCCAGCGAACAGCCGGCCAGCACAAGCTGTCGGCACCTTGGGAAGGCCCCTTTATCATTAGCAAGGTGCTAGGGAACGACGCCTACTACCTGATCGGCGCTCAGAAGCCCCGAGCGCGCAAGAGGAACGACTCCGGCAAAGAGACAGAGCGCCCGTGGAATGCAAATCTTCTTCGAAGATTTTACAGTTGATGCAGCATGTATCGCACTACCCCTTTTGTATTAAAGTACTAAGACTTTGGGCCCCTCGAGACGAGCTCGGGGACTGCCCTTTTTGTTATCTGTATGATAAAAATTATGCCTTCGAGTACATTACTTTCATTACAAGCCGCTTGGCACTGGGCCAGACTAGTCGGCCCGGGGACTCACCGCCTTGCGCCATGAGGAGCTTCCAGCAGTCAGACAAGTAGTGCGTGGTACCCAATCCGCCTCCTGGCAAAGCCGCAGCTTGCAGAGCGACTGTGAGGCAGGCAGGAGTGAGGAAGAACAGGCGCCCACACGAAAAATGGCTAAGGACCTAAAGCACGAACATAGCATAAGACGGCCTCCTGCATTTCTGAAGTAGAAAGCCGACTCATGAGTAGTCGGCTCGCCGTCTTTATTAACCTCTATCAAGGACGGCCGACTCTTGGGTAGTCGGCCTGTCGCTTTCTATCCGACTTGCTAAAGAAACTCTAAACGGCCAAGTACTTGCCTTCCCAAAGTAGCCAAGCACTTGACCCAGCGACAGTTCGCAGAGCGGCTGTCCGACTGGCAAGGCAGCGACTAAAGGAAGGCAGCAAGGGAAAAGCCTAAAGAGCAGTAAGCAAGGAAAGACGGAAATCGGATAAATATTTACATAGGCCCTTGGCCGAATCATGGAACAGAAGTTCAAGATACACCTCGCGGGTGGAATTGTCCGAATCTAACAAAGTTTCAAAAGATTACTAAGACAGACAAGCAGAGGCGGAAAAAACAGCCTAGGAGGCGGCATCTGGGATCGGAGGATCGGAGGAGACGGCGGTGTCAGGCGCCGGGGCAGTCGGCTGGGCGGTCTCGGTTTGATCGCCTCCGGCGACAGTCGCCTTCTCTCGACGCGGCTTGTTGCTGGAGGCGCGGTCGAGCTGAGGCTGGCCGCCTGCTCCGTCTTCTGGCACCTCCGCCTCACCTTCGGCCTCCGCCTCGTCCTCCTCCTCGGTGCTGGAGTCGATCACCTCCGCCGAGTCCTCGCCATACTCCGGGTTCATTCCGAACCACTCTGGCGGCACTTCCTCGCCACCTTCAGCCCGCTCGGGCACGAAGACACTGGTGTCCGTGTACTCGGCGATGGCCGCCACACGCTCGACAAGGGCGCCCTCCACGGCCTCCAGCTCGGCCTGAGCTTCTAACCGGAATGCGGCCAGACGGTCCAGGTCCAGCCCTGGATACCAAGCCTTGACAAACTCCAAGGCCCGGCACGCTCCGGCCTGGGCCGAGGAGCCCTTCCAGGCCTCAAGACGGCCGGCAGCGACTTCCAGCCAGTTGGCGGTCCGACTGGCGATGCGCAGAGCCGGCATGTCCGGCCACAAAGCGGCAACCGCCTGGGCGCCGGCACGCTGAAGCCGGCGCATCTGCCGGTGGGCCGGACGAAGACGGGCTTCAATGCTCAGGAGCTGCTCATCAACGGTTCGGGGGGCATTAGCAGCGATCTCCTCACCGCTTGCCCTTTGCGCCTCACGAGCAGCCTCGATGGCCAGAGGGACTGCCTGCGAGTGACCAGGGAAGAAGTATGCCAAGACAAAAAAGAAGCAAGTCGAAAATCAGAAGTCGGCCTGACACTTAGTCGGAAGCCCGAAGAAACGAAAGAAACTTACCATCAACAATATCCTCGATCTCGTGGAAGTCGGAGGTCAGCATCGCCTTCCTGTCAGTCCAGGAGCAGCGCTCGCTCTCGAACTCGGCCAGGAGAGCGGCCTCCTTCTCGGCCTCGTCCTGCGCCTTCTTGAGCAGTTCCTTCTGCTCGGCCAGCTGCGCCGCCAGCAGGTCGCGCTCCGTGGCAAGCTTGCCACACTCCTCCTCCTTGGCACGCCGGGCGGTATTGGCCTCGCCCAGCTGCTCCTGAAAAACGGTGTTGGCTCCTGAAGAACGAAAGAGGAGACAAATAAGTCGTCAGCAAAGAAGATCGCCCGGAAGATCCGGCCCGTCTGCTCAGCAGTCGGCCTGAATCTCGGGGACTACAGCCCGCGGGTGCGCCAGCGTGCCCCCTCGAAGAAGAAGAACTTACTCCGGCTTTCCAACAAGTCGGCAGCCCGCTTGCTCAACTCCTCTACATTGCGGTTGAAGGCAGTGGCGCGGAGGTTGTGATACTCCTGCAATAAGTCATTGAAGACAAAGTTAGTATTTGGAGCTCACCAGAGGGAGTTCCGAACCGCCTGCTCAGCAGCCGGCCCGGAACTCGGGGACTACACCCAGTGGGTGCGCTGGCGCGCCCCCACAAAGAAAAACAAGAATCGAAAAGAAGAAGGAAACGTACTCGGACGGCCGTCCCCGCTGCCAGATGCACCCTGGTGCAAGTTTGAAGGGCGTTGCCTTCAACACGCAGCTTCGCCTGAACGTCTAGAAGCGCTTGGTTCAGCGGCCCGGTGCCGCCTCGGTGCACCCACCCGGTGGGCGCGGCGCTTGTGGCCTCGGCATCTAAGGTTGCCGAGCTAGCGGCGCCGGTCTCCCGAGGTCGCAGCGCCGAGGTCGCCCTCTCAAGACGGCGGCGCACCGGCGAGACGACTTGGAGAAGCAGCCGCGCCTCGGCCTCGTCCGTGACCGGCGGCTCCGACGGACCCACCGGCTGTTCGCCGTGAGTTCTCCCAGACGGCGGTGGAGGCGGCGGTGGCGGCACGAGAGTGTCCAACATGGAAGCCTCGCCGCTCTCCTTCTCCACGACAGGGTTCTCGGTGCCGGCCTCCCCGGTCTGCCCCGTGAACTCTGGAGGCGACGGTGCAGACGACAGCTGGGAACGAGCATCGCCGATCGGCGACGCGCGGCCTCCTCGGCACGCCATCTCGCCGCAAGGGCGGCTTCGGCATCCTCCAGCTTCTTCTGGGCCGAGGCGGCCGCCCTGTCGGCCTCCGCCTTCTCCAAACGTTCGGCCTCCTCCTCCTCGCGCTTCTCCCGCGCATTTCGCTCCGTCGCCTCCCGGAGGTCGGTGGCGGGGTCGGCCAGCCGAGTATTGGCGGACGTCTCTGCCGACCCCATGACGGAGGGGACGGCAACTCTCTTAAGAGAAAGAGGGGCCTTGAAGAAGAATGGAGGGAGTATAAAAGAAGACTCGGACAAAATTCAACGAAGGAAAATAAAAAAGTGTAAAGACTTACGCAGAGACTAGCGGCGGCCTTCTCACTTCCCTTCGGAAGCGGTTGGCCTTCGCGGCCGCCTCCTCCCGTCTGGTCGCGGGGGCCGCCCCCTTGAACTTCTTCAATTTGCCGCCGGGCGCACTCGGCCGGGCGTGACGCCTCTTCGCGCCGCCTTGGCCAGCCAGGTCGGCGGAGGAGCCGGTGGCCGACGAGCCAACCCTCGGCTGGTGGCGCGAGGCGACTTCCCCTTCGGCGTCGTCGTCAGGCCAGTCGGCGAAGGTGGCCGAGGGCCTGAAGTCGCCTTCTGCTCCTCCTCCCTCGCCTTCGGCGTCGGCTTCCATCGTCGCCTCCCCCAAGTCGGGGTCGTCGATGTCGCTCTTCGCGCGATCGGGGACATACTCGCGGGGCTGTCTCGTGGCGCCGGCTGCAGGCTGCATAAGGGGATTCTAGCTCAGAAGAAACCGACAAGAGTCAGGAGACGGAGTCGGCCGCAAAAAAAGACAAAACAATAGAGGGACGCGACTTACCACTGGTGGGGGTTGTCGCGCGAGTACGGCTCCTTGCCGAACTGCCAGTCCTCCCGTACTCGCAGTTCGTGATATAATTCACCATGTTTGCCACCTCCGCGCGGGGCATCTCCTTGGTGCACATCCGACTCGGGTCTCGGAGGCCGCTCATCTGACAGATCAGGTGAGGCCGACCTTGGAGCAGGGGAACTCGGCGCGCCACGAAGGCGGCAAGCCAGTTGGCCCCGATGAGACCCTCTGACTGCGTCAAGACCCAGAGTCGTGCTACGGCGGCGGCTCCGGCGGGAGTCAGCGTCTTGACTCTGTGAGACCAGCTGGGGAGTCTCCCAGTTAGGGGGCCGGTGTTGTAAGGCGACAGGTTGACCCAGTCGCCGTCGGAGGCGAGGTTCTTCACGTAGAAGTATGAGCGCTGCCACATCTTCACCGACTTGATCAGCGTGATGGGAGGAAAGGGGTTGTCGGCCGTCGAGCGCCGCATCGCGATGAAAGCGCCGCACTGAGCCGGCACGCCGGCGATGTGCGTGCCGAGCTTAGAAGAGAAGAATTCTCCCCACAGCTTGATGGTGGGGAGAACGCCGAGAAAACCTTCGCACAGAGTGGCGAAGGCGGAGAGCAACACCATCGTATTCAGAGTGAGGTGGTGCGGTTGAAGGCTGTGGAACTCCAAGAACGAGCGGAAGAAGCCGCTCGCCGGCAGCCCCAGGCCGCGCATGAGGTGCGAGCAGAACATGACCCGCTCGCCCTCCTCCGGAGCCGGCCGGATCTCCCCCTCCATCGCGGCGCGGGCACGCACGAGGTCCGCACTGGGGAGACGGTGTGTCCGGCGGAGGAACTCGATGTGTTCCTCTTCTACCTCCGAACCATCCCATACGCCGGAGCGCACGGCGGGAGCCGCGGCGGAGGAGGAGCTCATCGCCGTGGTGTGGGATGCTCTTGCTCAACGGCGGAGGCAGGAAGGAGAGAAGGCAAGACGAAGTGGGGGAGCGGGGAAGAAGGGCGCGCGTGATGTGTCGCTCCGCTCCCCCCCGCCTACTTATAGCCCTATGGGCTGAGAAGCCGAGGGAGCGGGCGTGGGATTAACTGCGCACGATGCCCCCATGCCGCCCCACGATCTACCCCACGAAGTTACTGCATGGAGTAACGACGTGGGAAAACTAACCCTCCACGGCCGCAGCGGATCCGTCCGTATGCCGAGGCACGGTAGTGGCGGGCCCCACCTGACGGCCCATCCCATCGCGCGCGTGGGCAGGCAGACTGCCCTCTCCACGTAGCGCCGCGCGATAGGGCCGCCCTGATGGCTGTGGGGAAGCGTATCAGGCACGCCGCCTGGTTTCCCGCCGCGACTTTCGAGCTGCAGCTCTTGGCTAAACATCCGACTCTCGACAGTCGGCCCAAGGGAAGACGGCAGCCGAGTTCCAGAGTCCGCCCCTGGAAGGTTGAAACTGTTGAAGCCCCACAATGCAGCGTCCGCAGGGCTTCACCAGCTTCGGGAACTGCTGTCGGAGTATTGGGCCACGGGTAGGCTAACCCGAGTCCCAGGACCTTTCAAGACATCGGGGCAGGCCGCGCCCCTCAAGCCGAGTCCCAGGAGCGACTCCAAGACAAGCCGAGTCCCAGACGGTGACACCGAGACAAGCCGACTCCGAGCTGGCGACCTCCAGAGAGGCCGACTATGGAGAGTCGGCCCATGACTCCTCCCTCATCCCGAAGTACGATGTGGGGTACGGTCACAGCGTGGCCGTTCCCCTTCCCCCTGCTTACGAAGGGCCGGCATGGCTACAGTGAGCCGTATCGCTGGAAGATCTCCGGCGAGGCGCGACACTTTTGCCATGCCTGCCCTGACCTCAGCCACAGTGCGCCACACACTGTGCCCACGATGCCGGCCTGTACGGCCCGAAGACGGCGGGGCCGCCTGTCAGTGGGTGGGCCGAAGGCGGCTCGGGTGCCCCGAAGACGGACCTGTGGGAGTCGGCCTCCTTGGAGTCGGCCGACTCCTCCCCAGGGCCCCACGAGCCATTAACCAGATAGGATGGGGAGTGGCGAGAGTGATTGCCCGATAGACGGCGGCACTGTTGTCACGATCCAGTGACCGAGCCTGCGTCATCAGGAGTGCCGCTACAGTATCAAGCCTGTCCGCGGGACCCGCCAGTCGGCGGGCCCCAGAAGCCGGCGGGGAAGACGGCGGCCTGAGAGACAGACGGCTGGGACCCGCGCCCAGCTGGATTACCATTGTACCCCCGGGTGGTAGGCCTATATAAACCCCCCGGGGCACCCATGCAAAGGGTTCGAATCCATTAGCACTAGACCAGATCACACAGGGAGGAGAGAGCTAGCCTTGCCCTCTCCTGCCTCCCGAAACAGCTCCAGGAGCACCATTGTAGTCACTTTGCCTTAGTGATCATGCGGAGACCCCGCAGAGCAGCAGTAGGGGTGTTATCTCCTAGGAGAGCCCTGAAGCTGGGTAAGTTCCGCCGGCGTGCATGTCTTCGCCTCATCCCGCTTCCAGGCACCGGCAACGTTCTACTCGCTCCCACCATGATAAGCCATCCTTTGGCATATGTTGTACCCAACCCCCGACATTGCACTAGTTCAAGGGGTCACAAACCCTCATGTTGGTAAGGCAAGGGACAAGGTAACCTAATGTTTTCATGGACATCATCTTGTGTGTGCATCACTCTATGTCTATGGATATTCTTGTTTGTTCCTTGTGGGACTAACCCATGTAGGTAAGTTGAAAGTGCAACTCACTCCAAAGGATTGCTCCAAATGATCAACATCAACATTGAGCATCCACATCTTCACCACCTACATGAAGTCATCATCGACAAAACCCAAGGTTAGTTCATCCCTCTAAGGGGGATCTCACATCTAGGGGGAGCTTAACTCTAAGAATTGAGTCAAAGCAACTCTAATGGTGTGAACATATCAATGCATTATGTAAAAGTGGTAACCCCACTTGAGCATAAACGATGAGTATGACCTATGATCAAATGTTCTCATTTGACTCCTAAGTCAATATACTCATATATAGATGACCTAGTAATCGCCAATTGTTTGATAGATACTAGAATTGGTTGTGCATGCTTTGCCACATATTTCATTTGCCATCTTATTGTGTGATCATGTTGGTGCATGTTTTACTCATTCAAGGACATCCACTTGTTGTTTTGATTGTTTGGTTTCTTTTCTTTTTGCCAAGTGGATGGACAATAATGCCTAAGAACTTCCGCTATCTATGTTTTTCTCGTCTCAAACTCTATTCATGCTACATCACAAAATTTGATCAAGTCAGATTCGAACCACTCTGTGTGAGGAGCACTCGGAGTCCCCGATTCGTCATAGACTTAAACTTCCAAAACCTCTTTGTGACTCTCGGTCTGACCGATTCCTCCATTTCGGTCCTACCGAAATCATTAAGTTGATCTGAGTTTTCAATCTCGGTGCAACCGATTTGAACTTTTTGGTCACACCGATTTGCTGTAAATGTACACAGTTATGCATCTCGGTGCCACGGAGTTCTTCCCCTCGGTCACACCGACAGGGTCGGGCTATATATAGTCACGGGCAAAATTTTGGAAATTTCTCCCAAACCCCTTCGCCCGCGCAATAGCTCGCTCTGCCATCGAAGGTCTACGGATCGTCTCCTCGTCGCTAGCAGCCTCCTGTAGCTGGTCTCCGCCGCCGTCAACGGATTTCGCCCCCGCCGTTGCCGCCGTAGCGATTTCATCGCCAAGCTAGGGTATGGACTCGATCTGTGTGCTATCCCCGTCTGATTCCTAGCACATGGTGTTCTTATTGAATCTTGCCACGATTGAAACACTCCTATCCCGCCAAAGTAATTCGTAGAGTAGATTAGATTCAAATTTTTAGGGTTAGGTTTCCGCCGAAACCATCTCGGACCCACCGAGTTGAAAAACTCAGTCCCACCGATTTGGCCTATGCCATTGCACTAGTGACTCTCGGTCTGACCGAGAATTGCTAATCGGTGCGACCGATTTTAGGATTCTGTGAAACCCTAGCAGTCTCGGTGCCACTGAACTATGACTCAGTCCAACCGAGATCATCAGTTTAGGTTCCAAAACTGCTTCGGTATCACCGAGTTTGAAAATCGGTTGATCCAAAATGCTTTCTGTGGAAAACTAAAACTGAATTTTTGAATCATTCTTTTGCAAAAATCTCTGCATTTTGTGATGCTCATCCATTCTACCTCATCTATAACTCTTCACAGGGTCAGCAGTCCGTGTTTATAGCATGTCAGACCAGAGTGACAGTCAGAACAGGTCAGAAGAGCAGATTGACATGAGCAAGGGCACTAGTCCCTCAAGATCTACAGATGAAGGGAGCAGAAGCACTCCAAGCAACCTGCCTAAGGCTGCTACCCGGTAAAGGAGGAAGAGAACTTTAGACTCAGAGGATGAGGACTACAAAACTGAAGAAGATGAGGCTACTTCCAAGAAAGTAGTGCTCAAGAAGGAATATGCCTCTGCAAAGAATACAAAGCCAGGCCTCAACAAGAAAGTTCCTTCCAAGAGGACACCTATGCTGAAGGTCAGAGGATCCACTCAAGTGCCAGAACAGACAGAACCCAAGAAGGCACCTGAAAAGTAAGTCACTTCTTCCAAACCCAAGAAAGTTCCCACTGGAGAGACAATGAAGTTTACAATTGAATCAGAGGATGAAGGGGCTCAGGAAAAGAAGAAGAAGAGAGTAAGAACCACAACTGCCCAGGTTCTTGGAAAGCCCTCTATGAGGAGAGATTCTGAAGAAGAAGAGGTTACTGCACCAGCACCTAAGGCACCTAAGCTTATGGGTGATGCTATAAGGTCAGGGGCTGCAACATCTAAGCCCAAGGAAGCACCCAAAGCTGCCTCCAAGGCCAAGGTTATACCAAAGAGGAATACTAGGAGTATTGCAGCTGCTGAGAAGAACAAGGCCCTAGTGCCAAATGTTGCTGAAGAAGAAGATGAAGAAGGTCAAGTCCTAAGGAAGCTCAAGCCCAAGATACCAGACCACAGTGATGCCCATCCTGTGGCTGAGGACATGAGGATTAGGAAGGACTCAGGGCTGAGGCTGTGGAGGATGGAAGATCCATATGCATCAAGGAGAAGAACTGCTGTTGACTACAGGTTCCATACAAAGGAACAGCAGGACTTCTATGAGACAATTCTGTTGGATAAGAAGCCCATAGTTTGTGATATGAGGTGGGTCGACTGGACCTACATCAAGGACAATGAAGAGCACTATCCTGGAGTGCAAGAAAGCTTTGTTGCTTGTGGAGTTGCTGATTTTGTTAGGCAAAAGCTTACCCACGGGAATGATGAGCTTATCATGCAATTCTACTCCACAGCACACTTTTATCCAGATGGAAGAATTGTTTGGATGTTTGAAGGTACAAGGTACCAGTCAACTGTTGAAGAATGGGCAAGTCTGATCAATGCCCCAAAGGAAAATGAGGATGACCTGGATATCTATGCAAAGAAGAAGATGGATCACAATTCCATGGCACACATGTACAAGGAGATCCCAGACAAGGCTGTTGAGACACACAAGTTTGGATCAGTCCACTTTCTGCTGTCAGGGCTGCCCACTATCAACTGCATCCTAAGGCACACTCTGTTGCCCAAGTCTGGTAACCATAACATGATCAGAGGGCATGCCATCAACATGTTGCATGTGTTTGATGTGCCACAAAAGTTCAAAGTCATGAGCCTGAAGATTGAAACCATTAAGAGGACTGCAGCAGATGAGAAGAGGAGCTGTGGATATGCACCTCAGATTCAGGAGTTGATAAACTCAAAGATGGGCACAGGGAAATATCAATTGGGTAAGGAACATTTTCCACTTTATCCAGACTTTGAGGACAATGAGGTTGTTATGAATGAGAATGATCCATCATCAGTTCAAGCTCAAGAGAAGAAGGAGAAGGCTGCCAGGATGCCAACTCAAGAGGAGGCATCTGAATATTTCTTGAAGAATAAGCAGGAGCAGCTTGGTTACTTGATAGCATCTACACTGAGGATTGAGAAGGGACTGGCCACCCTCACTCAAAATCAGGAGAGCCTAGAGAGAATCATGGAACTCAAATTCAATGACCTTGATGTCAAAGTAACTGAGATTCAGTCAGTGGTAGAGCAGCTACAGGATGACATGTAGGAGAGGCAGGGCAAGACTACAACAAATGTATTTGCCAGAGTGCCTAGAGCCCAGAGGTCAGTTGCAATGCCTGTGACAGACACTAGAGCAACATCTTCAGCTCCAACTACTGCCCCTTCAGCTCCAGTGCAACCAGCTCCAGCATCAACTCCAGCACCCTCTACTTCAACTGAAGCCTACGTTCTTGGAGTTATCCGGACACCACCACCTGAAGATCAAGCCTGAGAGTCGATCTAGCACTATGCATTTTCTATGAACTTTTTGGTAACTTGTTGCCAAAGGGGGAGAAAAATGTATAGATCATAGGCTTCGAGAGAGAGAGTGTTGCTTTTGTTCTCTCTTGCTTTATTTGGTGGTTAAACTTGTTTGTTTTTTGATTGCTTGTGATACTATGCTTTTGAGACATTGATGATCATGTGTTTGATCATAAGCTACACTTATTCATGTTTGATGATATTATCCTATCTATCTTATGTGATCATTCACTTTGCTTGGTGATGAGTGCATATATTCAATGTTTATTATTTGGTGGTTAAACTTGTTTGTTTTTTGATTGCTTGTGATACTATGCTTGTGAGACATTGATGATCATGTGTTTGATCATAAGCTACACTTATGCATGTTTGATGATATTATCCTATCTATCTTACGTGATCATTCACTTTGCTTGGTGATGAGTGCATATATTCAATGTTTATTATTTTGAGCGCTCCACCAAGATGTATGTGACATGGAAGAGTAACCCATGAGCCTAATTCATTGTGCATTTGCAGTCCAAAGAAAATCTTAAAGTATGCACAAATTTAGGGGGAGCTCTTGCTTATCACATACTTCTCAAAGCGACGATGTTATTCAATCTTATTATCATTTGTCGAAGCTTTGATTTATATGTTGTCATCAATTACCAAAAAGGGGGAGATTGAAACTGCAACTATCCCTAGGTGGTTTTGGTAATTCATAACAACATATAGCTCATTGATTTTTTTTCAAAACTATGACGTATTTTGTAGCAATTTCGGAAACTATAGCACATAATGAAAAAAATGCAAAACTATGACCCTGTCGGCCACGTGCAGGCCGAAAAGGTAGTTTTCGGCCAACTGTTGGCCGAAGTAGGGTTTTCGGCCTTGCCATGGCCGAAAAGTGGTTGAGCTGGCCGAAATGGCTGTTTTTGGCTGTTGTTTGGCCCAAAAGGTCTTTTTGGTCAAATGTAGGCCGAAAAGTACTTTTTGGTCTACACTAGGCCGAAAAGTACTTTTTGGTCTAGTGTAAGCTGAAAAGTCCCTTGGGCCCACCTTTCCGTTATCTGTTGGGCAAGACTTCTGCATCCTCGAAGGGCAATAGTTCTGCATCGACGGATGGCAAAAGGACCACATCGTCGAAGGGCAAGAGGGTTGCATCAACGAAGGGGTTGGCGGAAAAATACATTGGCCAACAGTTAACGGAAAAAGGTGGTCCAAGGGACTTTTCGGCCTAAACTTGACCAAAAAGTACTTTTCGTCCTACGATTGACCAACAAGTACTTTTCGGCCTACACTAGGCCAAAAAGTCCTTTTCGGCCAAAGGGTGGCCGAAAACACCCCTCTTCGGCCAGCTTTGCACCTTTTCGGCCAAGGTATGGCCGAAAACCCTATTTCGGCCTAGAGGTGGCTGAAAACACCCTTTTCGGCCAACACCTGGCCGACAGGGTGCTAGACTTGATATTTCTCCAAAGCATGCTGTAGTTTCCGAATTTGCTTCAAATAAATCTAGCTCATTGAGCTAATGCTATTCCAAGAATATTATTTCAGGAAAGCTCAATGAATGGCATGGCATGGATGATGAGAGTGGATCCCTCAAAATACTAAGGACAAAGGATTCTCTCAAGCTCAAAAGCTCAAGACTCTTCATTTTATATTTTAGTGATCCAAGATCACATTGAGTCTATAGGAAAAGCCAATACTATCAAGGAGGGATAAGGTGTTGCTTAATGACCCTCTTGCTTCATGTGCTTAGTGATATGCTCCAAAAACCCTCAGCTACTTTCCCACATCCACAAATGACCTAAACCCAAAGCCAAAATCGGTCACACCGATTCTTCCAATCCGGCGCCACCGATCCCAAAAGTCATAGCCACTGCCACAAACCTTAAGCAAATCGGTCTTACCGATAGGGATCTCGGTCTCACCCAGATGGGATTGTAATCTCTCTGTTTCCCTTTGTAACATTTCGGTCTAACCGAAGTGAGCGATCGATCCCACCGAGATTGCAATGTAAACTCTCCGTTTCCCTTTTGTAACATTTCGGTCTCACCGAAAAGAGCAAATCGGTCCCACCGAGTTTACCTGACCAACTCTCTTTAAAGCTTATTACCAAATCGGTCTCACCGAGTTTGTGTAATCGGTCTTACCGAGATTATGTTATGCCCTAACCCTAACCGAATCGGTCTCACCGAGATGCATGTCAGTCCACCGAAAATCACTAACGGTCACTAGGTTTACTAAATCGGTCCGACCGAGTCTGTTGAATCGGTCCCACCGAGTTTGGTAAATTGTGTGTAACAGTTAGATTTTGTGTGGAGGCTATATATACCCCTCCACCTCCTCTTCATTCGTGGAGAGAGCCATCAGAACAAATTTACACTTCCAACTTACCATTTCTGAGAGAGAACCACCTACTCATTTCTTGAGACCAAGATATTCCATTCCTACCATATGAATCTTGATCTCTAGCCTTCCCCAAGTTGCTTTCCACTCAAATCTTCTTTCCACCAGATCCAAAACCTATGAGAGAGAGTTGAGTGTTGGGGAGACTATCATTTGAAGCACAAGAGCAAGGAGTTCATCATCAACGCACCATTTGTTACTTCTTGGAGAGTGGTGTCTCCTAGATTGGCTAGGTGTCACTTGGGAGCCTCCGACAAGATTGTGGAGTTGAACCAAGGAGTTTGTAAGCGCAAGGAGATCGCCTACTTCATGAAGATCTACCGCTAGTGAGGCAAGTCCTTCGTGGGCGACGACCATGGTGGGATAGACAAGGTTCCTTCTTCGTGGACCCTTCATGGGTGGAGCCCTCCGTGGACTCACGCAACCGTTACCCTTCGTGGGTTGAAGTCTCCATCAACGTGGATGTACGATAGCACCACCTATCGGAACCACGCCAAAAACATCCGTGTCTCCAATTGCGTTTGAATCCTCCAAACCCTTCCCTTTACTTTCTTGCAAGTTGCATGCTTTAATTTCCGCTGCCTATATACTCTTTGCATGCTTGCTTGAATAGTGTGATGATTGCTTGACTTGTCCTAAAGTAGCTAAAATCTGCCAAACTCTAAAATTGGGAAAATGTTAAGTTTTTAATTGGTCAAGTAGTCTAATCACCCCCCCTCTAGACATATTTCAAGGTCCTACAGCATTGGCGAGGGAGAAGGCGTAATCAAGCTTCTCGTCGTTCTGCGAGTTGACGGGACACATCAAAGTTATTTACTAGTAGTACGTACTCTCTCCAAAAAAGGGCTGACCATGTCATTGCTACCATCCCGTGCTCCGTCGTTGAGTACGTGCACTATTCACGTGCCATTCACGTGCCATCGAGGAGAAAAAATATTGCGTAGGTGCCATCGAAGTGCACGACTCACTTACGGAAAAGGGTCCCCCCCCCCGCTTTCCCCCCCTCACGACTCACTTACGCACCGCTTATCTGATTATCTCCATTTTCTTGCATGACACTTGCACCTTGATGCTAGATGTCTCGCGTGTTGGGGAAAGGATGAACAAAGCTCACGCAAAAGGAAAGAGTTGAAGAGCATAGATTCCCGACGATCGAGGAGGAGCAAGGAACCTCGCGGTGGAGCGTCTGCAAGCAACCTTGCGCGTTTTCCCCTGTATTTTGCCGCCTGCCCACCTATAAACAACTAAAAGAACATGAACTTTTAGCTAACCACTAGAAATGGTACATCGGGATGCTAAGTTGAAGATGTTTCATACTCCCTCCTTTCCCAAATATAAGTCTTTTTAGATATTTCAATAAGGGACTACATATGAAACAAAATGAGTGAATCTACACTCTAAAATATGTACACAAGTGAACGCACTAACTCCATCCAATCCAACTCATGCACATACACGCACAGCATGGAGCACACAACGCATGTACACAAGACGTGCATGCACACACGCTCGGCTGTAGAATGCACGTGAATAACACATGCATGCGCACACACTCGGCTGCATGGAGGCGTGCGCCATCCGCGTCGACGTCCGGTTCGTCGTGCTACGGCGAAGCTCGCACGCAACGGTGCATACGTATCTCTTGCAGCACCTCTTTGCCTTCATTGCTCAACTACTAGTCGGAGACGAAGACGACCGCGGCCTCAGCCTTAGAGCTAGCACCGATGGAAAAGCACGCATGCTGCATGCACACGAGCACATACGGAGTGCCCACGACATGGTGCTGGTGCGTCCCGAGTCGCCTCTACTCCTTCTGCGCACGTTTTCTATCAAGGCGGCTGCATGCTAATGATGATGTGGGTGAGATCTTCTAGGACTCAGAAAATGACGAGGAAAATTATGAGATACAAGGTGACGTACACCGTCAAGATGCATGGCCGAGGGGGTGCTAGCAATTGCTTAGATGTGCTTAGAGAAAGTACAATAGAGTTGAGTCAGCGGGCTATAAGGAATAAACAGTAGTATATTTCTGCTTAGTTGGAGGAAAGAGAAGAGGAGAGAGAAGGTAAGCTGGCTCTTCGTGAAGAGCCAGCTCTAGCACGTGCTCCTAGGCAGTTTGTAGTACATGTTGACTATAAGATGGGCTGTAGGCTCATAGCTAGCAGCTGGCTATACTATTAATGCTCTTTAGATGAGGTGCTAAGTGCATTAAATGGCTTAGTAACTCAAGTGTTCAATGCATAGGTGCTTAGTTTATTGGTGCCACATCATATTTTATGCCTACGTGGCAGGCTTAGCAGCTATACATGGTGGAGCACTGGGAGAGGCCAAGGCTGGTCATAGTGGGGAGTAACTTGTACTGTAACATATTACTATGTTACTCTAAACATGTCTATAAACCGGAAAGGAGGGAGTAGTAACATACACTAGTGTCATATGCAGAGTATGGGAGCACATGATATTTCCCCGTCCAGACCGATCCCAAGTTGTCTTCTCACCTTCTTGGCCCAACAAAAACCCCTCCCCCCTCCCGCGTGCGCTTCCCGCCCGGCGCCAGCTGAGCCCCCCGCTCCACATTGATGGAAAGTCAGGACGACGCGACCTCTCACTGCTTCCGCCGTTGAAACGGCGCACTGACCGAGGGCACCGCCCGCTGCACGCCCAGCATTTCAGACTACACAGTGGATAGTAACTTTTAGAGCAAGTACTACTATAATTAGATGACATAAGCAGGCTATAAGGATTTAAATATAGTATTTGTGCTTAGTTGAAGGATAGAGAAGAGGAGAGAGAAGAGAAGCGGATTGTAAACATGTAGCCGGTTGTACTCCAACATACTCTACTTTGTGAGACAAAAGGTGGGGCAATTATTAATGATATTGTATTTATACTAAAGGGACTAACAGACGCCTTAATTACTCTGTTTTTTGAGACAAACCTTGGTGGGGCTATATTATTGACTTTTTTGAGCTATTATTGACTTGGACGTGGGGTTTGGGGGCCAAAGGCCTACTATTATACTCTGACCTGACATGCTCTACCCTAGCCGTCGATGTATCATATGGTTTCGCACCGTTCCAGATCTTAGCGCCGCCACGCAATTCTTCTCCAGCCCTCCTTCCGGCGTGCACCGTGAGAAGGGACAACAGTCCTCCGAACCCCGCCTTTCGTGATCCTGTACGGGAGAGGGGCGATCAGGTTTTTGGGGAGCACACTCCTGTGACTGCTGCCAGCGACGACTTTCTCAATGACAACCTTCTTCCCCGACCTCGGTAACCTCTTCATCAACAACATGAGTGACAACATCAACCACATCGGTTCTGCTCCCGTTGTACAGTATGTGATTCTGTCCTCCTGGTTTAGTCCGCATCATTACTTTGATGTTTGCAATTGTCGTCATCATCTATTTACTGCTGATTCAGATTAAATCTCATACTAAATTGCTCATATATTCAACAATCCAATCCAAAAACCTGATCACAGGCAATTTACTCCGAGTTATTTTGCTGCGCTTTTGAAGCCGCCTACTTTTAAGGGGGTGCAATATAAAAGGTGGCATACAAGAGCAGTATATTGGTTTCAGATCATGTGCTGCTATGACGCCACTAAGGGTAAGCCTGAGGGCGATCTTAATCCTACACAGCAGGAAGCTTTTCAAAACATGGATACCCTCTTCAAAGCCGCCCTGCTGAGTGTTCTTGACGATTCCATTGTGGATTCGTATATGTTGTTTGACAGTGGCAAAGACATGTGGGCTGCGCTCGAGGCCACGTTTGGGCCCTCGGGCACCGGCAACGAGTTGTACGTCATGGAGCAATTCTGTGACTACAAGATGACTGATGAGCGCTCTGTTGTTCAGTAGACTTATGAGATACAGTCACTCTCTAAGGAACTTGAGTACTTTAAGTGTGTTTTGCCGGACAAATTTGTTGCTGGGACCATCATTGCCAAGCTTCCACCTTCGTGGAATGATTTTGCTACTTCTCTGAAAAACAAGAGACATGAGTTTTCTGTTTTGGATCTCATTAGCACTCTTGATTTTGAGGAGAAGGTGAGAGCAAAAGACACACGTGCTCGGGTCACCGAGGGAGCTTCTAGTGCCCACGTGGTACACGAGAAGAACTTCCAGCCCAACCAGCCCCAAAACAACAAGAACAAATCTCAGGGGAAAGGCAACTTTGATGCAAAGAACAAGCCGTCACATTCTACTAACTTCAAGAAGAATTCTCATAACGGGAAGGGATACAAACCTCAATTTTGGTAGCACCGCACAAAATTTATATGGCTGCATCTGCCTGCTATTAGCTAACCTCATGGTGCTCCAGGTATTCCTACATTTGTAACTAGGTACAATGACCACGCAAGATGAAATTAGCTTATTCGTACGTTGACTTGCTGAATGCAGTGCGGAACGATCCTGTCATGTCTGGAGGAGCAAACAAGCAGTGCAGCCGAAGGTGGAAATCAACCAAGGACTTATGAAATTAAATGTAATCTTCCTCAAGCAGTTCAGTATCCCCTTCGTCCAGATGATCGTGTTTTGCCATGCCAAGCTATTGATATGTGCTACTGTTTTGCAACACCGTTTAAGTATAGCTACTATTTTCCTATCTTTTCACATTCAGGATAATGAATAGGATATCAGGGGAACTGCACAATATGGACCCATGTTGAGTCATCTCTATTGCCTCATGTGTTTGCTGCAAATGTGTCAGCATCAATTGCAAGATGAGGCAGCTAGATAGCTGTGGAGTTGCCAAAATGCTCAAAGTGCTCGCAACATTGAGAAGAAACAAGCATGCCCAGGAAATTAATGCGTGCGCAGGGAGGCCCTTTGCTCAGAGAAGCATCGACCGATTTTCTTTATTTCCACACCTTCTCACAGTTTTGTATATTGGTTATAGTATGGTGAATCATTGAGATGCATAGACATGCTGAACTTTTGTTCTTCTAAATGTTAGTTCAATGTGAGTGTCTGCATCCAGTACCGCATCCTCTAATTTGGTGGATGCACACAGAGAAAATAAATCTCCTTAATTTACTCCATAACCACCCTATTAAATAGGCCTAGTAACAAACCAGGTGCATGCAGTGGCTGGCGGGCACATGCATCCTGCATGCATGGCCAGTCATGCAGCAATGCAAAACAAGAGAGCGGTTCTTGGGAAAAAGCGAGTAGTTAGTGCAGCGGGCCTTATAAACACGAACAACTTGCTCTCCCGCTTCCGTCTCCCCACCCAATTCCCCCCGCTCCCCAATCTTCCTCACTCGTCCAGAAAACCCCGCTCACCTTCTTCCTCACTCGTACAAAAAATGCATGCTCCTCTTCTTCCACTCCTACAGAAATCCCTAGCCCTCCTTCTTCCCCACTCGCACTGCCACTAGGCTCGTCTCTGGCTACTCTGCTCAAACCAGTGAGCTTGGCGCGACGCCCATAAGGAAAATGGAGTCGGCTGGCCCCAGCGCCAAGAAGTGAGGCTCC
>NC_041393.1:152584384-152589251 GCF_002162155.2 Triticum dicoccoides | reverse complement strand
GGACCGCATCAGCGATCTCCCGAACGTCATCCTTGAGGAGATCATCTCGCTTCTCCCCACCAAGGATTGCTGCCGCACACAAGTCCTCTCAACTCGGTGGCGCCCTCTATGGCGCACCGCGCCCCTCAATCTCGACTGTCGTCAGAAATCTATCCTTCCTGAATTTGATCTCATCAGAGACATCGTCTCTTCTCACCAGCAGGGCCCCGTTCAATGCCTCTGCATCCCGACAAGCTACTTGTTGTCCATACCCGGCAAGGTGGACGCTTGGCTCACATCCCCTGAATTCGGATAACTCCAGCAGTTTGAGTTCTACCATTACCATGAAAGTTTCATACCATGAACATACCAAGAATTCGTGCCCACACCACCGTTGTCCATCTCGCGGTTTTCCTCCTCTCTCCACACCGCCACCTTCCCCCGGTGCCATCTACCAGACGATCTGGTACAAATGCTTCGACTCCCACTGCCAAAAAAAACTTTCGCTTGTGGTGGTTTATCTGTCGGAGGCCTCACTGCACAGCATCATCCACTCTAGTTGCCCTGCCCTGGAGCGCTTGCTGATTGTTTTGGGAATAGAAATCGGTATCAGTTGTCTCCAAATAAAGTCGCCTCACCTTAAAAGCATTAGAATTTGTTTTGAAGGACAGCAGCTCATCATCGAAGATGCCCCTTTACTTGAAAGGTTGCTCCTTCATAATTGGTATACACCTTTAGAAATAACTGTCGTCTCTGCGCCCAAACTAGAGACCTTGGGTGTAATTTGTGACCCGTTTAATAATCACAAGGAGTTGGTGTTTGGCTCCTCACCTTTTCAGGTACCATATATTATCATCTACGCATTTGTAATCATATGCTGCATTTTTCATTTATGCGCATAAGTTTTATATCATCTTGGAGTACACTTTGGGTACTAATATTATGTTATATGCTCAATGAAGAGTTCTTCCATTGATAGCCTATCAATGCTGCTGGATTCTGTCAAGATCATATATATCAGAATGTATAGTTTTGATCTGGACATAATTATTGGCTTGTTACGATGCTTTCGATCTCTGGAGAATTTATACATAGAGGTGATGATTTCATGCACATTGAAAGAACGTATATATTGTACTAGAATTAACTGTTCAGCTGTCGTTCTTTCGACATACTCTTTTTTCAGACCTTAACTGTTTTCAATCTTCATGTCTACTTAGGCAGAACCAGATGGACAAAAACATATAACCAATCGTTGGCGTAATAAGCACAAGGATTTTCTCAGTTCTCATGACATTCGTTTGAGGACAATAACGATGGGACGATATGCATCCAACCAGGCAAACAGAAGCTTTGTCACATTCTTCCTGTTGAATGCGAGGTTACTATTGTCCATGAGGCTTAATTTTTACAGCAAGAGATTTCTCACGGATGAACATGTTGAACAGCAAAAAAAGAAGTTTCAGGTGGACAAATGGGCTTCTAAACGTGCTCGGCTTCTATTTACAACAAGTTGTAGACATCCTAAAATAATTTTTTTTGCACAGGATGTTGATTTTATGGATCAGACCGATCTTGTTTGTGACTGCAAAAAAGAGTGGTTGGGTTAGATGTTACTGTCATGTTCAATCTGGGTTTTGTCTAAAAATTTGATGAACAATTAATCCTTGGGCTTTTTGTACCATTTGTATGCTTGACTTGCATGTTGTTGCCCTCGCACTCCCCTCGACCTTCCACTACACCGCCGCATCTTCCATGGCTGCTGTTCGTTCCCGTCCGAGGCCTTGCCATCATTCTCCGCCTTGGTTAGCTTGCTGTGCTCGCCGCCGTCTAGTGTTGTCAACATGGTAAACAACCAAGAGGAATCAGGAGATAACTGTACGTGGAGAGGCTGACAGTAGGGACCCACCAGGGTCATTGCATTTCGCAAGCAGGTGCCTCGTTATTACAAGCCAAAACAATACTTCCTCCTAATTGTTTGACAACTAGGTTCCACGCCATTGTCAATGTAGTCAATAAACGAGAAAATTACACAACAAGCGGATAACACCAGGGACCCAGCAGCTCGCCCAGTTGTTTTTCAGTTTCAGAGACGGAGCTCAACTGCGCGCTGTGCGGGGGCTGTGGCCCGTCTAGCCCATGCTTACGCTTTTATTAAGCACATGACGAGCCCAGTTGATATTTTTTTCTTTCTGAAATTGGCTAGCCCAGTTCTTTTTTTGGAGAATACCAAAACCAAGGCCAACCGGCAATTGGCTGTGCGGGGGCTGTGGCCCGTCAAACTTGCTTTTCTCAGCCCTGCTGGGCTGCAAATCTTTCAAGACGAGGAGGGATAAGAAATGGGCTTCCCCACAAAACGGGCTATAAGTTGTAAGAAATGGGCTGTTAATTTTTAAACCAAAGCCAACCGGCAATTGCATTAAAATATCATTTTTTTAGGATTTCTCTACTCTCTACTCTTATAAAAACCAAAGCCAACTGGCAATTACATTAAAATATCATCTTTTCACCCACAAGATAAACTACTCATACAAATGCATCTTCATGTTCCGTGCAACGAACGGGCATCTTGCTAGTTAAGATTCTAAATTTCATTCATTTTTTTGCGGAGAATTGTTTTTTGAATTTTATTTTGATATATTTTTTTGAAAACTATTTTTAACGTGACTCGAAATTTCGTGATTAAAAGAGTTTGGACCACACCGAAATATGCAAAATTTCGTTGAATTTTTTAGCAGTGCCCGGAATATATGGTCTGTAATGCTAATAAAAAGAATATGAGCTTCAAATATCCTTAAGAATTAGCAAATGGGCTATAAATTATTGAAAATAATGGCTAATGGCTCTATGCTGTTTTCCAAAGATTTGGAGGCTGACTTCTGGGCCTACTAGGTTAACGATGACGCTGTCCTAAAATTTTTTTGATGCATACGCAAGGCTTTGTCAACTTAGTCAACACACAGCAGTGACTGTTGGATGTCCATCCAACGGCCATCGTGCTTCTTCAATCTCTGATCTTCCTGCTCCAGCCGCCCAAACCAGCGCCGGCGGGACTGCCTACTCCCTCCTCCCGTGGCCGGCTGTGCTACCGCCAGGCCATCCCTCTAACCACCCACACATCCTGTTATTTTCCGGCGACGTCAGCCTCACCCCGCAGCCGACCAGTCAGCGCTCGTTCTCCCCTTAGCGTGGGCATCCGCTGCGGTGGCTTCGCCGGCTCTGGGTGGTTCTCTTCCTGGGCCCCGCCCTCGTCCACCGCGTTTGTGCTCTCGGCGCGGCGAGGTCAACATGGTCAACAAACAACAGCCATCGGAAGAGGCTGACAGTAGGGGCCCACACAGGAAAATGCCTCCTTATTACACGCAAAATAATGATTCCTCCACCTAATAGCTGGGACCCATTGGAAGGGTCTCTGTATTTCGCAAAAAAACGTTCCCCCCGCTGTCAGCTCGGACCCACCGGAAATGCCTCCTTATTACGCACAAAAAAATGAATACTCCGCCTGCTAGCTGGGACTCACCTTAGTGGGAGGCTGACTTGTGGGCCTACTAAGCTTACGGGGACGGAGGGCTTTTTCAACTTAGTCAATATGAATGACTCTAGCTCCAGTGACCGTACGATGTCCATCCAACGGCCGTAGTGCTTCTTGAACCTCTGGTCTTCGTGCACCAGCCGCCCAAAGCAGTGCCGGTCGTGCCGCGTGCTCCTGCCTCCCGTGGCCGGTTGTGATGTTGCGGAGGTCTAACCGCCCCCTACTACTCCCACCGCTGGCCAGGCCATCCCTCTACTCACCCACACCCCCTGTTATTCTACGGCAATGGCAGCCTCACCCTCGTACTCCTCTTCGCGTGGGCATCCACTGCTGCGTCTTCCCAGCTCCACGCCGTCCCCTTCCTAGGCCTCGCCGTCGTCCACCGCCGTGGTGCTCTCGGCGCGGCATGATCAATGTGGTCAATGAAATACTTCCATCGGAAGAGTACTGTGTGTGGAGAGGCTGACAGCTGGGTCCACGGCGGCCGCAAGGAAGTGCCTCCTTATTACGCGCAAAATAATTATTCCTCCACCAGACAGCGGGGACCCATCGGACGGGTCATCGTATTTCGCGAAAAAAACATTTCCCCCTGACTTCTGGGACCCACCAGCTACATCTTTGCACACAAGGAAGTGCGTCCGGGCAAAAAAATGATTCGCCCCCTGATTGCTGGGACCCACCAGCTACATCTTCGCACGCAAGGAAGTGTGTCCGGGCAAAAAAAACGATTCGCCCCCCTGACTGCTGGGACCCACCAGCTAAATATTTGCAGGCAAGGAAGTGCCTGACAGTCGGGACCCACCTGGTCGAAGCGTACGTAGCGTGGTAGTTCTGGTCGCGAACGTGTACGTACATACTGGTCATAGTAGAGGCGCGCACATACACGTACGTATAGCGGCGAGGGTGGAAGAAAGAAAATACTGCCACGTACGTACATACAGGCAGGGTCTCAAACGCCTACTCGCGCATACATACATGGCTGGGTCGGAACGGAGAAACAGCATCGTCGTCGTGTTCATGGGGAGCCAACCGGCTGGGTCGGAACGGAATGTGTGGTCGTGTTCATTGAGAGGGCTTGGACGGAACAGGCGATGGAAACGAGGCCTGGCGTACCGCAGAACGGAGGAAACAGACCTCCTACGTTCGGAACGGGGTCCTGTTGATCGGGAGGGGTGTGGCGTACCGCAAAACGGAGGAAACGGACCTCCTACGGTCGAAACGGAGGTACTCTTGATCTGGAGGGGTGTGGCGTACCACAAAACGGACGAAACAGACCTCCTACGGTCGAAACGGGGTCCTGCTGATCGAGAGGGGTGTGGCGTACCGCAAAACGGAGGAAACGGACCTCATACGGTC
>NC_041393.1:152549272-152583747 GCF_002162155.2 Triticum dicoccoides | reverse complement strand
TCATCCCAGAGGCAACATCGACCGGCTTCAGTTAGCAGAAGTAGCGAAGGAATCGCTCCATCGGGTTCAGTTAACAGCCATCGATCTATCGCTCGGGTTCAGTATCGTGTAGCCTGCAGTGCAATCACTCGGGTTCAGTTAGAGCCCAACGCCTCTCTCGACTTCAGTTAGAGCCAACACCTCGCACACACGCGCGTACGTATGAGAGAAACGCGCATCGCTCCGCCCCCGACCTCCCACCGTAATCGGCAACTCCCCAAAATTTTCCTCCCCCTCGCTTCTACCACGTTTTTTCCGTCATGGACGGCCCAAAGAATGTCATGCAGCTGCTTCTTCGGCCCGCCCAGGACGAAAAGCCCATTTTCTGTCATGTTTTAGAAGTAAGAGCCCACCACATCTATGATGATACCGGGTTTTGTCACAATTATCGTCATAGAAGTGTCATATGTATGACAGGAAAAAATTTCGTTCAGCCCAAAATGTCACGGATGTGTCCTTTTTTTGTAGTGATCTTTTGCAAAGACCTGGTTTGTAACCCTTCAGATTCTAACATAGTCGTCTTCCCCTTGCATGCCTTATATAGAAGAATGATGATGCAGTTATAAAACATGCTACAGCAGAGATGGAATAGGTACTGAAGAATAGTAAGGCATGACATATTTACATGTATTCCCTTCATCCGGAAATAAATGGATGGGTCTAGGCATATTTCAGTTCTAGATACATCCAGTTTTATCCATTTCTACGACATTTAATCCGGACGGAGGGAGTATGATGTAAGAGCTAGGGATACGACAGGACAACACAGTAAAAAAACACTGAAAAACCCATTGCAGAACAAAAGTATTCAAACCCACTGATATGAGATATTACACTCAGGCAGCTCAGGATGCAAAACTACCAGGCAGTTTTCCTTACAAAAATCAACATTGTGGCCTTTAATCATACATTTTGCTACAACTAAATTTAGATCAGATAAAGGCTGGATTCACGCCGATTAACAAAATACATGCTGATGTAAATATATAGTGATATACAACAGGTACTTACATCTACATTGGAGCACAGAGAATTCCTGCAAGAATCTTTCCTCATAAACGATACCATTGCAGAAATTCTTCTATCTGTTAAGCTTATTTTCTAAAAGAGAGATGGGTAAGAAACATGTAGAAAATATGACCAGCATGCTATAAAATTTCATGATGCAAGGATACGCACACGCTTCTTAGAATTGAGTTGACATATTTTTGCCAGACTGGAGCGGACTAGTTCTTTGGCCACTGGAATCTGCTTATTATCAGTAGGAGTTGGGTTTCTCTGTGCTGGAGCAGTATCTATAAAAACTGGAGTTGGTTTATTATCTCCTGGCGTTTGGATCTTTTGGAAAGGCCTTGTTTGTAACCCTTCAGATTCTAACATAGTCGTCTTCCCCTTGCATGCCTTGTATAGAAGAATGGTGCTTTAATTATAAAACATACAACATCAGAGAGATGGAATAGGTACTGAAGAATAGAAAGGCATGACATATTGACATGTATTCCCTCCATCCGGAAAAAAATGGATGGGTCTAGGCGTATTTCAGTTCTAGATACATCGTTTTTTATCCATTTCGGCAACATGTAATCCGGACAGAGGGAGTATGGTGTAAGAGCTAGGGATACGACAGGACAACACAGCAAAAAATACTAGTTGAATGTAAAACTATATGCTAGCAGAATACATACAGAAATAACTAAGGCAACATACACGTGTATGATTGGGAAAATAAGATAGCATTGCAACAGAGCACTAGAACAGCACTTCAATGTAAAAAAACATGGTATGGCAGACAGATGAAGTACATACTGATGAATAACAATGCATAAGATATTCAGAAGCATGATGTCCAAATTAAGCAGATGGCATTGCGATAGAGTAGAATGACAGTACTTGAATTTGAAAACATGTTATCATGAATGGAATAGGTACTGAAAAACAGGAAGGCATGACATATTTACATGCATGATCAGCATGCTAAGCACATGGCATTGCAACAGAGTAGATACACTCCAGGACATTATATGCATGTTGTACCCATATCATAGGCGAAGTTAGAGCAAGGACCTTGTGGGGTGAAGAGGATTCATCATCTTTCTGCAAGTCTTCTGAAGAACTGCCTTTACATGTTCCATCATATCGGGTATCATTGACATCAAGTTTATTGGCCTTTACATTGCTCCGTGAGGTTCTTGTGGATATATCAGTGTGTGAAATTATATCTGACATGCATGGAAGACAACTAGTAGTTAGATTTATGTAATGAGTGTCTGTAGGAGACGACATAAATAGTAGGACTGGGGTTAACTAGCAGCAACATGTCTCATAAACTAAAGGGAGAACACAGATGAAAAGCTACAAAATATGTATCGTTTGTACTCGAGATTAACTAGATGGCACACAAAAGTATTAAAGAACAACATAGGTAATACTAGAAGTGGTATAATACTATAATCACCAGCCTGTGGGATAGCATTGGCTGATGGATGATAACTATGGAACAGCGTTACCTAAAGAACAAGTATCTTAGCTGAACTATGGAACAACATGAACTCCTGAACAAGACCCGTAAGAGATCAGCATGAATATACAGTGAAATGTGATGATCTATTTTCCATGCTTAGATGAATAACAAAGCCATAAATGTTGCACACAAGTAAGATGAGGGTACAACCTATCTGGCTACCATCCATAGGAGTGAGCATCATGTGCTGACTTGTCGATGGCCATGCAGTTGTTGTGGCTGTCCATGTCGGGCACGCGCATTCGATGCAGGGAACTGTTGAGTGGGGACTATAGCTCCCTTCTGGTGTATGCTTCCCTTATTGGAGCAGCTGCGGTGAGTCGGAAGACGGTGTGTCAGAAGATGCGGATAACGCATAATGTTAAGAATGATATATCTCTTTGATCTGAAGAAATACACTAAGAGATCAACAACAAGGTACGAGAGTGGTCACACGTCTATTGACTGAAGACTAAATTGGGGTCATACGATTTTATTTTATTTTGGTACTGTCGGATCTACACCGGATGGCTTGATGGCCGTCTTGTGCCTCCCGACTGACATTGTTCGTAATCTTCCCCGAAGAGCTAGCGACCAATGGCAGAGCAGCCTGCCTCCGCCGTCCGTGGCCTCTTCCAAAACCCCGCTCCCTGCCCCACCGCATTCCTGTGGTTGCGCCGCCCCCGGGCCAATCCACAAAGACTCCCCGTCATTCAGATCCGGCGGTGGCAGTATCTTCAACCGACGCAACTCTAAAAGATAGCCATCTAAGCGTTGCTTTCATGGAGAACTTGCGGCCCCGCACCCTTACGTTAGACACCAGCCAACCGGCAGCCTAGGAGCTCTGCCGCCTCGAGGGGTGCTGCTTCCCATTGGGAATCGATTGGCCTAGAATAAAAATTCAGACAACTGACGCCTAAATAAAGTGATTTGAGATGAGGGTGCAACCTATCTGGCGGCATGGTGAAGTAGGCAGGTCCAGCTGCCAAGTCGATGAGGCCGGTGCGGTTGCGGTGGCGACCGGCGGCAGGGAAAGAGCAATGTCGTGACGATTGACGGCTACGCGGAAGCAGCGCCAGGACTCTGGACGGATCCGAAGTTGGAGCCGCTCCGGCACCGTGAACAACGGTGGGGGTGAATCGGCTCCGGTACGGTTCATGCGGCCGTCGTCGAGGCAGCACCAGCAGCACGGAGTAAGAGGCACATGGCCCAGTGCACAACGGCAATTGGACAGTGTCTCCGACATTAGGGAGGAGGGCGGCTGTGAAACTGGTGCGGAGGGGGGCGCCATGGAGGTGGGGCTGAGGTTTCGCGGCTCGGGAGAAGGGAGCTTCCCGGGGAGAAGGTGATTTGGCGCCTGAGGGAGTCCCGGATTAGGGGGTGTCCGGATAGCCGAACTATCACCTTTGGCCGGACTCCTGGACAATGAAGATACAAGATTGAAGACTTTTTCCCGTGTCCGGATGGGACTTTCATTGGTGTGGAAGGCAAGCTTGGTGATACGGATATGTAGATCTCCTACCATTGTAACCGACTCTGTGTAACCCTAACCCTCTTCGGTGCCTATATAAACCGGAGGATTTTAGTCCGTAGGATGAACAACAATCATACCATAGGCTAGCTTCTATGGTTTAGCCTCTCTGATCTCGTGGTAGATCTGCTCTTGTACTACCCATATCATCAATATTAATCAAGTAGGAGTAGGGTTTTACCTCCATCGAGAGGGCCCAAACCTGGGTAAAAACATCATGTCCCTTGTCTCCTGTTACCATCCGCCTAGACGCATAGTTCGGGACCCCCTACCCGAGATTCGCCGGTTTTGACACCGACATTGGTGCTTTCATTAAGAGTTCCTCTGTGCCGTCTCCATCAAGAAGGATGCCTCATCCCGTCTTTAAAGACGGCACTATTGCTAAAGGAGCTTTGGCTATCGACCAAACTCTCCGGCTAGGCGGTTTCCTTATGACCGCCTGTCCAGTCGTCGCGCCAACGATGACTTCTCGGGTCATCGAAAGCAATCTTCACGTTAGATCAGAACTCGCCGAGCAGTTAGATCTGATGGAGCTCTCTTCCTTAAACGAGCTCTTGGATCGCATCGCCGCCCTGGGAGTCGCTACAGACTATGATCAGATTGGGCCTAAACCCGATCTGATAGAGATTAACTCTCCCCAGGTTACCCACCACGTTGCTGTGGTAGAGGAACAATACAGCGACCCTTCTTCTATCTTAAGGACTAGCTATGTCCGGATTCCCGATCCCTCCATGTCGGATTCCCGCAGAGGGGAGGATGTTACTCAAGCCCTGAACCTAAAGTCAGGCAGCGGGCTAGATTCATTGGACAACATCCAAGAACCCAAGCTTCCAAGTTCAGAAACTACTTGGCCCCTGAGTCTTAAAGTGGACGGGGTTCCGAATTTAATTCCACCCGCCCACCCAAACATAAGCAATCTATCCCAAATCCGGCAAGAGCCCGCAGAAACAGTACACCATTACTGGGCCAGATTCCTCCTGGTTATGAACAGGATAAAGGACTGCTGCGAGGAGGACGCAATTTCATTCTTCTGCAATAATTGCACGGACAAGGGAATCCTCAACGCCGTAAGTCGTCGTGAAATTACACGCTTCGCTGACTTGGCATCCATAGTACAAAAGTACTATGTGATGGAAAGCGCCTGGAAAACCAAAATCAAATTTTGGGACAATTCGGCCCTGAATACAACCCCAGTCCGAATAAAAGGGTGCATTATCGCCAGGCACCTGGGTTAAACACCAAAAAGCAAAAACCCTCTATAGGGCATGGAACCGTACTAGAAGGATGGCTCAATGGACCCTGCAAAATTCATAGTACAGAGGGTGCCACTCCAACTCATAGCCTTAGAGCATGTTGGATACTATGGCAGGTGGCCAAAAGTGGCGAAGAGCTTCTATCTCCAGAGCACCAGCCCAAGGATACCAGTACGGTATTAACAGTCTTCGAGACTTTCACATCAAATAATATGCGGAAACGAACACTCCGCAGCCTTGCCGAAGTCTACCAAGTAGAAACAATAAACCCATGGAGTGGCACGGCTATTACCTTTAATGCCAGTGATGAACCTAAATTCCGAACAGCCCGAGCACCAGCCGCATTGGTCCTCAGTCCAATAGTGGACGGCTTCGCCTTACCAAGGTACTCATGGACGGTGGCAGTGGATTGAACCTCATTTACGAGGAAACCCTCCGAGAAATGGAAATAGACTGGAGCCGCATTGAGCGAAGCAGCACAACCTTTAGAGAAATAATCCCCAGTCGGGAAGCATGCTGTACTGGAAAAATCACACTAGATGTGGTGTTCGGCACGCCGGATAATTACAGGTCTGAGGAGGTCACGTTCCAAGTGGCCCCGTTCAGCAGCGGATATCACACTCTATTAGGGTGAGAGGCATTCACAATTTTCCAAGCTATACCCCATTACGGGTACATGAAGCTCAAAATGCCCGGGCCCAACGAAATCATCACTCTTGCTAGTGACCCGGACATAGCACTCCACGCCGAAAACAAGACAGCCTCACTGGCCCTTGAGGCACTATCCGAAGCCCTAGCAGCCGAGGAACTCTCTGCGCTGCGCTCCACGGTGAATAGGGACGATGTCATACTCGATAAGAGATCCAAGTCCACCTCCTTTAAACCAGCGGACGAAATAGTCAAATTCCAAGTCCATCCAACGGACCCTATAAAAACGGCCTCCATCGGGGCATAATTAAACCCTGATGTAGACGCCGCACTACGAGAATTCCTACATGAAAATTGGGACATTTTTGCCTGGCACCCTTCAGACATGCCAGGAATCCCACGCCGGCTGGCCGAGCACAGCCTAAACATCCTAAAAGGATTCAAGCCGGTCAAACAGGCTCTTCGGCGTTTCTCTGAACCCAAGAGATAGGCCATGGGAGAGGAGCTTGCCAAATTATTGGAGGTCGGATTCATCAGAGATATAAAACATCCAGACTGGCTAGCAAACCTGGTGATGGTACCAAAGAAGGACAAATCCTTGCGCCTATGCGTCGACTTTAAGGACCTCAACAAGGCTTGCCCAAAGGATCCCTTCCCCCTCCCCCGCATCGATCAAATTATCGACGCTACCGCAGGACATGATTCATTGTGTTTCCTCGACGCATCCTCCGGCTACCACCAAATTAAGATGGCAGAGCCCGACCAGGCTGCAATGGCATTCATCACCCCATACGGGCCATTCTCCTTCAACACAATGCCCTTTGGGCTCAAAAACGCCGGCGCAACATATCAGCGCATGATTCAGACATGTCTGGCAAACCAGATCGGCAAAATAGTGGAGGCATACATAGACGATGTGGTCGTCAAAACCAAGCACGTCGAAACTCTAGTAGACGATTTCAGGCTCACGTTCGATAATCTCTGAACATATGACATTAAGCTTAACCCGGAAAAATGTGTTTTCGGCGTACTAGCCGGAAAGCTCTTGGGCTTCATTGTATCCGGTAGAGGAATTGAAGAAAACCCAGCCAAGATCCGAGCTATGTCACAATTGGATATCCCAAAGGATCTCAAACAAATACAAAAATTGACGGGATGTGTGGCGGCTTTAAGCCGCTTTATCTCCCGTTTAGGAGAAAAGGCATTACCCCTTTATCGCCTCCTCCGACGCACCGAACACTTCGAGTGGACGGATGCCGCCATGGCCGGACTCGAAGAAATAAAAGCCATATTGGCAACAAACCCGATCCTGGCCGCGCCCAACATGGGCGAACCAATGCTATTATATATCGCGGCAACTCATCAAGTGGTGAGCGCGGTGCTCGTTGTCGAACGAGAAACGGACGGACACAAGTTCCCCCTTCAAAAACCAGTTTACTACGTGTCCACTGTCCTGACTCCATGCAAGTCACGGTGCCCGCATTATCAAAAGATAGCATACGCGGTGTTCATGGCATCCCGGAAGCTACGACACTATTTTCAAGAGTGTTCGATAACAGTAGCCTCCGAAGTACCTCTTAATGACATTATAAACAACCGCGACGCGACGGGCCGGGTTGCCAAATGGGCCATTGAGCTCCTCCTGTTTGACATAACCTACAAGCCACGGCGAGCTATTAAGTCGCAAGTTTTGGCCGACTTCGTCGCCGAATGGACTGAAGCCGAACTCCCTAAAGAGTACGGCGCATATTCCAACTAGATCGTGCACTTCGACGGCTCCAAAATGTTGTCTGGTCTGGGGGCTGGCGTCGTTCTGACGTCCCCAACCGGAGATATGGTTCAATACGTACTCTAGATAATGTATACGAACTCCAACAACGCAGCCGAATACGAGGCCCTTCTACATGGCCTCCGGATGGCAGTCTCCATGGGCATTCAACGCCTAGAGGTGCGCGGGGATTCGAACCTCGCGATATCCCAAATATATGCAGACTTCGATGCCAACGATCCGAAAATGGCAGCTTATCACAACGCCGTCCTAAAATTTCAGCTCGGTTTGAGGGGCTCGAATTTCACCATATAGCCCGGGATAACAACCAGGCAGCAGACGTATTGGCATGCATTGGCGCAAAGCGCGATGCCGTCCCTCCCAACATCTTCCTAGAGAGGCTGTTCAAGCCATCCATACTATGGGAGGGGGAACCCGGAAATACCAACCCGGACCCAACCGCACTGCCCGACACCGAACATTCTGACACAATTGGTGGTTCTGCCAACGAAGTAACATCGTCAGCCCACGTAATAATGGCAGTAATTGCCGTGTGGACGGAACCATTCCTAGCCTACCAAACCAGGCAGGAACTTCTCGAGGACCAAAACAAGGCCCGCTGCATAGTGCGGCGATCTAAAGCCTATAAGTTCCATGAGGGAGAGCTTTACAAGAAAAGCACAACCTGAGTCCTTCAAAGGTGTATCTCCGAAGAGGAAGGGCGGAACCTTCTGGCTGCAATTCATGCCGGACTCGACGGGCACCACGCCGCAGCCCGGGCCCTTGTAGGCAAGGCCTTCCGTACAGGATTTTATTGGCCGACGGCCCGGACCGATGCTGAGGACTTAGTCCAATGATGCGTCGGTTGCCAGCTCTTTGCTAATAAAAGCCACATGCCACCCACTGCCCTCAAAACTATACCCATAACCTGGCCATTCGCGGTCTAGGGGCTTGACATGGTTGGACTCCTTAAAGGAGGAAACCACAAGCAAAAATACCTACTGGTCATGGTGGATAAATTCACCAAATGGATAGAGGCCAAACCTGTTAAGACGGCCTAATCCGGACCAGTGATAGACTTCATATCAGGGGTCGTACACCGTTACGGCATCCCCCATAGCATCATCACTGACAATGGCACGAACTTTACGGCCGATGAGGTTAAACTCTGGTGCAAAAACATGGGCATCAAGCTCGACTATGCTTCAGTCTATCACCCTCAAACTAATGATCAAGTCGAGTGAGCAAATGGTCTAATCATGTGCGGCATCAAACCCAGATTAGTGCGGTCCCTCAAGGAATCTAACACGCACTGGGTAGAGGAGCTCGACTCCGTACTCTGGGGGTTGCGGACCACTCCGAATCACACCACCGGATTTACACCATTCTTTATGGTATACGACACAGAGGCAGTTCTGCCCTGTGGCATAATTCATGACTCACCTCGCGTGCGCATGTACGAAGAAAGAGAAGCCGAGCTCGATCGGCAGGACAGTTTGGACACATTGGAGGAGGAGCGTGACGTGGCAAAAGCCCATTCCGCATTCTATCAACAGCAAGCTCGAAAATATCAAAGCAGAGAAGTACGGGCTAGAACTTACAACGTTGGCGAGTTAGTTCTACGCCTACCGGACAAGAAAAAGGACAAACTCAAGCCCAAATGGGAAGGTCCCTTTATCATCGACCAAGTCCTGACCGGTGGAGCGTACCGTCTGCGAGATGCATCGGATAACCGACTCGAGCCGAACCCATGGAACGCAGCCCGTCTCCGAAGATTCTACGCCTAGCGCCGGATTCTGAGTTTGTCTCCTTCCTCCGTCTATATTTTACATATTAGTTGTCTTCTGTTTCTCTCTTTCTCCCTCCTTTCCTACTACAGCCTTTGAAAGCTAGTTTGCACATTGTTCGCACACACTTGACGCGCTATCCGCGCTCATTATACCTGGGGGCTTCTTTAACAGAAGCTTATTTATACGGGCTTCATGCCCAACACATGTGTCACACTTCCGCATGTACCTTTTATTCACCATTATATGCTTCGATATGACTTAAATTTTGGCCAAGCTGGGTTGCCTGGCTCCTGTGCTTACCCCTACGTTCCCGATTGTTCGGCTAGGCGGTAAAGGGAGCACCTCTACGATTGTTACTGCCGGGTTAGCCGGATGTGTACCTTAGACTGGGTGAAGCCGAAAGCTAGCGTTCTTAAGGGAATATTAGGTCGGTGAACTAAAAGATGATTTCTTACCTATTTATTTATCTGCCCCCTGATGTTTTTCTGCTTTTCTCGTAGTCCGGACATGCACTTTAGGGCATGTCTCCCAGGGAAAGGAACCCCTAACAGAATTATTCTCCCTGGAAGATGTTTCTTACTAACCATGTAATATAACATAACTAGTTGGGCACTTGTCTGATAAAGCACTAATGACCCCTACGCCTGGTCTCCACGCATGCCCCGGTTATTATATAACTGCGAGGGTATTCGGACACACTCCAGGCTATTGGGTCCCGAGGTTGAAGCGAAAGGGTCCGCTATGACAAACGATCTACAATCCGGCTAGAAGGCATTTTACATGTCATCTTAAATTACATAGTCAACTTGACTGGGCATATTCCTCTTCAATGCCATCCAGCAGGTTGTCTAGTTTACAGTCCTGTTGGGAATACTTTGCCGCCAATTCTACTTGGCCGTACACTAAGCTCACAGGGATCTCCTTCCCATCAGGCCCCACAGGTCCAACCTCGGCCATGTGGTTTGGGTCAGCCTTTGTATACCGCGTCTTCACCATGGCCTAGGCCTCCCTGGCGCCTTGACGGCAGGCCGATATCTTCCATAAGCGGAAGCGCTGCCGCGCTCCCTGAAGCCTCTCTGCAAGCTTTCCAAGGCCTTCGGGCAGGGCGACAGACGGCCACAAGGCCTGGGCGACGCCTTTCATCACTTGCCGAACTCGTTCGTGCAGTTGCAAGAGCTCGGGAAGAAGGTCACCCGTAGAACCGGGCATTTCCTCTGCACGACGGCCTGTGAGCATACCTACAGACATAACTCTGTTAGTCGACTTCCTCGCCGAACTCTTTTTTCAAAGTTCGTTCAAGCACTTACTAAAAATGCCGCGTCGAAGCCGCCGATTCTCCTTAACGGAGTCAGACAACTGGGCACGAACATCCTTTAGTTCCTCAACCAGCTGGATGTTGGCATCTTGGAGATTATTTTTCTCTTGCCTCACCCTTGTAAGCACATTCTCGCCGGCCTTTAATCGGCGCATGAGCCATTGCTTGTCCGGATCTATCCCGGCACCATCTGCAATATTATTGTCAGACTTATACACACGTCGCACTTCACAAATTACTCATCTTTTGAAGCATATATTACCGGAGGGGATCTCTTTGGCTTCCCAAGCTGCGGCTAGTGCGGCCTCAAGTTGGGCTTTGCACTCCTCCAGCTCCTGGGACAGTTGGGTATTCTTTTCCATAAGATCCTGCACAATAAATGATCCTTGAATCAGTTATTCTAACTATTTCAAGTCTCGGCGGCTACTGGCATATATAACTGTCAAATTTTCTCACCCGTATGTCTTTTACATACTGCTCCGTGGCTCTGGCTAGACCATTTTGAGCGGCACAGAGGTGCACATCTCCCGAATTGAAGGCATCCAATGCCTCTAGGGAGAAAGATGCGTCACGAAGAACTGTTTGGCGACGCCTGTGATTCATGGCACTCTCCACCTCAGAATTGGTGGCAAATAACCTGTCGGTATCCTCTGTCGAAGGAGCATCCAACGCACTCCTCGTGTTCGCCTCCGCTTCTGGACCTGGCTTTGGAGCCTGGCCAGCGGAGGATTGATTGGCAACCTCTCCGGATATAGTCCGGCGAGCGCTCTTCTTCCTAAAAAAGCACGAGCGTTAGTATGCCTCCCGGGAATAAAACCTGGGAGTAAGATGACACACCATACCGTTGCATCGGCGTTTCAATCTGGATTGCACTTCTTTTCGGCCTGTTGGGCCTTGCTGTCCCTTATTGACTGGCCCTCGCAGGCTCGGCCTTCCGCCTCAAGGACTTCCCCTGCGAAACACCATTGGTATACAATGATCAAAAACACGCATGGATGGGTCATTTTCAAAGTATTGGGACTTCGGTCTCACTTACCTGCGAGGCGGGAAGTATTCCGGGGTAATCGGCTGTAATGGCGACCAAGGCATTATCGATGCTCAGTTGGTGAAATACCTCGTCGATCAGCTCCGCCGATATGTCCGGATCCTCTTGGGAGGTCAGATCGAGGAACCGTTCCGGATCCTCGGGTTGTGGAGGCGGGATGTTTATATCCTTTACAGCCCGGCGCAGTTCCTGCGCCAAAATCACAAAATGAGATACTTGACTATGGGAGTATGGATCGGATAGGCAAAAATAAATGTCCGCTTACCCAGCTTGGAGGATTGTTCATAAAAAATCCGTCCTGCGGATTGACACAGAGAAATTCCTCCTCTTCTCCCTTGTACAATGCGGACAAGATCTTCATCAGATCGACGACCGATCCCGGCCCCTTACGGCCGCAGCGGGTGGCATCATCCTCCCTGTTGAAATCCCACATGGGGTGGCCTCTATACTGGAGTGGCTACACCCCCCGCATAATGCATGTGGCCATGACACCGATCATGGTCAGTCCGGAATGAGCTAATAGCCTAATTCGGCTCATCAGGTAAAGGACGTCCCTATCATTTTCCTTTTGAGGGCTCCGTGGACGCAAGCTTAGGTGTTTCTTCAAAGGAGCGTTATTGAACTCACGGAGGCCAATCCGAATAGGGTCCGGCAGGGGGACATCTTCTATATAAAATCATTCCGAAGGCCAGTCTTCGAACGCCTTCTTCGGGGTTTCGGATAGATATCCGGTCCCGGCGATGCGCCATAGTTCGGCTCCGCCGACTTGATATATTTACCCCTCTTGAGAACGGGGCACAAGGCAGAACAGCTTCTTCCACAGTGCAAAATGACCCTCGATGCCCAAAAATAGCTCACAAAGGGCCACGAAGCCCGCAATATGCAAAATGGAGGCAGGCGTAAGGTTGTGCAACTGGAGGCCGTAGAACTCCAGGAGCCACCGGGGAAACGAATGAATTGGAAATCCGAGCCCTCTTATCAAATAAGAGACAAGGCATACCCGCTCTCCTTTGGAGGGGCTGGGGACGCTCTCCGCTTGCTTTTCGCCCTTATAGGTGGCGAGTCCGGCTCAAACCGGGACCATGAAGGCTGGGGGAAGAAATCCCTTGGTTTGGAGCGTAACTAACTCGCTGTACGGGACGGAGCATCTCTCCCAATCTCCAGGCCGAGGGCTGGGAGGGCGAGAGGAGGAGCTGCGTCGACTGTCCATGATGGAGTGGATTTTTTTCAGATGCGCTCTGATGAATGCTCGCGAAGGGAGGATGGTGTGATTCGGATCTAGATCCTCGTCTCTTTTATAGGCAGCTCATTTGCGCAGCTAGGGGGGTAAATGTAAAAATACCCTGACTTTTCGCATTCGTTCAACACGTGGAAGACGGCCATTATTGGGCGTGGAAGCCGAGGAGCGCAATATTCACAGGAAGCCGGACGCTATTCAACAGGTACACAGGATTTGGAGAAGAACCCGCCTTGCAATGCCGAAGACAATCTACGCGTCGGACTCATCGCCATTGAAGCCTGGTTCAGGGGCTACTGAGGGAGTCCCGGATTAGGGGGTGTCCGGATAGCCGAACTATCACCTTTTGCCGGACTCCTGGACTATGAAGATACAAGATTGAAGACTCCGTCCCGTGTCCGGATGGGACTTTCCTTGGCGTGGAAGGCAAGCTTGGTGATACGGATATGTAGATCTCCTACCATTGTAACCGACTCTGTGTAACCCTAACCCTCTTTGGTGCCTATATAAACCGGAGGGTTTTAGTCGTAGGACGAACAACAATGATACCATAGGCTAGCTTCTAGGGTTTAGCCTCTCTGATCTCATGGTAGATCTGCTCTTGTACTACCCATATCATCAATATTAATCAAGCAGGAGTAGGGTTTTACCTCCATCAAGAGGGCCCAAACCTGGGTAAAAATATCGTGTCCCTTGTCTTCTGTTACCATCCGCCTAGACGCATAGTTCGGGACCCCCTACCCGAGATCCGCCGGTTTTGACACTGACAGTGCCCACGAGGTATGGATGGGGGCGGGCGGGGGGGGATTGGGAGAGGAGTGGAACCATGTCTTACGGACGCATTTGTCTGAAATCTGAGGGGGAGTTACAGTTCTACCCTTGCCTATAGGCTTATCGGCTTGGGTCTGTGTACTGAGGGTCGGGGATAGTAGAGTAACTTTGCTTCTCCCCAAATAGTGGGTGGGAGCGATTTCGGGCGAGGAGGGCGTGTTTTGAACTATAGTGGACGCGAGCGATTTCGGGCGAGGAGAGCGTGTTTTGAAATAGTGGGCGCGAGCTATTTCGGGCGAGGAGAGCGTGTTTTGCCGACCATGGTTTATGAATTATTCGGCACATGTCATTTCGGCCGAGGAGAAGCGCGCATGGATGAGGTTACGAACCTACCCTCGATGTATAACGGGTCGATTGATGCGTGTCCCACATAGGACGCTAATTTCGCATCTCCCATTTATTTGCTCTGGCGAATTCCACCGAGCAGAGAGGATGTTTAACGGTTCGTTCAAATTTTGGGAGAACGAGCATCCACGTCTACCTTACCAAGTCGATTCGAATCAAATGTTGAAATATTAGCTTGCCACTTCTTTTTAGATGGAGAGATGATGCTCGGGAATAATGTGTTTTTACATGCTCGTTGCTCGCAATTTACTATATGACAAATAGTTGACCCACTCAAAAACGCGAATCAAACCCAAAATGTAATATCTCGATTCAATAAAATAGCTCGTTCAGTAGGTCAAAATAGTGAACTAAATCCAAAATTGAACACCTCAATCGAGTAGCATGTTTTACAGTATTATAGTACTCCATGAACATGTTGAAAGTCAAATTAATGAACTTGTTTGATATACGCGTATATCCGTTCATGTGTGGATTGCAGACAACATGTTCTCCAATTTAAATATTTGAATGCAAGTTTATATCGAAACATGGTTTATATCAGTCTTTGATGCATAAAACATGACCTCCCCCTCTCCCGGACTCCTGTTCTCTCTCTCTCTCTCTCTCTCTCTCTCTCTCTCTCTCCGCGACAATATTTAATTATGTCGCACGCATCCGACACAAAAAGCTTGTTGGTCCCTCTCCCTTTCTCTCCATCTCTCTCTCTCTCTCTGTGTGTGTGGGGGGGGAGTCTTTCTAGTTCACATGCATATATACACCATCTATAGGTCTCTCTCACACACTATGTATGATACTCTAGCTAGTCCAAGCTAGATATCGTGGGTGCACTCATCGTACACACACAAATTCCTTGGCTCTTTGCCCGTAACTCTCTCACGCACCACTATGTCGTCTCGGAGCTCTTCCCCCCTCTCTCAAACTCTCCATCCACCTGGGTCACACATACACATGTATATCTCACTCGCACTCGATAGGCCCATCTAAAACTCTATCTCTCTCCCTCGTTCTCTCTCCATCTCACACGCACACACACACACAATCTCATGCCCAACTAGCCAAGTATGATGGTCTCTCACTCAATTGGAGGCACACGCAGTACCCCCTATATGTATATGACTAGCTAATCTTAGTCTCCACCACAAACATGTGCATGGTCTATCTCGATTTCTCTCGGGGCATCTTTCTATCGTGCACGCACTCCCTCGATCTCCCACCCATATAGTCCCCTCACGATCTCGACGGGATCTCTCTATCAAAAACACACACACTCTCCCTCCCCATGCGTCCATGCCATCCATGTGTCCCTCTCCACCTTTTTTCCTTGTTGGCCAGACCTCTATTGGACATGTGCTACAGGGGTGTCTCTCTCCATTGCAAACAATCACACACTAGCTATCTTCGTGTATCTCCTCGCCTCGCTTTTCCATCTCGGAGATGCATGCGTGATATGTTCACATAAGAAACGAAAAAACACACACTCTCTCTAATTTATCGTTTGTTGTCACTTTCTCTTTCACACACATACTCTTTGTGCACACTTACTCATTCTCCTTCACACGCACTTGATCTGTCTCGACTGAGGCACTCTCCTCCGTCCATAGCACATAGATTTATTGAAAAGTCAAACATCACAAAGTTTGACCATGTACGTGGAGAAAAATAATTACATCTAGTATAGCAAACATATACCATTAGATTCACCATGAGATGTAGTTTTGTATGATGTATCTTTGGTATTGTAGATATAAATAACATTTGCGTTTACCTGATCAAAGTTTCCAAAGTTTGACTTCTAAAAAATTTACATGCACTGCATTATCGAGCGGATGGAATATCTCTTTCCCCCTCTCAGCTATCTCATGCACCACTCAGCCTTATCGGGGCTCCTCAATCTCTCTCAAACTTTATTGGTCAGTTTGGTTCCTGACCTAACCCTCATGCCTTGATGGTCGGTACTGCCTGGTGTGGACGTGAGATGTAAAATATTTCTGCCTGGCCAACCTTGTGTGGTGCTGAAGTGTTTGGTTCATGCCTCGGCCAGGCAAAGCATCAACGTCCCATCAATCAATCCATGCATCAATTATTTAATGCAAATATCCATCCATGTTGCTGTTAGCCTCGTGGCCGCACGACCAGGCACGGCCAGGTGTTCGAAATCGGTCACTTGGGCCAGGCTACTTGCAGTGTCTGGAGTTCAGCCAGGCTAATTAAAGTGCAAGGGAACCTAGCCCAGGCGGGCTTTCTTTTTCACAGGGTAGCAACCAAACAAGCATGCATGAAATCCAGCCACAACCCCAGGCCACGCAAAAGATGCTCAGGACGCAAGCCAAACTGGCCTTATATCTCCCTGGTTCACACATACACATGTCTCGCTCGCGCTATACATATAGACCCATCCAACCCTCTCTGCCCTTGTTCTCTCTCCATGTGATACGCACCCCCCCTAAGTACCATAATCCCTCACTCCATCATAGGCTCTGTTTGGATCCATGGGTTAGAGTTAGTTTGGGTTAGTTTGGAGTCAACTAACCCAAACAGATCCAAACAAGAGGGTTAGTTTGGGTTAGATGCATCTAACCCATCCAAAAAAACTAACCCATCCAAGAGGTGCTAATTTGGATTAGTTATTCTCGGGACCACTAATAAACACTTTTTTCTCTCGCTCTCCCTGCAGCAGATCCCTCCCCACTTCCTCGAAGCTTCTTGTCCTCTCCCTTCCTCCCTCTTGCACCGCCCGTGAAGGTGCCTCGCCGTATCCGCGCTCCATCTAACCCTCCCATCCAAACACCTCTTTACTTAGAGTTAGTTCAGGGTTAGTTCAGGGTTAGTTCAGGGTTAGAATCTAACTCTAACCTCTACCTGAGTTAGAGTATCCAAACAGGGCCATAGGCGCAAGCACTCCCCCCCTCCTAAGTATGATTATCTCTTACTAGCCATCAGGAACACACGTATTGTCTCCTTCCATCCATACGTCTATCTCGATATCTCTCGGGGCATCTTCTATCGTGCACACACCTTGTCACCCAATCTCCCACCCATGTAGTCCCATCACGATCTCCAGGGGACCTCTCTAGGACAAACATACACTCTCTCCTCCCTATGTCTGCATTTTCTCCGTACGTCTCTCTCGACCTCTCTCCCTTGTTTGTCAGACCCCTCTTGGCCACGTGCTAGCGGTCTTGCTCTCTTGGTTCCAAACAACCACACACTATCTCCTCACCTGTCCTCCGTTGTCGAAGATGCATGTGTGATATGTTTGCATAAGACACGCATGCTTTTTCTCTACTTTTATCGTGTGTTGTCCATGTCTCTTTCACACATGCACACACACCTTTTTCACTCTCTCTCTCTCTCTCTTATTAGGGACTCTGTCACGTCCATAAGCATATGGATGTTTTGAAAAGTCAAACCTCAGAATAGTTTGACCAGGTATATGTGGAGAAAAACATTTACATCTGGAACGATCATTAGATTCATCACAACATGTACTTACTTCATACTATCATTTATCTTTGGTATTGTAGATATAAGTAATTTCTTTATAAACTTGGTCAAAGTCTCAAAAGTTTGACTTAAAAAAATGTTGGAACTACATTATCGAACGGAGGGAGTAGCTCTTTCTCTCTCTCTCTGCTATCTCTCACGGGCCTCCTCTCTCACTCGAACTCTCTATGCCGACAGATTATACGCTCACTGTGTCAGCGTATAGCTCCGTATATTGTTTAGTTGACCGGTCAACCAATCCACATGCTGCCTTGTCAGCTCGTGTTCTGTATCTTGGTGTGCTGGCCCATGTGGCAGTGGGTGAAAATAAGTAAACTAGAGGCCCATATGACACGCACTGAAGTAAACAAAGTTGAAACCACTCGGGGTAGCACCCCGCATGCTAGTATATTAAGGGTGCATTGAGTACAAACTTCTTGCGTGTGAAGGACGCACTCGCGCACAATTCACCACTGCGCGGCGGCATGCACAGAAGGACGCACTCGCGCACACCCAGCACACAACACACACCAGCGCACGTGTACACCAACGTCGCCGCCGGTTGAGATGGACGGCGAGGCAGCCAACAAGCGGAGGCGGCTCGAGCAAAAACCGCATCCGGCGAGCCTGGACTTCATCAGCAGCCTCCCCGACGACATGCTGCTCATCATCATCGGCCTCCTCCCCACCAAATTTGTCATGCGGACTTCCCTGCTCTCCTGGCGGTGGCACCCCCTCTGGCGTTGCGTCCCCCTCAACCTCACCGTCGACAGCTGCCTCCGCGACGGGGATTGCAAACACGTGGCCGCAGTCTCCAAGATCCTTTCATCGCACCCTGGGCCAGCCAGACGCCTTGACATCCGCATGTTCAGTACCAACTGCAAGGTCCAACCCAAGTTCGACGAGTGGTTCTTATCCCCGCCCTAGATCAGCTCGAGGAGCTCAGCTTTGAAGCTGGATGATGTCGCTCTCTACCGCCGTCCGTGCTCCGCCTCATGCCAACGCTGCACCGCGCCAGCTTCAGCTCCTGCTATCTTCCCCAGATTAATGTCGCGCCCGCCCTTCTTCTCCCTCAATTCAAGCATCTCGACCTCTTCGATGTTGTCATCTTGAAGAAGGCTATGGAGCACCTGCTCCGCAGCTGTACTGCGCTCGAGTACCTTCGTCTTGAGCATATCCACGGGTTCATTAGCCTCCACATCGCCTCGACGAATATCCAATGGATTTATGTGTCTTGCTGGCCTAGCAACAAGACATCAATTGGGAAGAGATCACTCCAGTTATTCCACGTTATGGTCATTGAGAATGTGCCTTTCCTTGAGAGATTGCTTGTAACGGATCTAGAAGGTCCAACAAAAATCAGGGTCATTAACATGCCGAAATTGATAGTGTTGGTGTACTCGTCTCCCAAATTCTCCGAATTCTTTATTGGATCCGTAATCATTCAGGTACAGCACTCATCTTCTTCTCCATCTTCTTGAAATTTACATTTTTAAATTTCTTCTTGATGTATTACGACCGTCTTCCAGAAAATGATTCCCACAAGCTTGACCCAGTCCATGCGCACAGTGAAGATCTTAGCACTAAAATCTATCGGCCCCAATCTAGATCAAGTTGTTGGATTCCTTACATGCTTTCCGTGCACGGAGAAGCTACTCATCGAGGTGAAACTTCTTTCCTATAAGTAAACGGTAATCACAACGTAGCTCAATTTTTTCGTAATTTTCCCAAATTACGATGACAAGTGTAGTGTTCATAACTGCATCTACGCCTGCACCGAAACAAATGTTTTTAGTATTTTTCTCACGTGATCACCTGCATCGTTTTTATGTTGTACTACTATAGTAGCCTAGGCTAGTCATAGTGGAAAGTAACTTCGACTAATCCAGTAACTCTGTGGTTACCCTAAGAGCAAGTACTACCTCCGTCCTGGTTTACTCTTCCAATTTTGTAGTATCAAAATTTGACCATAGATTTAACTGACAAAATGTTAATGCATGTCTCTAAGAACTATAACGTTGTATTCGTATTTGAACATAATTTCAAACAGCGTAATTTTTAGTGACATGCATTGGCATTTTCTTAGGTAAATCTATGGTCAAAATTTTATACTAAATACAAGGTAGTATTCCCTCCGTCCCAAAATTCTTGTCTTACATTTGTTTAGATACGGATGTATCTAACACTAAAATGTAACTAGATACATCCGTATTTAGAAAAATTTAAGACAAGAGTTTTGGGACGGAGGGAGTACAAAAGTGGGCTACGTAGGCCAAAACATGTGCCAAATTCACTTGTGATGCATTTGGCATCGATGCCCCTCCATTGCTCACCTGGTGCCCCAAGCTGGATCACCTACTTTGCTCCGGTGCCAAATTAACTCACGCAATGAAAAAACATTGCGTGGGAGAGAGAGAGAGAGAGGACCGAGGCAATAAAAAAACACTTGTTTGGGAGAGTGAGAGGCTGGTGTAGTTGGTTTGATTGATTTGTTTATACATGTGGGTCTGTGTGCACAGCAGTGCCAACTCTCTCACATCGCGAGAGCGGTGCCAAAATCTTTTGATTTGACATTGATGTGTATTATGTGGCATACTTTTGTGAAATATGGCATCGGCCACATAGTGGAAGGCAACAAATGCCCAAGCTCTTCACGTGCTCCTAGTTAAGTGAGAGGAAACAGAGAGAGAGAGAGAGAGAGTGAAAAAATATCACTAGCCAGCCAACCCTATCGTATGAGCGAATGATATTGGTACCTCTTGATGACACGGCAATCTTATGCAGCCAGCTGCTCTAATAAGTTCTCTTCTTTTGCAGATTAAAAAAGACCCGAAAGTGAAAAATGTGTTGCACTATAACAATCTCATCGAATGCCTTGATCTCCATCTTACAGAAATTGATTTGATCGACTACCGAGGCAGCACATCTGAGATTAAATTGGCCAGGTTCTTTGTTCTGGAGGCAAGTGTGCTCAAGGTAATGAGGTTTGGCGTTCTCTGGCGCAAAAATGAATGGCGTGCTGATCACCGCAAGGGTCTAAGCCTAAATGACAAAGTGTCCGCAGAAGCTGAATTTGTTTTTGAAACATCAAGTGGCCAGAGACTCGAAAACTTATTTGCCCATTAGTGACTTGTCAGGGTGGTGGATTTTAGTTTGTACGATAATGCTGCATCCACCTAAAGTAACGAAAGTTCTTACGTAAACTTCCTAGTAATTCCCTCTTCGTAGGTGCAGCATTACTCCTAAGATTTGTAATATCAGTTTGAAACTTGTAATATTGCCATGTCCTATTCCTGCGTTTTCAAAATCCTGCGAATCAAACAGGTCCTGAGTTGGTGATGATGTTGTTCCTCCCATCTTTCACCAATAGCCGTCAGATCTAGATCTGACGCATACAAACCAAGCTTCTGCATTTTTGCAAAAAGATGCCCGCACTTGTTCCCTATTTACAAACAACTCCTTGTCTCTCACAATCAGCATTATCTCCTCCCCACCACATCTAGAAGGCCGTGGAAAAATCTGGCGCGATGGCCACTGTCGAAGCCGTCCACCCCCAATCTTGGTGTTTCGTGCAATGCACGGGCATCTACGCACGGGAAATTATGTCGAACAGGGCTAGTTGTAAGCAGGCTAGCTCTACAGCCATGATGATAGTGACTGCAGACGGTGAGGCTGACTATGGTATGCCGAACACGGCGCCTATACTCATGTGTCATCTCCGGCGCAGGGTCTTGTCACTTCACTGTGAGGAGCAGCACGTAATAATTTGACCAACGGGTAGTACAGTGCTAGTACTCCTACTACTACATTGGTAGTACTACTAGTACTAGTAGCACCACCGTCTGGATTTAGGAGTACTACCACGTCCATCTCGATTTTAGTATTTGACTAGCAATATCTAGTAATGCATGTCACAAAAAATGTACTACTCCCTCTGTAAATAAATAAATGGTTTATTTTCCTATCGGTGAGAGAACTTAATGTTTTTTTGCTAACTAGAGTACTAATAGGATTACATGCAATGAACTAAACACAACATGTCATGTTTGGTAGTCTCAAGTAATTGAAAGCATGCACGGCCCACATCTCTCATTGGTTGATATGTCACGAAATAAGAAAGAAGGAGGGAGTTAATGCACCGTGCCTAAGTGTTTTGGGATTATTTAGTTTTCGTAATGTGACTTACACAACATTTTTGTTTACATGCATTAACATTTTATTAGTTAAATGAAAGGTCAAAACTTGGCGCAAAATGCAAAGGGGACCAATAAACCAGTAAACGTCAAACTTCTCTCGTTTGGCCCCAACTAGAGGTCCGGTGAGATGACTATACTGCATCGACACGGAGGGGGACGCAGCTTCATTGACTTACAACAACTACCTTTGGGTGAATGACACGTGGGCCTAGGGGGTGGCTGCCCACCTATCATACAGCCAAAGGCAGGTGCAGTAGAGGGCCGAGGAGTAGTACGAAATCCTACACACCTACGCACGCTAACCAAGGGCAAGAGTGATCACTCGAATCACAAGATCAGTTGACTAGAAGCTAAGCTAGCCCCTGGAGGTGATGAGCGCAAGCATCAGCCGGGTGTGCCAGATGTTCCACGATGCCGGCCTGCGGCCCGGCAACGAGGAACGTCTCCAGGTAGTATTGCTTGAGGCTGCCAGGGCGAGGGGCCGCTTGGATGACAGCTTCGTCTCCTTGTTCGACGAGGTCCTCGTTGGTTTCCTCGACAAGTTCACCATCGTCAAGAAGCTTGCGGACGACTTTGACGTAAGCCTCCTGCCAACGTGCCCAGGCTCTGCGATGCCCGCCACCCTCAACATCCACTATGGTGACAACCTCTTCGATGCACTGGTGGCCCTGCGACTGCCTGCCATTGCGCCGGAGAATGTCCACCTCAAAGCCGCGCTCTCCACGCAGCGCCTGGCGCAGCAAGACACCATCGACATAATCACCCACGTCTATGCGCAAATCGTCCACAAGGACTACTACATGCAAGAGGAGGACGATAGGATGCTGGCCTTCTTGGACCGCAGGGCAACCTTGGACGGCACTGTTCAGAAGCACGTTGAGCTCGCCGCCAACGCCGCTGCTCCTCACACATCGGTTGGTGACCCGGCACACTAGGGCATGAGGATGTCGTTGATGGATCCGTATGTATTTTTATCTTTCCGTCAAATCCATGTAGTAGTATATGATACTACAGTAATTATCTTACCTTTCGCATCAACTTCATAATTTTCTTACGTACTCCATGCATGAACGGCGCCAGAACCAAACTTCTCATTATTCTAGGCAAAATCGTTAGTTTCTATCTATCGATAGCACCATGGAGCAGAACCAAATTTTACAAGTTATGAGTTCAAAAGGAAAAGCCTGCCGTGTTCGTATCACACCCCCACACGGTTGGTCCGGCACGCCGCTCAAGCAGGAATGCGTGCGGTGTTGCATTTTCACTTACAAGTGGGACCGCATTTGAGCAAACTGACTATCGGCAAACCCCCACCCCGCCCACCGTGCGATGTCTAAGAAAACAGGAGGGAGAAGAGATGGTTGTAGCACGGACTCCAAGAAAATTGGTGTCGGATGGGACTATTGTGGGTGGCGTGTGTCGTACTGCTAGACGTGAATGCTAGTTATGGCCCATGCCACCCCACTATATCGAGCCTATATCGAGGTACGTAGAACAAATTTCCTGCAGTCCGTGCTCAGCCCTCCTCTATCTCTCTTCTCAGCCAGCCAACGAACGCGCGGAGCCCATCGTCTGTTAGCTCACATGCGGTCCCACATATCAGTGAAAACGCAAGCGGACCCACTGAACCTGCACATCTTTCACCTCGACGTGCTGGTGATGAAAAACAAATCCAAGAAAGATCTTCGGTGGCCGCTTTTGGAGTTACTCAAGAGTAGTAAGATTCTATTTACAGTTTAACAGAAGATGAACATCTCGTGGCTTCAACTACCACTCTATTTTCTTTCATGACACGACCTGGATGCTGGATGTCCCACGTGTCGGCAAAAGGAGGAAGAACCCGACCAAATCTTCGGTTGTGCTCTCGGATTAGACTAGTTGTGATAACTTAAAAATTTTATTGTGTACTCCCTCCGTTCCAAAATACTTGACTTCCATTTGTCCAAAAATGGATGTACCTATATACTAAAACATGTCTAGATACATATATATTTTGACAAATAGAAAGCATGTATTGTGCAACAGAGGGAGTAGAATGGATGCAAGTTTTTGTATTGGGAAGAAGAGTACATCCATATATTGATAGAGCACAATTTAGTAGATGTTATATCACTTTAGCTAGCACAGAGGCTACAGATGAGATTAGTGCACTTGTTGATACTCCTACTAGAATAGAGGCTAGACATGAGACTAGATGCGAGGAAGCAACGTCTACTTCTTTACACTCGAAGAAGAAAGAAGCACGCAAGATCGAGCCTCTGCAGATCAACAATGAATGCATCGAGAAGGCACTAATCCAACTTACACGAGTAGTAAAATGTATTCTTGTGGTTCTTGTTTTCTTTGGTCTTGCTTTTCTAGTCAAAATTATCGTTGGAGTTCGTGCAAAACGGAGGTCCGTTTGGGGTCGTGCATTGCAGTTGGCCTTACAAGTGGGACCGCAGTTAAGGAAACCGACTATCGGCAAACCCCCACCTCGCCCGCCGCACGATGGCTGAGTTAGAGAAACGATGAGGTTCAAGAGATTGCTCTAGCATGTACTCCAAGAAATATGGTGTCAGATGGAAGTCATGTTGGTGGCGTGTGCTGTACTCCTGGACGTGAATGCTTATTCTGGCCCATGCCACCCTACTACTCCTACTACTTACTATATAGTACTACTAGTATCGAGGATTCGAGGTGCTGGTTACGTAATACAATATGGCTACAGTAAAAACACCTGCACGACGCGCGAAGCTTGTGAAGCTAGTACAAATAGTGTACTACTATTGTTGATTGGCCTCATCCAATAACCTATTGCAATGAACGTACAATTATGTATTCGGAAAATATATTTTTTGCCTCGTCGCACCACTCACTTACAGGAGCGACTCGAAAGCCATTCATAAATTTAGTAAGTTTATCACAGGCATATCATTTTATTACATACAACAGGTCATCAACCCACATCAACAACGAGGATACATTATAAATACTAAAGTTTTCACCACACAACAAATAAAAAGCAATGATGAACTTCAACTCAACCACTCCTCGGCGTTGGAAACGCTTGCTTTGAACCACAAGTGATTCTCTGGGACGGACCATCCATTGTCGATCTGGAGACCAACGCAGGACTGATCATCCAGGCTGAAGTGGCCTACTATATCAGTACCAGGGTAGGGAACCACCCAAATGTCCGAGGTATCGACACAGTTGCTTCTCATAAATGGTAGTAATGTTGTGTCAACAGCAGTTGGATCACCTTTCACCACCATTGGATAGTTTTGTCCAAGGAAGAGCGAGTTTTCTCCAAGACTATCAATTCTGTACCAGGGAGAAGGAGTTGGCACTAGCACACTAGTATCCATCCCGAATACCATGCAACGGGTGTTGGAATAGGTCCGGAGAGTGCGACCATGGGAGACTACACCTGCTTCCTTAGCAGTAACATCATCAGTGGGTTGTATACACACGAGAAGAGGTGATCCATCGGAATTAGTTGCCAGGCGCCAAAGAGTATATGGGCGCTTCTCGTCCTCATGCTCGTGATCATCACCATCGTCATCTCCCCCTTGCTTATAAAATCTTCAAGTATAGGTGGTGGAATGTTCACAGGACCTTGGAAACACAAGAAGAAAGTTAATTAGTAAAGGGAAACTTGCTAACCCACATGCATGTGGATGAAACAATTATATTTACGGTGGAAGACAAACGTATCGAAACTACGAGGATGCCATGCAAAAACAGTGCCACGAGTGGTGGCAGCAAACACAAGGCCCTCGTATTGAATTGCATCACAGTAGTCATCCGTATGCAAAATTTGATTTTTGAGCAATATCCATCCAGTCAAACCACCAAGGACGACAACAAGCTTGTCGAAGATAGCAACAACTTCATAGTTGTTGTAATTCCAAGAGCGGTTGGGAACTCAAGAAATTGCTATCTTCCGTAGAAGACAGTCACCATGATTGTATTTGAACGTGCATACAATACCGGTGTGCTCAACCTCTGGGCAGTCTGCTGAGATTTCTAGAAGTGGAACCCGGTCACGAGTGTACACATTCACAAGTTCCCACTCGCAGTTGGACTCAATTTAAACAACCCAATCTCCATTTGCGCTTGCCCAAGCCTTGCCCTCAAGCGATGGCATCTTAACATCATACGTATCATTATCAAGCGACATCAACTTGCACAGGGCGAGGCCTCCGTCGTGACGGCGCCGGTCATCAAGGTTACGGCGAAGAAGATAGGGGAGATCAAACTGCTCCTTGACTCTTGGGTTCCTTGTAATGATGTTATTAGTTGAGTCGAGAATGGGCTTGAACGAACCTGCCATGCTAGCCGAGGTGATGACGTTGCACCGATCAATGAGTTCCTCCACCATGTCATCTTTCAGATCGGGGCAAGAATAACGGGGTCATTTCTGTCTTGTTCCCTCCATGGAGAAGACGATCGAACAATGGCAGAAGAAAGGGTGAAGGGCTGAAGGAAAATGGAGGAGGGAGAGGAAGAGCATGAGACAGCAGTTCCAAATCGAGAGGGAAAGACGAAGAGTCGGTGGACGGTTGCCAGTTTGCCACGGTTCAGGAAGGGGCGCCTCGGCCTACACGTCAGTTCGGAAATACTCCTACTACTCGCCGTCGTCTCGCTGATATGTTGGAACGGGACCAAATGTCAATGAAACATGGTGTGTAATTTCTCGTGCAAAATGTGATCTGGCCGCGTTTGCCCGAGGTACCGCATTAGTTATCGACCTTTATTTTTTTAATGGTGTGCCGTTCAGTTTTGAAGCATGACTAACTGGTATTGTACACAGAGAAAATATAAACTACTCTACCACTACTCCACCTCCAGTACTAGTAGTATAAAAAAGATATATAGGCTGGAGCTTCAGCGCTTTCTTGCCAAGGGCTGCCCACTTGCTTCTCACACTACCACCCTCTCTCCAGATCTAAAAAAGATGGGCCCTCTTTGCCTCCTCATCGGTGGTCACAGATCTGCCGGAGAAGAAAAGGACGTGCAGCATTACGCACTCGTCGTCGGTGAGCGAGGTCACGCACTGACGACAAGGCCGTCCTCTCAGACCTAGCGCCCGCGCGGGATGGCCTCCATCCCCAAGCTCGCTACCGTAGTGTGTGTGGAGGACGACGACCACGAGCGAAGCCACTTCCCGCCGACCCTAGGGTATGCTACCTCTTTTCGAACCATACCCTTGTTCTATTGCCCCATCTGGCACGTCATTGCATGTGGATCTTTTTCCACTCCACCATCTTCCCGATTTGCTATCCTCTGCTCTGTTGGCCACGCAGACGAAAACCATAATTTGCACTATTAAAGGAAAACTTACTTCATGGAGACTAATCCATGTCTGGGTTGAGTAAGGAAAGGAAGAGAGACTGTACTGTCCAAGAGAGTAGGCATCGAACCCGCATCTAGGTTGAAAAGGGGGAAATCAGTAGCTAAGGAACGAGTCTCGTGTCTCTTGGTTGAAGAAGGGTAGAAAGGCATGACAACGCAATAGAGAATGACCAGGTCGATCGGTTTGTTATCCTCACATAGGAAAAAAGGTGGCTAAAGAGAACAAAAATGGGACGTAATCCACATATTCTGCCCGGATATTTGTTGCTCTGGGCAACCATACCTCCCTCACCACTCTGCGTCCGTGGAGGTACATCGTACTGGTGCACCCACTGTCCGAATGGGCCTCCCATGCTCTTATTGCCACTTTTTTGCTGTTAGTATAACGCCAGCAGTCAAGTCAAGCAATGCTACTGCTAAAGTGATGCCACATTTAACTAATGCCGCTCTCAGTCTAATGCCACCGATAAATTTAAGCAATGCCATTTAATGTCACTGGATTATTTCAGGGTTAGCTGTTGATTGTGGATGTATTAAAGATTTTTCACCTAAGGTATTCTAATGTTGTTGCACAGCCAGTATACCAACGATGAAACTTGTTACTACCTTCAGATTTTTGCACTGTTATTGCTTATAGATTACATACCTCACTTTCATGAGATAAGTTAATTTTTTATACAGTGTCACCAAAATGCCAAGGTGTTGATGTCATTTTATTTTGGTTAAACTGCACAGACAATTATGAAGACAAGAGGAAAGGTCAAGAGTGGGCACCTCCTCCTCCGGCTGTTCTCTTGATTCGTTCGATCAAGTTTTTATGTTTGATCGATTATCAAGATTGGGATAGCAATTTTTAAGGTCCCCCCGAGTTCGAAATGATATTTACCTTGGAGTTACATGGTTTGCAATTTTTTATACTGTCATTAGTTAATAATGCTAGTTACCTTCAGACTTCTGTATTTGGTTTAATGCTCATGCACAGCTAGTATACCAATGCTGAAACTTGTTACCTTTACATTTTGTATTGTTAATTCATATAGAAACCTTCCAGTGCTAGAGTTTATTGAAATCTGTTCAGTAAAACCATTGTACTGTACCCTGTAATAAACTAACTACTCTACTATTGCACTAGCCACTGGATTAGTGTATATTTGTAGTATTCGAATGGTGTTACATTAGCGTATGGACATAAATAAAGTGTGGCAAGCTTTCCCAGATATGTGCTCAAGAAAACTACTACCTGTTTTTCTAAATATTAGACGTTTGGGTACTTTAAATTGAACTGTGAAAACGTCTTATATTAAGGAACAGTGGGTGTAGAGTTCACTCAAATTATCCCGGTAAAGCTAGTCACACATTTGTTAAAATTAATGTTCATTATGTTATCGGAGGAGCTATGTATGTTTGTCTCTAATGCTGGTCGACTACATACCCGACATCATGATGTAATGTTAAGTCATTTCCTTTTGTACAATGTCACTGAATTGTCAAGTCAGTGATGGCATTTTATTTTAGTAGAACTACACAAAATTTTCTTAAAAGAAGAGGAAAGGTCAGGAATGGCTCAATTTTTCAAAAAAAACTATGTATGCCTTCCTAACATCAGCCGCTGTTGCTTTATTTATTCCTTCAAACAGGTGGTTAGAAACAGTCTTGCTACCTTTTCCCATTAAGAAATTGGAATGCTTATATTTGTGAGTCTATGCTTCAACTAGTGCCACTTTTATAGTAATCACACTTTCAATATCTATGCAAACAGGGATGCTTGATTTTAGTGGAACTGCACAAAAAGTCCAACTGGTTCAACATTAGGAGCATGTTTTTTCCAAACCTTTATATCCAATTGGTGGCACTATGAGCATTACGATGGTACATGGTTTGCTACTATCTTGCTACTCTTTTTGTACTGTCATTAGATAGTAATACTAGTGGTTTGCATGTGAATTTATTGGCAGGGTGGACTGAGGGAGTCCTGGATTAGGGGGTATCCGGACAGCCGGACTGTGTACTAGTCTGGACTATTGAAGCGTGAAGATACAAGACTCAAGACTTCGACCTGTGTCCGTATGGGACTCTCCTTTGCGTGGAAGGCAAGCTTGGTGATCCGGATATTGTGTTTCCTTCCTTGTAACCGACTCCATGTAAACCCTAGCCCTCTCTGGTGTCTATATAAACCGGAGAGGTTGGTCCTTAGAAGGCCGATCACAATTACAATCATACCATCATAGGCTAGCTCTTAGGGTTTAGCCTCTACGATCTCGTGGTAGATCTACTCTTGTACTACCCATATCTTCAATATTAATCAAGCAGGAAGTAGGGTTTTACCTCCATCAAGAGGGCCCGAACCTGGGTAAACATCTGTGTCCCTTGCTTCCTGTTACCATCAGCCTTGATGCACAGATCGGGACCCCCTACCCGAGATCCGCCGGTTTTGACACCGACATTGGTGCTTTCATTGAGAGTTCCTCTGTGTCGTCACCTCAAAGCTCGATGGCGCCTTCAATCGTCAACAAAGTGGTCCAGGGAGAGACTTTTCTCCCCGGACAGATCTTCGTGTTCGGCGGCTTTGCATTGCGGGCCAATTCAGTTGGCCATCTGGAGCAGATCGATGGCTACACCCCCGGCCACCAGGTTAGGTTCGAAAACTTGAACCACACAGCTGATATTCGCGGAGACTTGATCTTCGACGGATTTGGGCATGCGCCAAGAGCACTGAACAGTCGCGACAAGCACGGCTTAAACTTGTTGTCGGACAAAGCTCGGGATCTAAACCCAGAGAAAGTTGCGTTGCCTAAGGACGGAGGGGTGGACCTCGCCCTGCAGGCCGCACACTCATCGGCGATGGAGCCGAACACGGGTCTCACCTCTGTGGTGGCCTGTAACTTCAGACCCCCGGATTCGCATCCGGATGTTGGTTCCTGTCCGCGCGCTCCCGAGCAGGCCGAGCCTGGTTGGGCTCTGGTAATGGAATTCACCACTGCGGATATCTTCCAGCACTCGCCCTTTGGCGACATGCTGAATTCGTTAAAAACTCTCTCTTTGATAGAAAATTCTGGGCCGAACTATGTCTGGCTCGAGTGGGAAGCAGGCGACAAAGAAATTCGTTACCCACCCACCACCCACTTCATAGCCATGGTTGATGATTTAACCGACGCGGTTGACTTCGACTCCGAAGGCATCGACGTTATGGATGACGATGTAGGAGAAGATTTAGAATCTATGGGGTACCGGACTTCCGCCTCGACACATGACATATACATGGTGGATATGCCCAAGGAGGACGACGGTGACAATCCGGAAGATAAAACCCCCGGGAAAAAGCCAAAGCGACAGTGCAGACGCCGTTCCAAGTCCAGCAACAGTAAAAATAGCAGTAAGAGCGCTAGAAGGATCGATACTCCGGACAACCCTGAAGGCAACAATGACCATACAGAACCAGCGATGGAGCAGGACGAGCTAGGTCACGCCGAACACAGCTCGGAGCAGACGCCCGAATACAATGATCCAGAGGGACGAGTTCATCAAACCGGCCCAGGACAAGAAGACAGTCCGGACGATGATGCATTCATCATTCCGGAAGAATGCATGGAACGAGATAACCTCCACAGAAAGCTTATGGCCACAACAAGAAGTCTAAAGAAGCAAAAGCAACAGCTCAAAGCTGCACAGGAAACGCTCAACCGCAGATGGAATAAAGTGGTAGACACTGAAGAAAGATATGGTGACAATCGCCATACAAAGAGCTACCCAAAACGCAAGCTACTGCCAGAATTCAACGACGAGGCCGTTCCACCAAAGACTAATACGACCGGGAGGCCCAACGTACCGCTCCACAACCCCAACAAAGCGGCTACCAACGCCGCGCATGATCTACATGAGCACCCGGATAAGAAAGCTGGCGCAGCTAGGTCCATCTACGGGTCTAAAGGACACACCCCGGCAAGGGACTATGGTCATCAAAACGATTATGCCAATAAAATACCAGTTCAGAATAAACACCGGACATAACAACAGCCGACGACATGCCACAACACGTCCAGATACAAAGGGGCTACTCACCCCCTGTGCTTTACCAAAGAGGTACTGGATCATGAATTTCCACATGGCTTTAAACCTGTGAACATAGAGGCATACAACGGAACGACAGACCCAGGGGTCTGGATCGAGGACTTTATCCTGCATATACACATGGCTCGTGGGGATGACCTCCACACCATCAAATACCTCCCCCTCAAACTAAAGGGACCAGCTCGACACTGGTTGAAAAGCCTCCCCAGAAATTCAATTGGGAGTTGGGAGGAACTCGAGGACGCTTTCAGGGCCAATTTTCAAGGGACTTATGTCCGGCCTCCAGATGCTGACGATTTAAGTCACATAATCCAACAACCCGGAGAGTCTGCCCGCAAGCTTTGGAACATATTTCTCACTAACAAGAATCAAATTGTCGATTGTCCGGATGACGAAGCCTTAGCAGCATTCAAACACAGCATCCACGACGAGTGGCTCGCCAGACACCTCGGCCAAGAAAAGCCAAGGACAATGGCATCCCTAACAAGTCTTATGACCCGCTTTTGCGCGGGCAAAGATAGCTGGCTAGCCCGTAAAGGCACCAGCGACCACAGCACATCCGAAATACGGGATGGCAACGGGAAGCCACGGTGTAATAAAAACAAACGCCAAAACAAGGAAGAGAGCCCGGATAACACGACGGTTAATGCCGGATTCAGGGGCTCTCGACCTAATCAGCAAAATAAGCCATCTAAAGGCCGTAAAGAGGGACCATCCGATCTGAACAGAGTCCTGGACAGACTATGCCAAATTCATGGCACCCCTGACAAACCTGCAAACCACACACAAAGAGAGTGATGGGTCTTCAAGCAGGCTGGAAAATTAAATGCCGAACACAAGGGAAGGGAAACACCAAGTGAGGACGAGGATGAACCTCGCCAGCCGAACACTGGGGGACAGAAAAAATTTCCGCTAGAGGTTAAAACAGTAAACATGATCCACGCGACTCGTACATCCATGAGAAGGCACGAACGCGTGCATAGAGACGCGCACGATATAGAGCCCATCATACCCACACCTAACTACTAGATGTCTTATCCGATCACTTTCGATCACTTGGACGGCCGAACTAGTATTCGGCGCGAAGGATCAAAGGCCTTGGTGCTTGACCCAATAATCGACAGATACCGTCTCACCCGGGTCCTCATGGACGGCGGTAGTAGTCTCAGTTTAATATATGAGGACACTGTTCGCAGGATGGGGATAAACCCATCCAGAATCAGCCAAAGCAACACCACCTTTGAAGGGGTGATACCAGGCGTTGAAGCCTACAATAGGGGATCCGTCATACTGGAGGTAACATTCGGCTCTCCAGGCAACTCCAGAAGTGAAGAACTACTCTTCATCATCGCACCCTTCCAAAGTGACTATCATGCAGTGCTCGGAAGAATGGCCTTCGCCCGCTTCAACGCATTGCCGCACTATGGCTACCTTACACTCAAGATGCCGGTCCACGTGGCGTCATCACCGTTAGCTGAATAACAGAGCGCTCTTCATGCGCAGAGGAACACGCGACAGCCCTAGCGGCCAGACTATAGGCGGCCTCCAATACCAAAAAAAACATGACTGGTCGTTAAGACCACAGACACGGTTAGACGAGTCCGGTAGCCCAGATAAAACCGAACCAAGGCACCGTATATGTAATCCCATAGCGGATACCAGGGGCTATAAACAATTAATAAAGCCCCACACTTGGTTCAACCTTATTGGCAGGCCAACATCTTACACTTTTACTATCCATCGCATACTTACGTTGTACTCTCCTATGAGTTTTCCTTTTTTTTCACAGACAACGTTCGCGCGATACCCTTCTAGGATATGGCACAACGGAGACAAAGGCGTAGACGTGCAGCAGGGCCCCGTTCAACAGGTTTCTTTTTAGATTAAGCCCCATGGGGTCCATACCCACAGAGGATATTGCCGTTTTTGGCATTTTGCCATGACAGATCAATGCACGTACCTGGAAACACAAGGTTTATAATGAATGGGCATTCTTGAGCCCATCGTCGGTTATAAAGTCCGAATACCTTCGGGAGTGTTTGGCGTCACGAGTTTGGCCTTATATACATCAGCTCCGAATCATGTCTTTGGTCAAATGTTGGGTTAGCCCGGCTCCTGGGTTTGCCACCTTACGTTTCGTTATTATCGGCTAAGGTGGCCAAAGGAGAACTACTGCGATTGTGCCCTGGTTATTCCGGATGAGCACCTCAGTAGAGAAAGCCGAAAACTGACACTACAAAACAAGACACATCCGTGACATTTTGGGCCGAACGATTTTTTTTCCTGTCATACATATGACACTTCTATGACGATAATTGTGACAAAACCCGGTATCATCATAGATGTGGTGGGCTCCTACTTCTATGACAAAAAATCATGATAGAAAATGGGCTTTTCGTCCTGGGCGGGCCAGAGACGCAGCTGCATGACATTCTTTGGGCCGTCCATGACGGAAAAAACCATGGTAGAAGCGAGGGGGAGGAAAATTTCGGGGAGTTGCCGGTTACGGTGGGAGGTCGAGGGTGGAGTGATGCGCGTTTCTCTTGTGCGTACGTGCGTGTGTGCGAGGCGTTGGCTCTAACTGAACCCGAGCGAGGCGTTGGGCTCTAACACAACCCGAGCGATTGCACTGCAGGCTACGCGTTACTGAACCCGAGAGATCGATCGATGGCTATTAACTGAACCCGATGGAGCGATTCCTTCGCTACTGCTGCTAATTGAAGCCGATCGATGCTGCCTCTGGGATGAATAGTGAGCATTGCGGGGGCTGGATGAACAGGAACCCGTGGTGTTGCCTCTTGATGAACAGGAACCCGTGGTGTGGAGGGCTGGATGAACAGTAGACGGTGGAGGGGTGGCCGTGGAGGGGTGGTTGAACAGGACCCCGTGGTGTGGAGGGCTGGATGAACAGTAGACGATGGAGGGGTGCCCGTGGAGGGGTGGTTGAATAGTAGCCGGTGGAGTAGCGCGCGGTGGAGGCTGGATGAACAGGAGCCCGTGGAGGCTGGAGGAGGTCAACGGTAGCCCGTGGAGGCTTTAGGAGGTCGACGGTGGAGATGAACAGTATCCCGTGGAGTCCCGTT
>NC_041393.1:152533505-152548882 GCF_002162155.2 Triticum dicoccoides | reverse complement strand
CGATCAACAAGACCCCCGTTTCGACCGTAGCGCTCCAACACAAGTCTGTTTCGTCCGTTTTGCGGTACGCCACAGCCCTCCCGATCAACAGGACCCCCGTTTCAACCGTAGCGCTCCAACACAAGTCTGTTTCGTCCGTTTTGCGGTACGCCACACCCCTCCCGATCAACAGGACCCCTGTTTCGACCGTAGGAGGTCCGTTTCCTTCGTTTTGCGGTATGTCAGGCCCCTCTCGATCAACAGGACCCTGTTCCGAACGTAGGAAGTCCGTTTCCTCCATTGTGCGGTACGCCAGGCCTCGTTTCCATCGCCTGTTTCGTCCAAGCCCTCCCGATGACCACGACCACGCATTCTGTTCCGACCCAGCCGGTTGGCTCCCACGCGTTCTGTTGCCTCCCGATGAACACGACGCATTCCGTTGCCTCCCCATAAACACGACGACAACGTTGTTTCTTCGTTCCGACCTAGCCATGTACGTATGCGCGAGTAGGCATTCGAGACCCTGCCCGTATGTACGTACGTGGCCGTATTTTCTTTCTTGCACCCTCGCCGATGTACGTACGTGTACGTGCGCGCCTCTACTATGACCAGTATGTACGTACACATTCGCGGCCAGAATGACAACGCTACATATGCTTCGACCAAGTGGGTCCTGACTGTCAGGCACTTCCTTGCCTGCGAAGATGTAGCTGGTGGGTCCCAGCAGTCAGGGGGGCGAATCATTTTGTTTTTTTTTGACCGGACGCACTTCCTTGCGTGCGAAGAGGTAGCTGGTGGGTCCCAGCAGTCAGGAGGGCGAATCATTCTTTTGCCCGGACGCACTTCCTTGTGTGCGAAGATGTAGCTGGTGGGTCCCAGCAGTCAGGGGGGCAAATCGTTTTCTTTTTTGCCCGGACGCACTTCCTTGCATGCGAAGATGTAGCTGGTGGGTCCCAACAATCATGGGGAAACGTTTTTTTCATGAAATACAGTGGCCCGTCCGGCGGGTCCCCGCTGTCAGGTGGAGGAATAATTACTTTGTGCGTAATAAGGAGGCACTTCCTTGCGGCCGCCGTGGACCCAGCTGTCAGCCTCTCCACGCACAGTACTCTTCTGATGGAAGTCGGTCGTTGACCACATTGACCACGCCACGCTGAGAGCACCACGGCGGTGGACGACGGCGAGGCCTAGGAAGGGGACGACGCGGAACCGGAGAAGATGCAACAATGGATGCCCACACGAAGAGGAGTACGAGGGTGAGGCTATCGTCGCCGCAGAATAACAGGGGGTGTGGGTGAGTAGAAGGATGGCCTGGCCAGCAATGGGAGTAGTAGGGGGTGGTGAGGCCTCCGCGGCATCACACCCGGCCACAGGAGGCAGGAGCACGTGGCACGACCGACGCTGCTTTGGGCGGCTGGAGCACGAAGACCAAAGGTTCAAGAAGCACTACGGCCGTTGGATGGACATTGTACGGTCACAGGAGCTAGAGTCGTTCATATTGACTAAGTTGACAAAGCCCTCCGTCCCCGTAAACTTAGTAGGCCCACAAGTCAGGCTCCCACCAAGGTGAGTCCCAGCTGGCAGGGGGAGTATTCAATTTTTGTGCGTAATAAGGAGGCATTTCCGGTGGGTCCGAGCTAACAGCGGGGGGAATGATTTTTCACGAAATACAGAGACCCTTCTGGTGGGTCCCAGCTATCAAGTGGAGGAATCATTATTTTGCACGTAATAAGGAGGCATTTTCCTGTGTGGGCCCCTACTGTCAGCCTCTTCTGATGGCTGTTGTTTGTTGACCATATTGACCTCGCCGCGCCGAGAGCACAAACGCGGTGGACGAGGGCGGGGCCCAGGAAGAGAACCACCCGGAGCCGGCGAAGCCACCACAGCAGATGCCCACGTTGAGGGGAGAACGAGCGCTGACTGGTCGGCTGCGGGGTGAGGCTGACGTCGCCGGAAAATAATAGGATGTGTGGGTGGTTAGAGGGATGGCCTGGCGGCCGCACAGCCAGCCACGGGAGGAGGGAGCAAGCAGTCCCGCCGGTGTTGGTTTGGGCGGCTGGAGCAGGAAGATCAGAGATTGAAGAAGCACGGCAGCCGTTGGATGGACATCCAACAGTCACTGTTGTGTGTTGACTAAGTTGACAAAGCCTTGCGTATGCGTCAAAAAAAAATTAGGACAGCATCATCGTCAAACTAGTAGGCCCAGAAGTCAGCCTCCAAATCTGTGGAAAACAGCATACAACCCATTAGCCATTATTTTCAATAATTTACAGCCCATTTGCTAATTCTTAAGGATATTTGAAGCTCCTATTCGTTTTATTAGCATTACAGACCATATATTCTGGGCACTGCTAAAAAATTCAACGAAATTTTGCATATTTCGGTGGGGTCCGAACTCTTTTAATCACGAAATTTTGAGTCACGTTAAAAATAGTTTTCAAAAAATTATATCAAAATAAAATTCAAAAACAATTCTCCGCAAAAAAAAGAATGAAATTTAGAATCTTAACTAGCAAGATGCCCGTTCGTTGCACGGAACATGAAGATGCATTTGTATGAGTAGTTTATCTTGTGGGTGAAAAGATGATATTTTAATGTAATTGCCAGTTGGCTTTGGTTTTTATCACAGTAGAGAGTAGAGAAATCCTGAAAAAATGATATTTTAATGCAATTGCTGATTGGCTTTGGTTTAAAAATTAACAGCCCATTTCTTACAACTTATAGTCCGTTTTTTGGGGAAGCCCATTTCTTATCCCTCCTCGTCTTGAAAGATTTGCAGCCCAGCAAGGCTGAGAAAAGCAAGTAGGCCTCGGTTTTGGTATTCTCAAAAAAAAAGAACTGGGCTAGCCAATTTCAGAAAGAAAAAAATATCAACTGGGCTCGTCATGTGCTTAATAAAAGCGTAAGCGTGGGCTAGACGGGCCACAGCCCCCGCACAGCGCGCAGTTGAGCTCCATCTCTGAAACTGAAAAACAACTGGGCGAGCTGCTGGGTCCCTGGTGTTATCCGCTCATTGTGTAATTTTCTCGTTTATTGACTACATTGACAATGGCGTGGAACCTAGTTGTCAATCAATTAGGAGGAACTATTGTTTTGGCTTGTAATAATGAGGCACCTCCTTGCGAAATGCAATGACCCTGGTGGGTCCCTACTGTCAGCCTCTCCACGTACAGTCATCTCCTGATTCCTCTTGGTTGTTGACCATGTTGACAACACTAGACGGCGGCGAGCACAGTGAGCTAACCAAGGCGGAGAACGACGGCAAGGCCTCGGACGGGAACGAACAGCGGCCATGAAAGATACGACAGTGTAGTGGCAGGTTGAGGGGAGTACGAGGGCAACAACATGCAAGTCAAGCATACAATTGGTACAAAAAGCCCAAGGATTAATTGTTCATCAAATTTTTAGACAAAACCCAGATTGAACATGACAGTAACATCTAACCCAACCACTCTTTTTGCAGTCACAAACAAATGGATCGGTCTGATCCACAAAATCAACATCCTGTGCAAAAAAATTTATTTCAGGATGTCTACAACTTATTGTAAATATAAGCCGAGCACGTCTAGAAGCCCATTTGTCCACCTGAAACTTCTTTTTTTGCTGTTCAACATGTTTGTCCGTGAGAAATCTCTTGCTGTAAAAATTATGCCTCATGGACAATAGTAACCTCGCGTTCAACAGGAAGAATGTGACAAAGCTTCTATTTGCCTAGTTGGATGCATATCGTCCCATCGTTATTGTCCTCAAACGAATGTCATGAGAATTGAGAAAATCCTTGTGCTTATTACGCCAATGATTGGTTATATGTTTTTCTCCATGTGGTTCTCCCTAAGTAGACATGAAGATTGAAAACAGTTAAGGTCTGAAAAAAGAGTATGTCGAAAGAACGACAGCTGAACAGTTAATTCTAGTACAATATATACGGGCTTTCAATGTGCATGAAATCATCACCTCTATGTATAAATTCTCCAAAGATCGAAAGCATCGCAGCAAGCAAATAATTATGTCCAGATCAAAATTATACATTCTGATATATATGATCTTGACAGAATCCAGCAGCATTGATAGGCTATCAATGGACAAACTCTTCATTGAGCATATAACATAATATTAGTACCCAAAGTGTACACCAAGATGATATAAAACTTATGCGCACAAATGAAAAATGCAGCATATGATGACAAATGTGTAGATGAAAATATACGGTACCTGAAAAGTGAGGAGCCAAACACCAACTCCTTGTGATTATTAAACGGGTCACGAATTACACCCAAGGTCTCCAGTTTGGGCGCAGAGACGACAGTTATTTCTGAAGGTGTATAACAACTATGAAGGAGCAACCTTTCAAGTGAAGGGGCATCTTCGATGATGAGCTGCTGTCCTTTAAAACAAATTCCAATGCTTTTATGGTGAGGCGACTTTATTTGGAGACAACTGATACCGATTTCTATTCCCAAAACAATCAGCAAGCGCTCCAGGGCAGGGCAACTGGAGTGGATGATGCTGTGTAGTGAGGCCTCCGACAGATAAACCACCATAAGCGAAAGTTTTTTTAGCAGTGGGAGTCGACGCATTTGTACCAGATCGTCTGGTAGATGGCACCGGGCGAAGGTGGCGGTGTGGAGAGAGGAGGAAAACCGCGAGATGGACAACGGTGGTGTGGGCACGAATTCTTGGTATGTTCGTGGTATGAAACTTTCGTGGTAATGGTAGAACTCAAACTGCTGGAGTTTTCCGAATTCAGGGGATGTCAGCCAAGCGTCCACCTTGCCGGGTATGGACAGCAGGTAGCTTGTTGGGATGCAGAGGCATTGAACGGGGCCCTGTTGGTGAGAAGAGACGATGGCTCTAATGAGATCAAATTCAGGAAGGACAGATATCTGACGATAGTCGAGATTGAGGGGCGCGGTGCGCCATAGAGGGCGCCGCCGAGTTGAGAGGACTTGTGTGCGGCAGCAATCCTTGGTGGGGAGAAGCGAGATGATATCCTCAAGGATGACGTCCGGGAGATTGCTGATGCGGTCCACCAGAGATTCTACCGGTTCCTTAGATCCGGGTGGGGGGGCTCGCCGCTTCTCCCCGCGCTACCGAGTGCGGGATCTACAACCGGCGTCGCCGCTGGCGGGAGCCTCATCTTCTTGGCGCTGGGGCCAGCCGACTCCATTTTCCTTGTGGGTGTCGCGCCGAGCTCATGGGTTTGAGCAGAGTAGCCAGAGACGAGCCTAGTGGCAGTGTGAGTGGGGAATAAGGAGGGCTGGGGATTTCTGTAGGAGTGGAAGAAGAGGAGCAGGCATTTTCTGTACGAGTCAGGAAGAAGGTGAGCGGGGTTTTCTGGACGAGTGAGGAAGATTGGGGAGCAGGGGGAATTGGGTGGGGAGACAGAAGCGGGACAGCTAGCTGTTCGTGTTTATAAGCCACGCTGCACTAACTACTCGCTTTTTCCCAAGAACCGCTCTCTTCTTTTGCGTTGCTGCATGACTAGCCATGCATGCAGGATGCATGTGCCCGTCGGCCACTGCATGCGCCTGGTTTGTTACTAGGCCTATTTAATAGGGCGGTTATGGAGTAAATTAAGGAGATTTATTTTCTCTATGTGCATCCACCAAATTAGAGGATGCGGTACTAGATGCAGACACTCACATTAAACTAACATTCAGAAGAACAAAAGTTCAGCATGTCTATGCATCTCAATGATTTGCCATACTATAACCAATATACAAAACTGTGAGAAGGTGTGGAAATAAAGAAAATCGGTCGATGCTTCTCTGAGCAAAGGGCCTCCCTGCGCACGCATTAATTTCCTGAGCATGCTTGTTTCTTCTCAATGTTGCGAGCACTTTGACCATGTTGGCAACTCAACAGCTATCTAGCTGCCTCATCTTGCAATTCATGCTGACACATTAGCAGCAAACACATGAGGCAATAGAGATGACTCAACATGGGTCCATATTGTGCAGTTCCCCTGATATCCTATTCATTGTCCTGAATCTGAAAAGATAGGAAAACAGTAGCTATACTTAAACGGTGTTGCAAAATAGTAGCACATATCAATAGCTCGGCATGACAAAACACGATCATCTGGACGAAGGGGATACTGACCTGCCTGAGGAAGATTACATATAATTTCATAAGTCCTTGGTTGATTTCCACCTTCGGCTGCACTGCTTGTTTGCTCCTCCAGACATGACAGGATCGTTCCGCACTACATTCAGCAAGTCAACGTACGAATAAGCTAATTTCATCTTGTCATGGTCATTGTACCTAGTTACGAATGTAGGAATACCTGGAGCACCATGAGGTTAGCTGACAGCAGGTAGATGCAGCCATATAAATTTTGTGCGTTGCTACCAAATTGAGGTTTGTATCCCTTCCCGTTATGAGAATTCTTCTTGAAGTTGGTAGAATGTGACGGCTTGTTCTTTGCATCAAACTTGCCTTTCCCTTGAGATTTGTTCTTGTTGTTTTGGGGCTGGTTGGGCTGGATGTTCTTCTCGTGTACCATGTGGGCACTAGAAGCTCCCTCGGCGACCCGAGCACGTGTGTCTTTTGCTCTGGCCTTCTCCTCAAAATCAAGAGTGCTAATGAGATCCAAAACAGAAAACTCATGTCTCTTGTTTTTCAGAGAAGTAGCAAAATCGTTCCACGAAGGTGGAAGCTTGGCAATGATGGTCCCAGCAACAAATTTGTCCGGCAACACACACTTAAAGTACTCAAGTTCCTTAGAGAGTGACTGTATCTCATGAGTCTGCTGAACAACAGAGCGCTCATCAGTCATCTTGTAGTCACAGAATTGCTTCATGATGTACAACTCGTTGCCAGCGCCCGAGGGCCCAAACGTGGTCTCGAGCACAGCCCACATGTCTTTGCCACTGTCAAACAACATATACGAATCCACAATGGAATCGTCAAGAACACTCAGCAGGGCGGCTTTGAAGAGGGTATGCATGTTCTGAAAAGCTTCCTGCTGTGTAGGATTAAGATCACCCTTAGGCTTACCCTTAGTGGCGTCATAGCAGCACATGATCTGAAACCAATATACTGCTCTTGTGTGCCACCTTTTATATTGCACCCCCTTAAAAGTAGGCGGCTTCAAAAGCGCAGCAAAACAATTCGGAGTAAATTGCCTGTGATGAGGTTTTTGTATTGGATTGTTGAATATATGAGCAATTTAGTATGAGATTTAATCTGAATCAGCAGTAAATAGATCATGACGACAATTGCAAACATCAAAGTAATGATGTGGACTAAACCAGGAGGACAGAATCACATACTGTACAGCAGGAGCAGAACCGATGTGGTTGATGTTGTCACTCATGTCGTTGATGAATAGGTTACCAAGGTTGGGGAAGATGGCTGTCGTTGAGGAAGTCGTCGCTGGCAGCAGTCACAGGAATGTGCTCCCCAAAAACCTGATTGCCCCTCTCCTGTACAGGATCACGAAAGGCGGGGTTCGGAGGACTGCTGTCCCTTCTCGCGGTGCACGCCGGAAGGAGGGCTAGAGAAGAATTGCGTGGCTGCACTAAGATCTGGAACGATGCGAAACCTTATGATATAGCGGCGGCTAGGGTAGAGCATGTCAGGTCGGAGTATACTAGTAGGCCTTTGGCCCCCAAACCCCACGTCCAAGTCAATAATAGCTCAAAAAATGTCAATAATAGCCCCACCAATGTTTGTCTCAAAAAACGGAGTAATTAAGGCGTCCGTTAGTCCCTTTAGTATAAATACAATATCATTAATAATGGCCCCACCTTTTGTCTCACAAAGTAGAGTATGTTGGAGTACAACCGGCTACACGTTTACAATCAGCTTCTCTTCTCTCTCCTCTTCTCTCTCCTTCAACTAAGCACAAATACTATATTTAAATCCTTATAGCCTGCTTATGTCATCTAATTATAGTAGTACTTGCTCTAAAAGTTACTATCCACTGTGTAGTCTGAAATGCCAGGTGTGCAGCGGGCGGTGCCCTCGATCGGCGCGCCTCTTCAACGGCGGAAGCAGTGAGAGGTCGCGTCGCCCTGACTTGCCATCAATGTGGAACGGCGGGCTCAGCTGGCACCGGGCGGGAAGCGCGCGCAGGAGGGGGGAGGGGTTTTTGTTGGGCCACGAAGGTGAGAAGCCAACTTGGGATCGTTCCGGACGGGGAAATATCATGTGCTCCCATACTCTGCATATGACACTAGTGTATGTTACTACTCCCTCCTTTCCGGTTTATAGAGATGTTTAGAGTAACATAGTAATATTTACAGTACAAGTTACTCCCCACTATGACCAGCCTTGGCCTCTCCCAGTGCTCCACCATGTATAGCTGCTAAGCCTGCCACGTAGGCATAAAATATGACATGACACCAATAAACTAAGCACCTATGCATTGAACACTTGAGTTACTAAGCCATTTAATGCACTTAGCACCTCATCTAAAGAGAATTAATAGTATAGCCAGCTGCTGGCTATAAGCCTACAGCCCATCTTATAGTCAACATGTACTACAAAGTGCCTAGGAGCACGTGCTAGAGCTGGCTCTTCACGAAGAGCCCGCTTACCTTCTCTCTCCTCTTCTCTTTCCTCCAACTAAGCAGAAATATACTACTGTTTATTCCTTATAGCCCGCTGACTCAGCTCTATTGTACTTGCTCTAAGCACATCTAAGCACTTGCTAGCACCCCCTTGACCGTGGACCTTGACGGTGTACTTCTCCTTGTGTCTCATAATTTTCCTCGTCATCATATGAGTCCTAGAAGATCTCACCCACATCATCATTAGCATGCAGCCGCCTTGATAGACAACATGCATAGAAGGAGTAGAGGCGACTGGGGACGCACCACTACCACGTCGTGGGCACTCCGTATGTGCTCGTGTGCGTGCAGCGTGCGTGTTTTTCCATCGGTGCTAGCTCTAAGGCAAAGGCTGCGGTCGTCTTCGTCTCCGACTAGTAGTTGAGCAACAAGGGCAAAGAGGTACTGCAAGAGATGCGTATGCGCCATTGCGTGCGAGCTTCGCCGTAGCACGACGGACCGGACGTCGCCGAGGATGGCGCACGCCTCCGTGCAGTCGAGTGTGTGCGCATGCATGTGTTATTCACGTGCATTCTGCGGCCAAGCGTGTGTGCATGCACGTCTTGTGTACGTGCGTTGTGTGCTCCATGCTGTGTGCGTATGTGCATGAGTTGGATCAGATGGAGTAAGTGCGTTCGCTTGTGTACATATTTTAGAGTGTAGATTCACTCATTTTGTTTCGTATGTAGTCCCTTATTGAAATATCTAAAAAGACTTATATTTGGGAACGGAGGGAGTATAAAACATCTTCAACTTAGCATCCTGATGTACCGTTTCTAGTGGTTAGCAAAAAGTTCATGTTCTTTTAGTTGTTTATAGGTGGGCAGGCGGCAAAAAACAGGGGAAAACGCGCAAGGTTCCTTGCAGACGCTCCACCGCGAGGTTCCTTGCTCCTCCTCGATCGTCGGGAATCTATGCTCTTCAACTCTTTTCTTTTACGTGAGCTTTGTTCATCCTTTTCCCAACACGTGAGACATCTAGCATCAAGGTGCACATGTCATGCAAGAAAATGGAGATAATCAGATAAGCAGTGCGTAAGTGAGTCGTGCGGGGGGGGGGAGCGGGGGGAAATCCTTTTCCGTAAGTGAGTCGTGCACTTCGATGGCACCTACGCAATATTTTTTCTCCTCGATGGCACGTGAATGGCACGTGAATAGTGCATGTACTCAACGACGGAGCACGAGATGGTAGCAACGACATGGTTAGCCCTTTTTTGGAGAGAGTACGTACTACTAGTATATAACTTTGATGTGTCTCGTCAACTCGCAAAACGACGAGAAGCTTGATTACGCCTTCTCCCTCGCCAACGAGTGTGTGGTGGCTCGCAGCACGAGGAGAAACTTTTGCTTACAAGCGGTGGACGTGCAGCAATTCATTTGGTGTCAGATTGCCAGAAGCACTACTGTAGAACCATTGACTTCCGGAAGAGGTGAAGAGCCAAGCGCAAGGTCACCTACAAACCTTAGGCTAGGCATAGTGGGAGTAACATAAGTAGAGGTATCTCCTTTTTTTATTCTAGAAACAACCACACGCGAATATCAAGGTGCTGGTTACGTAGAACAAATTTCCTGCAGTCCATGCTCAGCACTCCTCTATCTCTCTTCTCTGCCAGCCAGCGGACGCGCGGATCCCATCATCTGCTTGCTCACATGCGGCCCCACATGTCAGTGAAAACGCAAGAGGACCCACTGAACCTGCACATCTTTCACCTCGACATGCTGGTGATGAAAAACAAATCCAAGAAAGATCTTCGGTGGCCGCTTTTGGAGTTACTCAAGAGTAGTAAGATTCTATTTACAGTTTAACCCAAGATGCACATCTCGTGGCTTCAACTTATCAACTACCACTCTATTTTCTTTCATGACACGACCTGGATGCTGGATGTCCCACGTGTCAGCAAAAGGAGGAAGAACCCGACCAAATCTTCGGTTGTGCTCTCGGATTAGACTAGTTGTGCTAACTTAAAAAATTTATTGTGTACTCCCTCCGTTCCAAAATACTTGACTTCCATTTGTCCAAAAATGGATGTGCCTATATACTAAAACATGTCTAGATACATATATATTTTGAAAAATACTACCTCCATCCGGGTTTATTGGTCCCCATTATATTTCGTGCCAAATTTTGACCATAGATTAAACTAACAAAATGTTTACGCATGTAACCAAACATTATATTTTTCAAAACTATGTTCAAATACGAATCCAATGAGATAATTTTTCTTGACATGCATTAACATTTTGTTAGGTAAATCTTTAATTAAAATTTGACACAAAGTACAAAGGGGACCTATAAACCAGGACGGAGGTAGTAGAACGGAGGGAGTAGAATGGATGCAAGTTTTTGTATTGGGAAGAATAGTACATCCATATATTGATAGAGTGTTGGAGCTGGCCTTACAAGTGGGACCGCAGTTGAGGAAACCGACTATCGGCAAACCCCACCTCGCCCCCCGCGTGATGGCTGAGTTAGAGAAACGATGAGGTTGAAGAGATTGCTCTAGCACGGACTCCAAGAAATATGGTGTCAGATGGAAGTTGTGCTGGTGGCGTGTGCCGTACTCCTGGACGTGAATGCTTGTTCTGGCCCATGCCACCGTACTACTCCTACTACTTACTATATAGTACTACTAGTATCGAGGATTCGAGGTGCTGGTTACGTATGGCTACAGTAAAAACACCCACACGACGCGCGAAGCATGTGAAGCTAGTACCAATAGTGTACTACTATTGTTGATGATTCGCCTCATCTGATAACCTATTGCAATGCACGTACAATTATGTATTTGGAAAATATTTTTTTGCCTCGTCGCACCACTCACTCACAGAAGCAACTCGAAAGCCATTCATAAATTTAGTAAGTTTATCACAGGCATATCATTTTATTACATACAACAGGTCATCAACCCACATCGACAACGAGGATACATTATAAATACTAAAGTTTTCACCACACAACAAATAACAAGCAATGAAATGAACTTCAACTCAACCATTCCTCGGTGTTGGAAATGCTTGCTTTGAACCACAAGTGATTCTATGGGCCGGGGCATCTATTGTCGATCTCGAGACCAACGCAGGACTGATCATCCAGGCTGAAGGGGCCTACTATATCAGTACCAGGGTGGGGAACCACCCAAATGTCTAAGGTATAGACACAGTTGCTTCTCATAAATGGTGCTAGTAACGTTGTGTCAACAACAGTTGGATCGCCTTTCACCATCATCAGATAGTTTTGTCCAAGGAAGAGCGAGTTTTCTCCAAGACTATCAATTCTGTACCAGGGAGAAGGTGTTGGCGCTAGCACACTAGTATCCATCCCGAATACCATGCAACGGGTGTTGGAATAGGTCCGAAGAGTGCGACCATGGGAGACTACACCTGCTTCCTTAGCAATAACATCATCAGTGGGCTGTATACACACGAGAAGAGGTGATCCATCAGAATTAGTTGCCAGGCGCCAACGAGTATATGTGCGCTGCTCGTCCTCATGCTCGTGATCATCACCATCGTCATCTCCCCCTTGGTTATAAAATTTTTGAAGTATAGGTGGTGGAATTTTCACAGGACCTTGGAAACACAAGAAGAAGGTTAATTAGTAAAGGGAAACTTGCTAACCCGCATGCATGTGGATGAAACAATTTTAATTATGGTGGAAGACAAACGTACCGAAATCATAACAATTCCATGCAAAAACAGTGCCATGAGTGGTGGCAGCAAACACAAGGCCCTCGTATTCAATTGCATCACAGTACTCATCCGTGTATAGAAACTGATTTTTGAGCAATGTCCATCCAGTCAAACCAGCAACGATGGCAACAAGCTTGTCGAAGATAGCAACAACATCATAGTTGTTGTAATTCCAAGAGCGGGTGGGGACTCGAGAAATTGCTATCTTCCATAGAAGACAGTCACCATGATTGTATTTGAACGTGCGTACAATACCGGTGTGCTCAACCTGTACGCAGTCTGCTGAGATTTTTGGAAGTGGAACCCGGTCACGAGTGTACACATTCACAAGTTCCCACTCGTAGTTGGACCCAATGTAAACAACCTAATCTCCATTTGCGCCTGCCCAGGCCTTGCCCTCAAGCGAGGGCATCTTAACATCATACGTATCATTATCAAGCGGCATCAGCTTGCACAGGGCGAGGCCTCCATCATGACGGTGCCGGTCATCAGGGTCACGGCAAAGAAGATAGGGGAGATCAAACTGTTCCTTGACTCTTGGGTTCCTTGTAATGATGTTATTAGTTGAGTCAAGAATGGGCTTGAACGAACCTGCCATGCTAGCCGAGGTGATGATGTCGCACCTATCAATGAGTTCCTCCACCACGTCATATTTCAGATCGGGGCAAGAATAACGGGGTTGTTTCCGTCCTGTTCCCTCCATGGAGAAGACGATCGAACAATGGCAGAAGAAAGCATGAAGGGCTGAAGGAAAATGGAGGAGGGAGAGGAAGAGCGTGCGACAGCAGTTCCAAATCGAGAGGGAAAGGCGAAGCGTCGGTGGACGGTTGCCAGTTTGCCATGGTTCACGAAGGGGCGCCCCGGCCTACATGTCGGTTCGGAAATACTCCTACTACTCGCCGTCGTCTCACTCATATGTTGGAACAGGACCACATGTCAATGAAACATGGTGTGTAATTTCTCGTGCAAAATGCGATCTGTTTCCGTTGGCCCGAAGTGCCACATTAGTTTTTTTTTTGAAAGTTTGCCGCATTAGTTATCGACCTTTATTTTTTTTAACATGCAATCTTAATGGATAGCTCCTGTGGTCATCACACGTGAGAGGATATAGTGATGGTTGATTCGCCCGAGCAACTTTACTGTGGGAATATGGGAGTACCAGCGGATTCAAGGAACAGAGAAATGATGGTTGCTTCGTCCGAGCAACTTACTGTTGCGAAGGTGGGGCTCTGTGATTTGACTGCTCACTAGTCATTACTACTGCGGTGCAACGACCGGGGTGAATCTTTCCCTGAAGTTGTGTTGTGCACTCAATATTGTTGCATGGCAGGTGGAGCCGGATGAAGGCTGTCCAACATGTCGGCGAAACAAAGTTGAATTGTTTCTGGCATAGCTATCAATCCTTCAGGATTTGTTTATATGTATGCATAATTTTGATGAAATTGTACTGTGATGCTATGAAGGTTTCAACTCTAGTTCCCGCAGGAAAAAAAAGGTTTCAACTTAGGATTCATGTGTCTTGCCTCGAGATTATCTCGTTACAACATTCCATCAAATACAAATGAAACTACCATGGCTAATGCATCTCAATGGTTCACAGATCAGCGCCTATATTCACATCAGAACTGAAGACAAAGTTGTAAGAAGGTGTACAAATAAAGAAAAAAATATAATTGATCGATGTTGTTCGTAGGCATGGCTCCATTTCCTTGGCACAATATTCATTGCTTGGCAGCTAGTTTCACCCAGCTCTATAGCCAAAAAAGAGGTGTATGAAGGACACCACAATCCGATCATTTTGTGCAGCTCCACTAAAATCGGGCGGACCATCCCTGTTTGCAAAGATATCCAGTCATTGTGATTACAATAATAGTGGAACTAGATGATGAAACATAACACACATAAATAGAAGCCGATCACCTCTACGATCTCTCTTTAGGACTAACTTCTTGTCAGAGAAGATTAGGCATGAAGTTGGATGAGGAGGATAGCAAAACCAATCTCCCTTTCCGCAGTCCCACAGAAATGTAAAAACGTTGCCCATGTGACATTTTGGCGGAACTGCACAAAACACTCTTCAGAAAAGTGATTTGTGCAGTTCACCAAAAGGTCGCAATAGCAACGAGGTGAAAATGGATAGCCCTGTTTGTAGAAGGAGGTCGAAAGGAAACAATTACTGCCCAATAACACGAGTTGAAGACACATACGCCGACAAAAAAGAAGCATGTTCCATGTAAAAAGGGAAAGATAGCACATGGTGGTTTATCAAAAATAGTTTGAGGACGAGATTGCAAGATGGAAAGTACACCACCCGAGATACGATTTAAGCAAACAACTAAAGAAGATCCACATGCAGCAACGTGGGAAGGTGGGCAGTGGAGGCCGGAGGAAGCTGTACCTGAGGGTCATCGGGATGTTACTAGGAGGGCGCCGGCGGACGGGATCTGCCCATACTGCGGCAGTGAGCAAGTGGTGAAGGCCCTACCGTGCCGGAGCTTGGTCAGAGAGAACGGCGGGTACCGCAGATCGGGACGAGCTGCCTCAACACCGTCGAATAGAGAGACGATGCACATCCACCCTTTCTGCCGGCAGACGGGATGCGGCCGGATCACTGACCAACGCTGAGAGAGAGAGAGGCCACGGCGGCCTTGTGTGAGATTGTGTGACGAGACTCACGAGAGACAAACCCATTTTTCCATTTTCCCCACGGCAATTGTTTTATATTCTGGGCGTGGTACCCGACCCTCCTTCGAGTAAACAACCGCTACACGCGTCAAATTATCACGTGGGCTGCCTTTTCATATAGAAACGAACTCCACCGTGTACCCGCGCGGGTGTGGCCGGGAACGAGACGTGAGTACGTGGGTCCTGCGTGCACTTCTTCTTTAGGTGCAGGTACGTATGTGGGTGGGTGTGAGAGAGATGGTTTGTGCGAAACAGAGGCAATGCGTTGATGATATCCCAATCAGAAAAACGTAACGTATGCAATGTGTGCCAAACGGAGTCATGGACGTGAGATATCGATAGAATTGAAAACATGGATGAAGTGTGTGGCTGCGCGATCGATAAAGAGTGCCATCGAATATGTGTTTGCCCACGTCAAAGATACAGGCGGCTGGCCTACTGGAATTTGAGAGGGCAAAGGTGCAGTTCT
>NC_041393.1:152503759-152533082 GCF_002162155.2 Triticum dicoccoides | reverse complement strand
GGGGGGTAGAGACCGGTCGACTAGTATATGTCTGGGGAAGGAGAGAGACCTAGCTATGTATTGAGGGAGATCAATCGACATCCATGGATATGTGTAGCAGAGGAATAAGGTTGGGAAAAAGACAAAGGTAGGGCGTTGGAGGGTTGGTGGTGGAGTGGCGTCTCACAAATGGTGGGAGAGGCCTGCTAGACAAACGGAGGGTATGAGTGCAATATCAATAAGAGAGGGCGGGGGATGTCTGTCTGTCTATGCACGTGCGTGTGAGCGACGGGTCGGGAGGTATTCAAGGATGATCAGGGGAGAAGATATGGTTGTGGTAAGCATGCGTAACTACATAGGAAGATCAACCGTCGTGTGTTCGAGAAAAGGAGAGACATAACTAGCAAGGTAAGTGTATCGGTGCTTGGTGAAAACAAATTATAGTCGACCTGGATATGTGTAGGGAGATCAGTTCATATACACGCCTGCATGTGTTAGAAGCAAATAAGGTCCGGAGAGGCAGACAGGGGGAGTGAGTGTGGCTAGGAGGTGGTGCGAGAGGCCTACCATGTCGAGGGGGGAGGAGTGTGCGAGCATGTGACTAATGAAAAGAGGGGCAGGAGTGTGCACCTGCGTGGGATTGTATTGGACATATGGGGGCATGGACGGTGAGAAGAGAAGAGGGGAAGTATATATGTGTTTGTTGTAGGCACACTTGGCTAGAGAGGTATATCGACCGGTGTGTGCCAGAAAGAAGTATCCGGGGGCCTACACACACCGCTGGTGGACGACCTAAAGAGAAATAATGAACGTGCGCGATGGAGGGGACGCTAAGGGTGTGTGAGGGGGGGGCGGGCGTGTGCATGCACGATAGAAAGTTAGTGCTAGCTAGCTACAAATAGAAGAGGATCGTGAAGGTGTAAAAGACAAACAAAGATCATAATTCATTATAAAAAGGTGGATACGGATACTTGAAGAAGATATCATAATGTACAACATTGATTATAATTTGGGCTAATGTGTGGCTTTTGCAACTCAGGACTAAATACTTGTCATAATGTAGGGGGCGGGGCACAATACTTGTGTGATAAACACGGTGTACGTATGGAACATGGTTTAGATTATGAATATATAGTTAGTACATCAAATGTGCTATTATTTGGAATCAACATCAAGTGTATTCAAAAAATAGAATTCGAGTTCATGTAGTACACATAGTTCATATCTATCTCTATAGTAATCATGTGGTGTGTTATTAAGGTAATACACGAATGATGGTTGAAGTTGGCAACAATCATGATTGTAGATTCTTATTGAAATAGAGAAACGAATTCAAATTTAGTTCGAATTGCAGCGGTAGTATAGACATTTGGAACGCACTAAAATGTTGGTATGAGTAGGTTACATGCATTATAAAGCAAAGTGAAAAAAAATTAATCGGACATAACATGGATTCATACTCCCTCCTTCCATCTATATAGGGTGTAATGAGATTTTTAAGACCGCCTTTGACTATTGACAAGATTAATAGTACATGACATGCACAATGTGAAAATTATATCATTGAAAGAACCTTTCACAAGGGAAGTTAACTGTGTGCTTTGTGTAAGTTACATGTCATATATCATTGCTCTAATATTTGGTCAAAGTTAGCATCAAAAAACGCATTAGGCCCTATATAGATGGAAGGAGGGAGTAGCTTTGAATAGCATTTGTATAGTAAAACTCGGCAAGACTCTCTCTTTGTGTGGTGTGAATAGTTTTATTTTTTTCGTTTTCTTTTTGGTTGAGGGAAGTGCAAATTGATTTGGTACGTACAAGTACAATATTACTACACATTAGGCTTGTCCCTAAAATTCAACCCGCGTCTTGTTATATGCCGAAAATTTAGATATCGTGCTCCCAAAATTGGCGCCTTCACAACCCGCGCCTTGCTATCCCCAAATTACAACACGCGCAAAAACTCCCTCCAGCTGCCAAATCCCGACACGCGAAATCCCCCTTCTAACCCCGAGCTGAAAGGGCCGCTAGTTCAAATCGGTGGGGGGTACTTTTGTAACACACCCTACATTTTCGTCAAGCGCGTCCCTAAGTCATGCTTCACCCCCTCCCATCGCCCCCTTTTCGCCATTCGAAATCCCAGGCCACCATAACCTCTCCGCTCCAGCCACGAAACCCACCCTCCTCCAGCCGCCACATCACCGCTGCCCAGCCAGAGCCTCTTCCTCGACGACATCGTCCACCGCAACAGATCGACGTCCCCTCGTCCACCTCCCCGGATGAGGATCCGTCGTCCATCTCGCCGTCCCGCCGGCTCAGCCGCCCCGTCCTCCACCTCCAAGGAGCTGCTCCGACGATCGCCTCGTCTATTACGGCTGCTCCATCCCCACAGCGCCGCCTTAACCTGCTCCACCGGAACCGCAGCATCCTCACCGACTCCTCGGACGAGGTCGAGGCCTACTCGGCGCCACCAAAGAGGTTATACACTCATCGCATCGCACCTTCTCCTTAACTCGACCTCCCGGCACCGACGGTGCTCCATCCCGCACCCCCATGGAACGGCTACCTTGAAGCCGGCACCGCGGGCGACATCTCCATGGCGGCTCTCCCCCAGTGCGAGGCCCCTTTCGCGGCGGCGTCCATACCAGCCGGATCTGCTACTGCTGCTCCGGCTCTCGCTCGCTCGTTCGCGTTGCTGCTGCTCTGGCTCTCGCTCGCTCCCTCGCACTGCTGCTGCTGCTCCAGCTCTCGCTCGATCGCTTGCTCGCCCAGCTGTTGCTACTGTTGCTCTCCCCCTCGCTCGTGCTGCTGCTCTGCTCCGATTAAGCCACACTTCAGTCGACTAAATCGACTTTTGGGTCAGTCGAATTTTAGGGGTTGGGGGGCTCGCCGGAGTTAAGGAAGAACCACCCGCAGCGGGGACGGGGGCTCGCCGGAGAGGTACTCCACTATCTATCTTAGGGTTCAGGGTGGGGGGGCGAGGGGCCTAGAGGGCTGGCCGGGGCGGCGGTGGCGAGTTGTTTCGAGGCGGCGAGGCGGCGCAGGGGCCGGCGGTTCGGCCGGTGGTAGCAGGCGGCTCAGGGGTGTACAGGTTGAAGATGAACTGCAGGCCCTCCCTAAACTACATGTCAAGTGTCTCTCTGCTACCATTGCGTTCAGTTTCGACTGTAGCATTCAGATTCCACAGTCAATTTCAGTTTCGACAGCTAAGTTCAGAGTCAACAGTTTTTACCTCATCTGTTGTAGTCAGGTGGTTTTTGGTGATGTTAATTTTACATCCATTTTTCATCATCTATTGGAGATGTTATTAGAATCCCACTTGAGATTGACGATGTCTGTCTTGTGCTGCTTCAGCCTTGACGTCTTACGGCTCACCGGAGCTGCTCCAACGACAGAACGATCCATCACAACAGAGCAGTGCCCTGGACGCCGTCTACAGATTCCTCAGATCTTCCTCCACACCTCCGACAGCCACCTCTGCCTCAACTGCTTCAGCGACCAACCCAATGATGCTGAGGTCGACACGGCTACGACAAAGAGGTTGTACACTTGGTGCGTCACTTATTACTATACATTCACGTCGATCCATTAGGGCTATTTTGGTTCAACGGAAAAACATAGCAATAGGGAATTTTCCAATGGCACTCTACTATTCAATTATTCATGCATTTTGTTGAAAGGAATGAAGCAAAACATCCACCTGGACCATTTTTCAAAATCCTACGCATGAAAACAAGACCAAGTACATTAGTGCTAGAATAACATTCTAACTGTACACGCTTTCATATGGTTTCTCTTTATTTTAGCCATGTTTCTTTGCATTTCTCTGCTCTTCCAATTCCTGTAAACGAAACACCCAAGTTGATAGAAATCCTGTGTTTACAAATGCTCTGTTTACCATGTGCATTTTCCTATCCTATTCCGGTGTTTTTCCTATCCCTGCATTTTAAGAATCATGCAAGCCAAATGAGACCTTACAGAATTACTTCAGTTACAGGTACGTGTCGAAGGGAACTTTGTGTGGTTTGTCCTGATCCTGCCGCGACGTCGTCCACCTCACCTGAGCTGCTCCATCGACAGAAGCATCTACCAAACCAGACATCACGACTCCTGACTGTCTTTCGCCGCCTCAGATCTCCTTCCCTGCCGCCGGCACGCACCCCAACGGCATCACCATCATCGACTCACCGGATGAACCTGAGGAGTACACGGGTCCACAAGAGAGGTCGCACTCTTTCGTTTCTGCTTATGTTATGCATTGCTTAAACTTACCTGCTACTTTATCATCCTGTTCAGCTCTTGGACTCCCAACTCAGATCCAAATTCATGTTCAAACTTGAGTTCTAAATTAGTTGCGGGGCACATATCGAGGCAGCAATTAATAGTATGTCTGTCTAATATCTGGTTCACCTAGGGTATGCCTATGTTGTTCATCTTGGGTGGGAAACAAATAGTAAAGCAATCATCATCTGTCTTTTTATTAATTTAAAGCAATCATCAGCCTGCTATCATTATTTTTGGATCCATCCACTGGTTGTTACCATCACTCTAAATTTCTGCATGCTCTCCTTACATAATCTCACCATATTTTTTGTATGCATGTCAGATATTGTACACAGTCATGTTGAACATGTAGATAAAAATAAAAGAGTTTTGCGCGGCAATACAATGTCATGCAGACATCGCTCCATGGTGGGTTCAATGGCAAACCCTCCCCACCCCTCTCCAGATTGTAATCCAGAGGAAGATATCTGTTCTGAGGTGGATTCAGATGCCGCTGACCACTCCTATTTACCCCCAAGGTGTTTGCTCTACCTTGGCATGATGATGTTAGTCATATCATGCATATGTCGCCTTGCAGTGCCTACTTTTGACATCATATATGTCATCTGCTTAGTTTAGACATGTTCTGTAATGCCACCTGTTTAGTTTCTATATCATATATGGGAATTATGTAGTCTCATGTCTTTTAGCCAGCCATAATATATGTGAAATGTGCAATGCCATCCTGTTTAACTAGGCATCATATATTTGAATGATATCTTGCCCATCCTTTTCTTCATTACATTTCCATTTGTCGACAATGTTTGTACATTAAACTACTCTTCATATGAATCAGCCATTTGGGTGGGAGATGGAAAAATCTGGAGTGAAAACATGGCCTTTAGAGTAGACAGTGCTACCCATCGAAGCAGATCTCTTGTTGGGTCCCGATAGCTCCTCAGAGATGGATTCAGAGACAGATGACCGGTCCTATTCCCCTAGTGAGGTGTATGCTCTAACTTGGCACGGTTATACTGCTCATATCATGCATACGGTGTCTTGCATTGCATAGTTTAGACATCATGTACACAATATTCAACACCATGTTCTTAGTTCAGACATCATATCGAATGCCCTCTGTTTAGCATATAAATCACATATGTGAATTAAATGATGTGATCCTGATTACTTAGATAACATGTAGGTGAATTATGTCATGCGATCTTGTTTTGTTATTCATCATATCTTTGAATTATGTTATGCTATGCTATCCAGTTTAGATAGACATCATATATGTGAAATTATGTCATGCTATCCATTTTAGTTAAACAATATACATGTCAACTATTTCATGCCCTCTTTTTTCCACACTATCTATTGCATCTATCTCTCATACAATATCTGTACATTCAACTATGTTTCCTGTTTATCAGCCATTTGAATTGGAGCGGGTGATGCTAGTATCTAGCGGAATAAAAACACGGTCTTCAAATAAAACACTGCTACCTATTGGTGGACATAGCACCCCAGTTGTACATGCACAAGAACCAGCCCTACCACACATAACCCAAACTCTCGCAGATTGTACCCCTACTGCGATGGACAGAGAACCAGCTTCACCCAATCTAACCCCAACCCCAGCCGATAGTAACCCAGTTCCTGTTGACATAGCACCATCTCCACCACAGAGCTCCCAAACAAGAGCAGTTAGTAAGGCAGCTCCAGTGCCCAAAGGGCCAGTATTATCACGGCGAACCTCAGCTCCACCAGTTAGTATGCCTATTCCCGTGGAGAAAGCACAACCAGCCAGTCGTAGTTTAGCATCTATCGCATTTGATGTTGTTAAATCGTCTATTCGTATCTTCCCATCTTGGAAATATTATACCGAAGATGAAGGAAAATGCCAGTTGCAGGTGCTTGTCCAGGAGTTATGTGTAAGTAATGTTATTCATGGCAATTACTTTGCTTCGTCCCATACATCCTACCTCCATGATGGTTATAATACAGCAAATTTTCCCATTTTTCTCTATAGAGAAGGACCGATTTGGAAACTTAGGATGAGGTAACATGTGCTAATATCTCTGCTATATTCAAGAATGCTTGGTGGCAGTATCGGAATTACCTGAAGAAAATGTACTTCACTGGCAAAGAAACTAATCAAATTCCCTTACGTTCTCCTGAGACACATTTACTGGACGATGACTGGGAACGCCTTGTTCTGTACTGGTCCCGAACCAAGAATGTGGTAAGGTCTATGAGCTCATTTTCTATTTTAAGTATTATATTCTTGCGTCTTATTGTACTCTGTTCATGTAGAACAAGTTCCTAAACCTGAAGAACAACTGTTCTAATTTAAGATTCCATTGCTATCATAGTTCAAAAAAGCGCTAGGCGTTAATTGTGCATTTTGCCACCGCCTTGCACTTTACTGACCAAAGCGCATGCTTATGCGCAGTTATGCACAGATTAAGCGTAGTTATGTGCAATGCGTTTTGCCAACGCCTAGAGCCTAGGCGCACTTAAGCGCTCGCTTAGGCGCGCCTTTTTTAACTATGATTGATTTGCTCTTGTATCATTGTATTTACTCATACAAACTTATTTTTAAATTGAAGTTTCCAATCGAAACTCCAATGGCATGGCAGCTATGTTCACGCATGTTTCTTTAACAGGTTTGCTCTTATCAATAGCTCTTTTGATTTCAATTTCAATTGTGTATACAGTTGACTTTCATATCATGCACATTACTAGGATCACAACGGAGCCAATAGTGTTGTTGTACATGTAGACCCGTGGTACCCATCTGAAATCTTGTTGTGCCGTGTAGTTTCCCACGCTTTGTATTCTTTCACTACTGCTTTGTCTTGAACTGATATGATTTGAACCGTGTCTCTATTTTGATTTGGCAAGACAATGCAGTGACCAAGGACATAGATATATGTTAGTTTGATGCTTTTATTATGTACTAGTACTTGGCAATAGAAGACTTGGTAGTTTAATCCTGTCCACCTTACTAATGAACTGGTTCACCGAAATGAGTTTCATATACTAGTACATGCTAAACTTGTTATGCTTGTTTCTTCTTTTAAAATGCTGACAGAATATTGGGGAAGAGTGCCTTATTCAGCAATGGTAAAGGAAGTAATGTAGATAAGGTTCAGGATAGTGACACATCCTTGTTGGTCTCCAACAAAGCTGATAAAACAGCTAAGGAAGACTATCTTGAAGACCGCGAGACAACCCCAAAGTCCTGTCTTGGTTTAGTGTTCGAGTTACTGGCCACTACCGCTTGCACAAGCTATTCAAACTCACTGTCTGAATCAGTTCGGTTTCTTGAGTCTCAACTACAAGCTGAAAGACATCGATCAGCTGTGCTGCGACAAGAAGCGGAAGGACTGCAGAAGTCCTTGGAGCATTCAGATGCATACTTTCTGGTGCAACAGCAAGCGTTGGAGGATTTTAGCGCCAAACAGGACAAAGCTAATCAGCTTGCTAAGCTTATTGCCAGCATGGTGGATACCCAGGATAACGTTTCTTGAGCTCTTTTGAAGTTGTTTCAGTTATGCTCTTGTTTTGCTGCCGCGTTTATTTGCACTGGTGGCCAATTTTGACGGCCAAGTGTATGTAATATGCTGCTTCGTTCTCTATATTTGCACTGGTGGCGAACTTTGATGCCCAGTGGATGTAATATGTGTAATAGCGGTAATAGGCTAGCCTTAATTGCTTGCTTATTTATTTCCTTATTGTCTTGTTTAGTTTTTTGCTTGTAGTCACTGCAGTTCTTTTTCTATGTTTTTCTAGTGGCCACAATAGCCTATTTTTGGTAACTAGGCCAAAATAATCGTGGCAACACACGGACTGTTGTAACCATGGGCCTCCTGCAGGCCATATGATCCATGGGCTTTCGTTCGGCCGTAGGAGCATTGGCCTTCTATACAGGCCGTAGGATCCATCGGCCTTCTATACGGGCCTTAGGGATCAATGGGCCTTCTACGGGCCATAGGGTCCATGGGCCTTCTACGGGCCATACTATCCATGGGCCTCATACAGGTCGTAGGATCCATGGGCCTTCTACGGGGCGTATCATCATTTCGCCAATCATGGGACATACTATTCGTGGACCATAACGGGCCATTAATAGGCCGTATTTGATAACTCTATGAAAACAGCCCAACGGGTTTTTTTTGACAAGAAAACGGCCCAACGTATTAACGGTCCGCAAACGGGGCCGACTGTAACGACGGGCTGAATTTGGCCCACAAGCAAAAATTGACAGTAACAGGCCGTATGTAACCGAATGATGCAAATGAGCCCAAGAATCAGTGGGCCCTGAGAAGGCCGAAAGATAACTTGGGCTGGAAACGGCCCAATGGAATAATGGGCCGTTAATGGGTATAAAGTGATACACTGTTCATTACGGGCCAGTTTCACCACAAGCCGTTAATGGGCCAAGAGTTACAAAGGTCCTCATATGGGCCGAAAGAAGTCATGGGCCACACACGGGCCGGAAGTTAAAACGGGCTGAATCATATTGGACGGCCCAGATGACGCTACTGGGCCTAATTCGATAGGGCGTAACGGGCCCTGGGTTAGCGGGCTGTAAATGGGCTATATGCGAACAGGCCGTTAATAGGCTTTCCGTGGGCCGGCCCGCCACCTTTTGACCAAGTCAAATGGGCCGGCCTTTTCACAGGAATGGGCCTTTGTTGGGCCGTGCCATGTGTCGCCGTATCACAGGCACCTTCGGTCCAATGAGCGGATGACATCCGTCCCAACGGTGAGCCGACACGTGTTTCCTCCAGCCAATGATGATTTTACACGTGGAAAATCCCCATTGCTCGGGGCTGTTAACGGGTTCGGATCCAAAACCCAACCCGATAGCTTAACGGTGTTCCATTACGGTGGATGCCACGTGTCAGTCACCCTTGACGAAAGCAGTTCTGTGACGCGTGATTTATCATCATGGAAGTGGACACTTCCGTGATGATAATTTTGGTAATGTCATGGAACACTTCTACGACAGTACAGGTATGACTATCTTGATTCTGTCATAAATTTGTCATGGATGTACATGCATGACAAAAAACATGACCTACTGTGACAAACACGTATCATCACGGAAGTGTATTTTTTTTGTAGTGTGACTGTCATGATACAGCGAGAGACTGATCAACCACTCGAAGACACACCGAAATCTTTAGGATTCCTCTCCATTAACAAAGGGCCATTTCCCAGCTATGTACACACGCGCCCGTATTTGGATGCACGCGAAGGTACCAGGGGCTACATAGTAGCCCCAATGTTAGAATCCTGTGGCTAAGCGAAAGTGTTACAACTATATAGTCTGGTTGCCTAGTTCGACGTGCGATCACCTCCTTAATGGACCAAGACGTTGGATCAAGTGTGATTAAGCATATTTTTCGCGAACACCCCCGCATTGTATGCGTGGGGGATGAATCCAACGACTGCTAACTTTTGGATTATATATATATATAAACGGCCGCATAGGGGACACAATCATACTTTCAGGCAAACAGTATAAATATAGCCTTATAATCAAAATAAACATTGTTTTTTACAATGATTCGATTCATCACTCGAACAAGACATTCTTCGAGCACTGCGCCTCTATTAGGCGGGCGCCCTCTGTGACCTACGCCAAGTAGTGCTCGGCCGGATATTCGCCCCCACCGGATCCTGGGCCGCTATAATGGTGGCATCCATATCCGTCCAATAGGCTTTAACGCGGGCAAGAGCCATCCGTGCACCCTCTATACACGCCGACCTCCTCATGGCATCGATCCGAGGCACGGCCCCAAGGAATTGTTGCACCAAACCAAAGTAACTATCCAGCTTAGGCCCCTTAGGCCAAAGATGGTCTATTACAGACCGCATTGCAAGCCCGGACAGCCTGTGAAGCTCCGCTACAGCAGCCATCTTGTCACTTAACGGCAGCGGGCGAGTGGGAGCATTGAATTGCGACCAGAAAAGCTTCTCCATTTCCTTATCACCTTGATCTTTGAAGAGCTCGGCAGCGTCATCCGTACTCTTCGCCAAATCCGCATATGCGTCCGCAGGACTCCAGCGTACATCCAGGGGAGCGTACTTCGGATCGAAAAACTTCGTTCGCAGCAAATAGGATCCCCCAGCCGTGATTTTACCGGCCTGTTGAAGCTCCTCCCGCGCACCCCTGAGCTTGGTCCGTATTTCCTTGGTGGCATTAAGTGCCTTGTTCAGGTCGGCCGAATTATCCTCATGCTCCCTTTTAAGTAGCTCATACCGGTCAACGGCATTTTTTAACTCAACAGCCATTTCGGCTATCTTTTCCTCGCTTCGGCGATGAACAGTCTGTTCGGCCCTCAATTCCCCGGCCGCCTTTAGGGCAGACGCATTGCTCACCCAAGCTTGTTCCTTGGCTTGAGCAAGTTCTCCCCTCAGGGCCTCCACGATAGCAGCACCATCTGCAGTCCAAACATATTACATTAATATCATGCCACCTTGATATTTTCCTATATAAAGGAAGGCAGGACACATACCTTGTGATTTGTCCAGCCGCTCATTCACCAGTGTGATATCGGCATCGATCGATCCAATCTGCCTCGTTAGTTCGGCAACTTTAACGGACTGGCCGGCGGCCGGACCCACAGGTACCTGCACATATTTATAGCATAATCATTGGTTTATGATCCCCCATTTGCCGCCTAGGGCGGGCAATCAGAGTCTCAGGGGCTACTACCTATATGGAGCACACATAGCGTGTGCCTCACAGCCAAAGAAATAGTGCATTCTTCATTACATACCTTAAAGCCTCTGAGCAGGCATGTGAATGCTTCATTCAAACCGCTTGTAGCGGATGAAATCTTCTTGAGCACCGCACTCATTAATGAGCAGTGCTCCTCCGAGAGCGCAACTCGCTCCAGTAAACCCGTTAGTACGTCCGGCTGGACATCAAACTACGCCGGACCCTTCCCATCGCCCCCAGTGGGAGCCAAACTCTCCAGGCTCAGGGCGGCTGACGCATTAACTTCCGGCTTCAGCAGATCCGGACTCCTCCGTGACAACACCTCGGTGTCGCCCGCTTCATGAGCCAGAGAGGTAGGTGGGGTCTCGCTCTCCATCATCTCCGGGGGAAGATCCCCCGAAGACGAACTTTGTTGAGAAGAGCTGCTAGCCGGACAGCGAAAGGCGAATTTGGTTATTGATCTAGGAGAAGCACAGTACCTTTGAATTAACGATTGACTTACAGCTCGATGAAGGGCTGGCCCGTTGGCGGGCATAACGCGGTGAGGATGCCCGTCGCGGCAGAGCCCCTTGGTGATACCTTCTTCCCTTGTTTGGGCATCTCCGTCTCCAAGTCTTTGGAGGTGGCCCTCTTCTTCCCGCGCGGGGAGGAGGCCTTAGTCTCCCCTTCACAACTATCCTCCTTGGGGGAGGTAACGATTCCCCCGGTTCGGATGCGTAGCGTGTGGAGTTCGGTTTCTTCGTTCTTCCCCTTGTCTTTCCCCGAGGGCATTCTGTTGAGTACCCGGTCGAGCATCTTGGCCATGGTAGGGCCACGCGAGCCTTCGGAAAGTGGCGCCGGACACCTGATTCTCTCTGCCTTGCTGAGCCATTCCTGGCCATGGATGATTTTCAGAATAAACAATTATCACAAATGCAAAACAAGGTGTCCGGTGTCAAGATTACTTACTTGGGTATCTAGGCGATTGCAGCTTAGGACCGCATCCTTGGTGGTGTCCGGACACTCTACTTTCTGTCCGAAGAATAATTTGCACATCTCTCCGAGCTTCAAGCCGAAGAAATGCTTGACAGTCCGCGGACCCTCCGAATTGAGATCCCACATCCGGAGAGGCCGGCGTTGTTGGGGAACGTAGTAATTTCAAAAAAATTCCTACGCACACACAAGATCATGGTGACGCATAGCAATTAGAGGGGGAGTGTATCTTCATACCCTTGAATATCACTAAGCGGAAGCGTTTATCAACGCGGTTGATGTAGTCGTACGTCTTCACGATCCGACCGATCCAAGTACCGAACGCACGGCACCTCTGAGTTGTGCACACGTTCAGCTTGATGACGTCCTCGCCTTCTCGATCCAACAAGACGGGCGAAGGAGTAGATGAGTTCCGGCAACACGACGGTGTGGTGACGGTGTTAGTGAAGAACAATCTCCACAGGGCTTCGCCTAAGCACTACGGAAACTATGACGGAGGATAAACTAGAGGGGACGGGGTTCTCGGCACACGGCTTGGTGTTTCTTGATGTGTCTTTGGTGCTAGCCCTGCCCCTCTATTTATATGTTGAGCCTTGGGGTCAAAACTTGGAGTAAAAGCCTCCACAAAGTCGGTTTCACCCGAAAGGCAAGAGTCCTTCTCGGACTCTAGGGCCAGATGCCATGGTTCCCGATGTCTGGACCCAGACGCTAGGGGCCCTGGCGTCTGGCCCCTGGACTCCGCAAAACTTCCTTTTGCGCTTTCCAAAAACCTTGTGGGCTTTCCCCTTTGGCCCAAATAACGTGTTCTCGTACCCAAACATTTCGGAAAACATCCGGAACTCCTTCCGGTGAATTCTGGAACCCTTCCGGAGGTCAAATACTATTATCCCATATATCAAACTTTATCTCCGGACCATTCCAGAGTTCCTCGTCATGTCCATGATCTCATCCGGGACTCCGAACAACATTCGGTCACCAACATACATAACTCATATAATACTATATCGTCAACGAAAACGTTAAGCGTGCGGACCCTACGGGTTCGAGAACTATGTAGACATGACCGAGACACGTTTCTGGTCAATAACCAATAGCGGGACCTGGATGCCCATATTGGCTCCCACATATTCTACAAAGATCTTTACCGGTCAAACTGCATAACAACATACGTTGTTCCCTTTGTCATCGGTATGTTATTTGCCCGAGATTCGATCGTCGGTATCTCAATACCTAGTTCAATCTTGTTACCGGCAAGTCTCTTTACTCGTTCCATAATACATCATCCTACAACTAACTCATTAGTTGCAATGCTTGCAAGGCTTTAAGTGATGTGCATTACCGAGTGGGCCCAGAGATACCTCTCTGACAATTGGAGTGACAAATCCTAATCTCGAAATACGCCAACCCAACAAGTACCTTCGGAGACACCTGTAGAGCACCTTTATAATCACCTAGTTACGTTGTGATGTTTGGTAGAACACAAAGTGTTCCTCCAGTAAACATGAGTTGCATAATCTCATAGTCATAGGAACATGTATAAGTCATGAAGAAAGCAATAGCAACATACTAAACGATCGAGTGCTAAGCTAACGGAATGGGTCAAGTCAATCACATAATTCTTCTAATGATGTGATCCCGTTAATCAAATGACAACACATGTCTATGGCTAGGAAACATAACCATCTTTGATTAATGAGCTAGTCAAGTAGAGGCATACTAGTGACACTCTTTTTGTCTATGTATTCACACAAGTATTATGTTTCCGGTTAATACAATTCTAGCATGAATAATAAACATTTATCATGATATAAGGAAATAAATAATAACTTTATTATTGCCTCTAGGGTATATTTCCTTTAGTCTCCCACTTGCACTAGAGTCAATAATCTAGATTACACAGTAATGATTCTAACACCCATGGAGTCTTGGTGCTGATCATGTTTTGCTCGTGGAAGAGGCTTAGTCAACGGGTCTGCAACATTCAGATCCGTATGTATCTTGCAAATTTCTATGTCTCCCACCTGGACTAGGTCCCGGATGGAATTGAAGCGTCTCTTGATGTGCTTGGTTCTCTTGTGAAATCTAGATTCCTTCGCCAAGGCTATAGCTCAAGTATTGTCACAAAAGATTTTCATTGGACCCGATGCACTAGGTATGGCACCTAGATCGGATATGAACTCCTTCATACAGACTCCTTCATTTGCTGCTTCCGAAGCAGCTATGTATTCCGCTTCACACGTAGATCCCGCCACGACGCTTTGTTTAGAACTGTACCAACTGACAGCTCCACCGTTCTATGTAAACACGTATCCGGTTTGCGATTTAGAATCGTCTGGATCAGTGTCAAAGCTTGCATCAACATAACCATTTACAATGAGCTCTTTGTCACCTCCATAAACAAGAAACATATTATTCGTCCTTTTTAGGTATTTCAGGATGTTCTTGACCGCTGTCCAGTGATCCACTCCTGGATTACTTTGGTACCTCCCTCCTAGACTTATAGCAAGGCACACATCAGGTCTGGTACACAGCATTGCATACATGATAGAGCCTATGGCTGAAGCATAGGGAACATCTTTCTTTTCTCTCTATCTTCTGCAGTGGTCGGGTTGAGTCTTACTCAACTTTAGACCTTGTAACACAGGCAAGAACCCTTTCTTTGCTTGATCCATTTTGAACTTCTTCAAAACTTTGTCAAGGTATGTGCTTTGTGAAAGTCCAATTAAGCGTCTTGATCTATCTCTATAGATCTTGATGCCCAATATATAAGCAGCTTCACCGAGGTCCTTCATTGAAAAACTCTTATTCAAGTATCCCTTTATGCTATCCAGAAATTCTATATCATTTCCAATCAACAATATGTTATCCACATATAATATTAGAAATGCTACAGAGCTCCCACTCACTTTCTTGTAAATACAGGCTTCTCCAAAAGTCTGTATAAAACCAAATGCTTTGATCACACTATCAAAGCGTTTATTCCAACTCCGAGAGGCTTGCACCAGTCCATAAATGGATCGCTGGAGCTTGCACACTTTGTTAGCTCCCTTTGGATCGACAATACCTTTTGGTTGCATCATATACAACTCTTCTTCCAGAAATCCATTCAGGAATGCAGTTTTGACATCCATTTGCCAAATTTCATAATCATAAAATGCAGCAATTGCTAACATGATTCGGACAGACTTAAGCATCGCTACGGGTGAGAAAGTCTCATCGTAGTCAATCCCTTGAACTTGTCGAGAACCTTTCGCAACAAGTCGAGATTTATAGACAGTAACATTACCGTCAGTGTCAGTCTTCTTCTTGAAGATCCATTTATTCTCAATGGCTTGCCGATCATCGGGCAAGTCAACCAAAGTCCACACTTTGTTCTCATACATGGATCCCATCTCAGATTTCATGGCCTCAAGCCATTTTGCGGAATCTGGGCTCACCATCGCTTCTTCATAGTTCATAGGTTCGTCATGGTCTAGTAACATAACTTCCAGAACAGGATTACCGTACCACTCTGGTGCGGATCTTACTCTGTTTGATCTACGAGGTTCAGTAACAACTTGATCTGAAGTTTCATGATCATCATCATTAACTTCCTCACTAATTGGTGTAGACATCACAGGAACCGGTTTCTGTGATGAACCACTCTCCAATAAGGGAGCAGGTACAGTTACCTCATCAAGTTCTACTTTCCTCCCACTCACTTCTTTCGAGAGAAACTCCTTCTCTAGAAAGGATCCATTCTTAGCAAAGAATGTCTTGCCTTCGGATCTGTGATAGAAGGTGTGCCCAACAGTCTCCTTTGGGTAACCTATGAAGACACATTTCTCCGATTTGGGTTCGAGCTTATCAGGTTGAAGCTTTTTCACATAAGCATTGCAGCCCCAAACTTTAATAAACGACAACTTTGGTTTCTTGCCAAACCACAGTTCATAAGGCGTCGTCTCAACGGATTTTGATGGTGCCCTATTTAACGTGAGTGCAGCCGTCTCTAAAGCATAACCCCAAAGCGATAGCGGTAAATCAGTAAGAGACATCATAGATCGCACCATATCTAGTAAAGTACGATTACGACGTTCGGACACACCATTACGCTGTGGTGTTCTGGGTGGCGTGAGTTGTGAAACTATTCCGCATTGTTTCAAATGTAGTTCAAATTCGTAACTCAAATATTCCCTCCACGATCAGATCATAGAAACTTTATTTTCTTGTTACGATGATTTTCAACTTCACTCTACAATTCTTTGAACTTTTCAAACGTTTCAGACTTATGTTTCATTAAGTAGATATACCCATTTCTGCTTAAATCATCTGTGAAGGTGAGGAAATAACGATATCCACCACGAGCCTCAACATTCATCGGACCACATACATCTGTATGTATGATTTCCAACAAATTTGTTGCTCTCTCCATAGTACCAGAGAATGGCGTTTTAGTCATCTTGCCCATGAGGCACGGTTCGCAAGTACCAAGTGATTCATAATCAAGTGGTTCTAAAAGTCCATCAGTATGGAGTTTCTTCATGCGCTTTACACCGATATGACCTAAACGGCAGTGCCACAAATAAGTTGCACTATCATTATCAACTCTGCATCTTTTGGCTTCAACATTATGAATATGTGTATCACTACTATCGAGATTCATCAAAAATAGACCACTCTTCAAGGGTGCATGACCATAAAAGATATTACTCATATAAATAGAACAACCATTATTCTCTGATTTAAATGAATAACCGTCTCGCATCAAACAAGATCTAGATATAATGTTCATGCTCAACACTGGCACCAAATAACAATTATTTAGGTCTAATACTAATCCCGTAGGTAGATGTAGAGGTAACGTGCTGACGGTGATCACATCGACTTTGGAACCGTTTCCCACGCGCATCGTCACCTCGTCCTTGGCCAGAGTTCGCTTAATCTGTAGTCCCTGTTTCGAGTTGCAAATATTAGCAACAGAACCAGTATCAAATACCCATGTGCTACTGCGAGCTCTAGTAAGGTACACATCAATAACATGTATATCACATATACCTTTGTGCACCTTGCCATCCTTCTTATCCGCCAAATACTTGGGGCAGTTCCGCTTCTAGTGACCAGTCTGCTTGCAGTAGAAGCACTCAGTCTCAAGCTTAGGTCCAGACTTGGGTTTCTTTTCCTGAGCAGCAACTTGCTTACTGTTCTTTTTGAAGTTCCCCTTTTTCTTCCCTTTGCCCTTTTCTTAAAACTGGTGGTCTTATTGACCATCAACACTTGATGCTCCTTCTTGATTTCTACCTTCGCAGCCTTTAGCATTGCGAAGAGCTCGAGAATCGTCTTATCCATCCCTTGCATGTTATAGTTCATCACGAAGCTCTTGTAGCTTGGTGGTAGTGATTGAAGAATTCTGTCAGTGACGCTATCATCCGGAAGATTAACTCCCAGTTGAATCAAGTGATTATTATACCCAGACATTTTGAGTATATGCTCACTGACAGAACTATTATCCTCCATCTTGCAGCTGTAGAACTTATTGGAGACTTCATATCTCTCAATCCGGGCATTTGCTTGAAATATTAACTTCAACTCCTCAAACATCTCATATGCTCCATGACGTTCAAAACATCGTTGAAGTCCCGGTTCTAAGCCGTAAAGCATGGCACACTGAACTATCGAGTAGTCATCAACTTTTCTCTGCCCGACGTTCATAACATCTGGTGTTGCTCCTGTAGCAGGTTTGGCACCTAGCGGTGCTTCCAGGACGTAATTGTTCTGTGCAGCAATGAGGATAATCCTCAAGTTACGGACCCAGTCCGTGTAATTGCTACCATCATCTTTCAACTTTGCTTTCTCAAGGAACACATTAAAATTCAACAGAACAACAGCACGGGCCATCTATCTACAATCAACATAGACAAGCAAGATACTATCAGGTACTAAGTTCATGATAAATTTAAGTTCAATTAATCATATTACTTAAGAACTCCCACTTAGATAGACATCCCTCTAATCCTCTAAGTGATCACGTGATCCAAATCAACTAAACCATAACCAATCATCACGTTAAATGGAGTAGCTTTGAATGGTGAACATCATTATGTTGATCATATATACTATATGATTCACGCTCGACCTTTCGGTCTCAGTGTTCCGAGGCCATATCTGCATATGCTAGGCTCGTCAAGTTTAACCTGAGTATTTTGCGTGTGCAAAACTGGCTTGCACCCGTTGTAGATGGACGTAGAGCTTATCACACCCGATCATCACGTGGTGTCTGGGCACGATGAACTTTGGCAATGGTGCATACTCAGGGAGAACACTTTTATCTTGAAATTTTAGTGAGAGATCATCTTATAATGCTACCGTCAATCAAAGCATGATAAGATGCAAAAAAGATAAACATCACATGCAATCAATATAAGTGATATGATATGGCCATCATCATCTTGTGCTTGTGATCTCCATCTCCGAAGCACTGTCATGATCACCATCATCACCAGCGTGACACCTTGATCTCCATCGTAGCATCGTTGTCGTCTCGCCAACTATTGCTTCTACGACTATCGCTACCGCTTAGTGATAAAGTAAAGCAATTACAGGGCGATTTCATTGCATAAATAAAGCGACAACCATATTGCTCCTGCCAGTTGCCGATAACTCGGTTACAAAAAATGATCATCTCATACAATAAAATATAGCATCATGCCTTGACCATATCACATCACAACATGCCCTGCAAAAACAAGTTAGACGTCCTCTACTTTGTTGTTGCAAGTTTTACGTGGCTACTACGGGCTTTTAGCAAGAACCATTCTTACCTACGCATCAAAACCAGAACGATAGTTCGTCAAGTTAGTGTTGTTTTAACCTTCTCAAGGACCGGGCGTAGCCACACTTGGTTCAACTAAAGTTGGAGAAACTGACACCCGCCAACCACCTGTGTGCAAAGCACGTCGGTAGAACCAGTCTCGCGTAAGCGTACATGTAATGTCGGTCTGGGCCGCTTCATCCAACAATACCGCCGAACCAAAGTATGACATGTTGGTAAGCAGTATGACTTGTATCCCCCACAACTCACTTGGGTTCTACTCGTGCATATAACATCTACGCATAAAACCTGGCTCGGATGCCACTATTGGGGAACGTAGTAATTTCAAAAAAATTCCTACGCACACGCAAGATCATGATGATGCATAGCAACGAGAGGGGGAGTGTATCTTCATACCCTTGAAGATCGCTAAGCGGAAGCATTTATCAACGCGGTTGATGTAGTCGTACGTCTTCACGATCCGACCGATCCAAGTACCGAACGCACGGCACCTCCGAGTTCTGCACATGTTCAGCTTGATGACGTCCTCGCCTTCTCGATCCAGCAAGACGGGCAAAGTAGTAGATGAGTTCCGGCAACACGACGGCGTGGTGACGGTGTTAGTCAAGAACAATCTCCGCAGGGCTTTGCCTAAGCACTATGAAAACTATGACAGAGGATAAACTAGAGGGGACGGGGTTCCCGGCACATGGCTTGGTGTTTCTTGATGTGTCTTTGGTGCTAGCCCTGCCCCTCTATTTATATGTTGAGCCTTGGGGTCAAAACTTGGAGTAAAAGCCTCCACAAAGTCGGTTTCACCCGAAAGGCAAGAGTCCTTCTCGGACTCTAGGGCCAGACGCCAGGGTTCCCGGTGTCTGGACCCAGACGCCAGGGGCCCTGGCGTCTGGCCCCTGGACTCCGCAAAACTTCCTTTTGCGCTTTCCAAAAACCTTGTGGGCTTTCCCCTTTGGCCCAAATAACGTGTTCTCGTACCCAAACATTTCGGGAAACATCCGGAACTCCTTCCGGTGAATTCTGGAACCCTTCCGGAGGTCAAACACTATTATCCCATATATCAAACTTTATCTCCGGACCATTCCGGAGTTCCTCGTCATGTCCATGATCTCATCCGGGACTCCGAACAACATTCGGTCACCAACATACATAACTCATATAATACTATATCGTCAACGAAAACGTTAAGCGTGCGGACCCTACGGGTTCGAGAACTATGTAGACATGACCGAGACACGTTTCCGGTCAATAACCAATAGCGGGACCTGGATGCCCATATTGGCTCCCACATATTCTACGAAGATCTTTACCGGTCAAATTGCATAACAACATACGTTGTTCCCTTTGTCATCGGTGTGTTATTTGCCCGAGATTCGATCATCGGTATCTCAATACCTAGTTCAATCTCGTTACCGGCAAGTCTCTTTACTCGTTCCATAATACATCATCCTACAACTAACTCATTAGTTGCAATGCTTGCAAGGCTTTAAGTGATGTGCATTACCGAGTGGGCCCAGAGATACCTCTCTGACAATTGGAGTGACAAATCCTAGTCTCAAAATACGCCAACCCAACAAGTACCTTCAGAGACACCTGTAGAGCACCTTTATAATCACCCAGTTATGTTGTGACGTTTGGTAGCACACAAAGTGTTCCTCTGGTAAACGGGAGTTGCATAATCTCATAGTCACAGGAACATGTATAAGTCATGAAGAAAGCAATAGCAACATACTAAACGATCGAGTGCTAAGCTAACGGAATGGGTCAAGTCAATCACATCATTCTTCTAATGATGTGATCCCGTTAATGAAATGACAACACATGTCTATGGCTAAAACATAACCATCTTTGATTAACGAGCTAGTCAAGTAGAGGCATACTAGTGACACTCTGTTTGTCTATGTATTCACACAAGTATTATGTTTCCGGTTAATACAATTCTAGCATGAATAATAAACATTTATCATGATATAAGGAAATAAATAATAACTTTATTATTGCCTCTAGGGCATATTTCCTTCAGGCGTTGGCACGGCAACATCCGTCGGATTACCATCACTTGCATTATGCTGACGAGGTTAATGTCCCTCTCAGGAAGCTCCTGGATGCGATTCTGCAGTGCTGGTACAGCACTAGCGGGCCCCCAATTCCATCCTATGTCTGTCCAAGACGCCAACTGTGACGGAGGGCCCGAGCGGAACTTGGGGTGGCTGCCCACTTTGTGCCTCTGGGAGCCGTGACATAAAACCACCTCCGTTGCCATACATCGAACATTTCCGGGAAAGAACCTTCTGGCCATGGGGCATCAGCATTCCTGCTTATTACGGCACCTCTGCACTCCACATGTCACCCCTCGATCATCTTCGGCTTCACATTGAAGGTCTTTAGCCATAAGCCGAAGTGTGGGGTGACGTGGAGAAAAGCCTCGCACACGATAATGGACGACGAGATATGGAGGATGGCGTGTGGAGCCAGATCATGAAAATCCAACCCACAGTAGAACATGAGCCCCCTCACAAAGGGGTCGAGGGTGAAGCCCAAGCCGCGGAGGAAGTGTGGGACAAAAACGACGCACTCATTAGGCTCCGGTGTGAGGATGACCTGCCCTGGAGCAGGAAGCCTGCGCTGGATGTCGGCGGTCAGGTATCTGACCTCCCTAAGCTTCGCAATGTCTTCCTTTTTAATCGAGGAGGCCACCCACCGGCCTTGAGGGACGGATCCGGACATATTGGAGGATCTGGGGTGCTGAAGCTTGGGTTTCGGGTGTTAGAACTCGAGGTGCGAGAAGGCGCGAGGAAGGTGGCAAAGAGGCATAGGCCTCGACCCCTTTATAAAGAGGGTGAATTTCGAGAGTCCTCTGTCTGACCGTTTGAGGATTATCTAAAAACACACGGAGTTATACCAATGGCCGTCGTGGGGTCACGCACGCCCATATCAATGGAAAATCCCGTAATAAGAGGAACACGATCTCTGCCTTGACGGGACGTGCCAATAAAACCGCCTCGTAACACGAGTCGTGGTGGGGTAAGAGACGCCGGTCCGCATTGGACCAGGGCACGATGCATGGGCACAACGCACGAAGGTTGCCAGCTGGTCAGATTTATGCCATGTGAAGATCATCTTGCAGATCTGGACACGGTCTACGTGTTCGATAACCACCTTGGAGTATTCGAAGAAGGAACCCGCCTTGCAATGCCGAAGACAATACTGCGTGCCGGACTCATCGTCATTGAAGCTTGGTTCAGGGGCTACTGAGGGAGTCCTGGATTAGGGGGTATCCGGACAACCGGACTGTGTACTACGCCCGGACTATTGAAGCGTGAAGATATAAGACTCAAGACTTCGACCCGTGTCCGAATGGGACTCTCCTTTGCGTGGAAGGCAAGCTTGGCGATCCAGATATTGTGTTTCCTTCCTTGTAACCGACACCATGTAAACCCTAGCCCTCTCCGGTGTCTATATAAACCGGAGAGGTTGGTCCTTAGAAGGCCGATCACAATTACAATCATACCATCATAGGCTAGCTCTTAGGGTTTAGCCTCTACGATCTCGTGGTAGATCTACTCTTGTACTACCCATATCTTCAATATTAATCAAGCAGGAAGTAGGGTTTTACCTCCATCGAGAGGGCCCGAACCTGGGTAAACATCTGTGTCCCTTGCTTCCTGTTACCATCAGCCTTGATGCACAGATCGGGACCCCCTACCTGAGCTCCGCCGTTTTTGACACCGACCTGGACCTACATTGGAGGTGCAGGACAGGATTCAATGATTGGATGCTCAATTTCGGTTGTATCGATTTCACCTCTTCCATCACTGCGAACATGGTGGTGTATATGTTTACTAGCTGCTTGATATTTGTGCAGACAGAGATGTCTGCCCGTTGCTATTTCGCAAACAAACAAAGTGTCCGCTATTTTGGTTGAACTGCACAAGAGAATAGTATAGTCACTGCATGCAGTGCCATTTGAAAATAGACACAAAGATTGGATAGTCACTTCATGGACTGCAGAAAAGTAGTACTGTACTATTTACTGGCCAACACTAGGTGCTTCATTGCTTTGGTCTGATTATACAATGGGCATCATTTTCCCTAAGTTAAAGTTTGTATTCCGAAAATAGTCTCATGGTGTGATTGAGAGAAGACCAAATCATATTGCAGTGGATGTTCCTCCATCATGTGTGGTTCATTCTCATGGTTCCAGCTGTTGGTGAAACCACTTATGTTTGCAAGAGCAATTGTAGACTTCACAAACAAATTTGTCTTTCAGTCTGTACTGAATGTTGGCCAAGAGAAGCATCCATGTTAGTAGGAAGAACCGTTGTTTTTTCTAGATCTTTGCTTTTGGAGCTACATATTTGTATATGATCTGTGAATCATTGAGATGCATTAACATGTTGATCTTATGTATGGGAATCGTACTAGTTAGTTTTAGTTGCGATGCAAGATCCGAAGTGGCTGATCTTTGCTTTTGGAGCTACATATTTGTATATGATCTGTGAATCATTGAGATGCATTAACAGTTACTTATTTCTGTTCGCTCAGTGTTTACAAGTTACTGATCAATCACTAGCTAGCCTACAAATGCGCTCCTGGCAGTTTTATTTGCGATGCAAGATGCGAAGTGGCATTTTTTTGAATAAGAATGCCTACCTCTGAAGAAACTGACAAGCTACACTATCGATCCTACACGGATAAATATGCCTACCTCTGAAGAAACTGACAAGCTACACTATCGATCCTACATGGATAAATATGCCTACTTCTGAAGAAACTGACAAGCTACACTATTGATCCTACACGGATAAATAGCGGATCACGCACGTACTACCTCCTTTCCGGTTTGCAGGGCTCAATTCAAGAAACGACCTACTCGATCCTACACGAATAAATAGCGGATCACGCACGTACTAGTACCTCCTTTCCTTTTTTGCGAGGTAATATGTTTCTCATTCATAAAATAAAGATCCGCTTACAAGACACGTAATAACCAACATTACAGTACTGAAAGGATAGGATAATCCTACACAAAAAATCGACATTACTAGTACCTCCTTTCCGGTTTGTAGGGCTTAATTCAAACCTCTCACCAACCAAGGTACTCCTTCCGTCCGGGTTTATTAGTCCCGTGAGCAAAGCAGCAAGACCAAGGCATGGCAATAATGAACGACATGCAGAAGTTTAAGCCTAATTAATTCCAGCAATTTAAGTGGCTGCATGCGTGCCCTCGGCTGCGACTCGTTGCATGCTGCTTCACGTACTGCCTGCGAGCGATTCTAAGTGCCTGCATGCAGCTGGCCGTAATTAAGGCAGCTAACTAATGCGAAAAAAGATACGCTTTAATTGTTGCGGGCTTTTTAAATCTGTGGAATCATTATTGACAAGGAGGGAGATGATTCGAGTGCACTTGTTTGACCGCCATGCCGGCGTGCGACCCAGACGGGACGCGACGTCACAGTCATAATTTCAGTTTCCCTAGTTTTCCACGACAAGCTGGCGCGCTAAGCCATTATGCATTGAATTCCGATGACCGTCGCGCTACCTTCCCCCTATAAGTACTGTTTCCCGGCCTTCTCCGCTGCCACCGTGACCCAACTCGCCCTATCCTCATAAGCCCCCACCGGCCCGACGGCGCTCGCCACGTCCGCCATGCCCCCGCCCATCCGCGGTAGGTGAAGCCGGAGGCGGTCACCGCCGGAACTAGTGTTCGGTTTTTCACCGGAAGGCAGACGGAGGGAGGAGGCATTCTTTCTATCTTTAGATGGCAATGCGCAGATCGAGGATTTGTTGGAGCGCGACCACATGGTGGAGGAGCAGGAGTTGCTGGAGCGCGACCGCCTGGCGGAGGAGTAGCATATCGCTGTTTGCGCCGCCAGCGGGACATGGAGCAGCAGCGCACCAACGCTCTGAGTCGCGAGCAGAGCGCTCGCAACTGGGCCAACTACATGGAGGCCGGCACCCGGCAAATAGCCCTGGAGGCTATCGGGCACGCACGTGTTCACGATGCCGATTTTTACTACCAGCTCGTCAAGTGGGTTTCCCGCTTGGAAGCCGAAGCTTCGGTGGACCACGCCAGCATGGAAAGGGCCAACGCGCGCGAGCAACGCGCCCTATCGCACCTCTGGCAAGTCCGAGGCGAGGCGCAGGACGCCGGTGCCGGCGTTTAGCGTGTACCACAGATGGCGGCCGACATCGTCTAGTTAGCTAAGAGTAAGTTAGTACGTGTATGATACTAGAGTATTAGTGGGAGTAGATAGTTAACTTGGCTATGATGGTTGTCAACGTGGAAGTTCAGCACTCTATATGTGGATCAAACCTGTTACTTTGCTCTGAATGTTGAACTTTCCGTTTGAACGTATGGAATGGGCAGTTATTTTTTAAATGGGTTGTATTTGTCCTCCACGGGTTTAGAGGCTGACTTGTGGGCCTAGCAAGTTGATGCGTACACAATCAGAAGATGATTATACGTGGAGAGGATGAAAGCAGGGACCCGCCAAGGTCATGGCAGTACACAAGCAAGTGGCTCCTTATTTCAAGACAATAAAAAATGCTCCTCCTAGTAGATTTCTGACAACTGGGTCCCATGCCATTGTCAACGTAGTTAATAAACAAGAGAATTGCACAACGAGCGGCTGACACCAGGGACCCAACAGCTCGCCCAGTTATTTTTGTTTTGGCTTAATTTGATAAATGCCACTCCAAATCTGGTGTATTAGAGAAATGCCACTGCAATTTCCAAACATTAAAAAATGCCATTTCATGCCATTTCTAGTGGCATTTTTCGAAGTCTGGAGTGACATTTTTCAAAGTTTGCAAACTGCAGTGGCGTTTTTCAAAGTTTGCAAAAATTGCAGTGGCATTTTTCAAAGTTTGGAAATTGCAGTGGCATTTTTATGAATCGCCATAATTGGAGTGGCATTTATCTAATTTGTTTTTGAGACAGAAGCAGGGTGTCAACTGGGCTGTGCGGGACACTCTGGCCTGTCTAAACAGCCTTTTCTTTAATGTTTACCATAGACCAGCCCAGTAGTTTTTTTTCTTAAAGAAAATGGGTAGCCCAGTTTTTTTGTGATTTGTCAAGTAAGTCGCTTTATCAGGCCTGTTGGGCTGCAAATCTTTCAAGACGAGGAGAGCTTCATTCGGCTGGCCGAGAAAATGGCCAATCAGTAATGAGAAATGGGTTGTACATTTTTAAAACACATCAAACCGGCAATTAGTTTCAAATATCTTTTTTTTCATTTCAAGATTTTAAATTGCATTGATTTTTATGCATGGACAATTTATTGGATTTTATCTTGATATGCATTTATTTTTAAAATCAGTCTGAATGTGACTCAAAATTTTGGGATTAAAAATAGTTCAGACCGCACCGACATATGCAAAATTTCGTATAATTTTTTAACTGTGGCCACAATATGGGCTGTAATGCTAACTAAAAGAATATGGGCTCCAAAAAACCCCGTAAGAATTAGCAAATGGGCTATAAATTATTTGAAATAATGGCAGATGGGTTGTATGCTGTTTTCCACATATTTGAGGCTTTCCACAGATGGCCTGTATACTGTTGGATGTCCATCCAACGGCCGTCGTGCTTCTTCAATCTCTGCTCTTCCTACTCCAGCCGCTCAAACAAGCGCCGGCGGAACTGCCTGCTCGCTCCTCCCCGCGACCAGCTGTGCTGCCGCGCAGGCCTCACCGCCCCATCGTACTCCCATCGCTGGCCTAGCCATCCCTCTACTCACCCACAGTCCCACACCTGCTGTTATTCTACGGCGACGGCAGACGAACCAGTAAACCCTCGTACGGTCGTACTCCCCTCCGCGTGGGAAACAACTGCTGAGTCTTCCCTGCATCCGTGTCTTTCCCTTCCTAGGCCTCGCAATCGTCCACCGCCCTGGTGCTCTCGGCGCGGCCTGGTCAACGTGGTCAACGACCGACATGCATCTGAAGTGGACTGTACATGGAGAGGCCGACAGCTGGGTCCATGGCCGCACGCAAGGAAATGCCTCCTTATTACGCGAAAAATAATGATTCCTCCACCTGACATCTGGGACCCACCAAAAGGGCCTCTGTATTTCGCGAAAAAAATGTTACCGCCGCTGAGAGGTCGGACCCACCAGCTATACCTTCGCACGCAAGGAAGTGCCTCCTTATTACGCACAAAAAAATGAATACTCCCCCTGCTAGCTGGGACCCAGTATAGTGGGCCTACTAAGTTGATGGGGATGAAGGGCTTTGTCAACTTAGTCAATATGCACGATTCTAGCTCGACTGACCGTACGATGTCCATCCAACGGCCGTAGTGCTTCTTCAACCTCTGGTCTTCTTGCTCCAGCCGCCCAAAGCAGCGCTGGTCGTGCCGCCTACTCCTGCCTTCCGTGGCCAGCTGTGCTGCCGCGGAGGCCTCACCGCCCCCATACTACTCCCACCGCTGGCCAGGCCATCCCTCCACTCCACTCACCCACACCCCCTGTTATTCTGCAGCGACGGCAGCGCAGCCGAACCAGTGAACCCTCGTGCTCCTCTCCGTGTGGGCATCTACTGCCGCGTCTTCCCCGGCTCCACGTCATCCCCTTCCTAGGCCTCGCCGTCATCCACCGCCGTGGTGCTCTCGGCGCGGCGTGGTCAATGTGGTCAACGACCAAATTCCATCGGAAGAATACTGTACGTGGAGAGGCTGACAGCTCGTTCCACGGCAGCCGCAAGGAAGTGCCTCCTTATTACGTGGAAAATAATTATTCATCCACCTGACAGCAGGGACCTACCGGACGGGCCACCAGTATTTCATGAAAAAAAACGTTTGCCCCTGATTGCTGGGACCCACCCGACGGGCCATCGTATTTCGCAAAAAAAACATTCTCCTTGCTGTCAGCTCGGACCCACCAGAAGTGCATCCTTATTATGCACAAAAAATGAATACCCCCTGCTAGCTGGGACCCACCTTGGTGGGAGGTTGACATGTGGGCCTACTAAGTTGACGGGGACGGAGGGCTTTGTCAACTTAGTCAATATAAACGATTCTAGCTCCAGTGACCGTACGATGTCCATCCAATGGCCGTAGTGCTTCTTCAACCTCTGGTCTTCTTGCTCCAGCCGCCCAAAGCAGCGCCGGTCGTGCCGCATGCTCCTGCCTCCCGTGGCCGGATGTGCTGCTGCAGAGGCCTCACCGCCCCCTACTATTCCCACCGCTGGCCAGGCCCTGCGGCGATGGCAGCCTCACACTGCAGCCAAACCAGTGAACTCCCGTCCTCCTCTCCGCGCGGGCTTCCACTGTCGCGTCTTCCCCGGCTCCACGTCGTCCCCTTCCTAGGCCTCGCCATCGTCCACCGCCCTGGTGCTCTCGGCGCGGCATGGTCAACATGGTCAAGGAACGACTTCCATCGGACGTGGACTGTACGTGCAGAGGCTCACAACTGGGTCCACGGCCGCAGCAAGGAAGTGCCTCCTTATTACGCGGAAAATAATTATTCCTCCACCTGACAGCTGGGACCCACCGGACGGGCCACCGTATTTCACGAAAAAAACGTTTCCCCATGACTGCTAGGACCCACCAGCTACATCTTCGCACGCAAGGAAGTGCGTCGGGGCAAAAAATGATTCACCCCCCTGACTGCTGGGACCCACCACCTACACCTTCGCACGCCAGGAAGTGCGTTCGGGCAAAAAAACGATTCGCCCCCTGACTGCTGGGACCCACCAGCTACATCTTCGCATGTAAGGAAGTGCGTCCGGGCAACAAAAAAACGATTCGCCCCCCTGACTGCTGGGACCCACTGTAACACCCCGGATTCGATGCGCCAGGTGTCTGCCAGTTATTCACCGTCGTTGCTATGTCATTTGCTTGCGTGTTGCATTTTGCCATGTCATCATGTGCATCTCATTTTGCATACGTGTTCGTCTCATGCATCCGAGCATTTTCCCCGTTGTCTGTTTTGCAATCCGGCACTCCTATGTCCTCCGGCGTTCCCCTTCTGTCTCTCGTTGTGAGCGGGTGTTAAACTCTCTCGGAATGGCTCGAGGTTTGCCAAGCGGCCTTGGTATAGCACCGGTAGACCGCCTGTCAAGTTTCGTGCCATTTGGAGGTTGTTTGATACTCCAACGGTTAACCGGGTAACCGTAAAAGCCTCCTTCTCTTTGCAGCCCAACACCTCTCCAAAGTGGCCCAAAACCCAGCAAACTCCCACTCCATGCTCTCGGTCGTTCGATCACGATCGTGTGGGCGAAAATCGCTCCCCATTTGGACTCTCCTAGCTCCCTCTACCTATAAATATGTGCTCCTCGTCCAATTTCACGGATGAACCCTAGCCATCTTCATCCTCACGCCGCCGGACACGTCCGCCCCTGCCGGACATGTCTGCCGGACACCTCACCTGAACCAATCCCGTCGTGCCACGTCGCCCCGCCGCCGCCGCTAGCCAACCCGGCGCCGCCACCTCACCGCGCCCGCTCCGCTCCTCCGCGCCAGCCACCGCGGCCCACCCGGGCCTGGGGCAAGCCTACGCAGGCCCATCATCGCCCGGAGCCGCCACCCGAGAGGCCCGCTCGCCCGAGGCCGCCGCCCGCCGCCT
>NC_041393.1:152491126-152503566 GCF_002162155.2 Triticum dicoccoides | reverse complement strand
CGCCTCTCCTTCGCCGTCCGCCGCCCCCACGCGCCGGTAACCGCGCCCGCCACCACCGCGGAGCTCTCCGCCGCCGGCCGCGGCCTCCTCCGCCTCTCCGCCCTCACCCTCCGCCTCCTGCGCAGCCCGCCGCCGCCCGTCGGCGTTGGCCCTCGCCGCCGGCCACCGGGGCTACGCCGCCCCACCGCCCCGAAGCTCCTCCTCCAGCCGGAGCTCCCTCCGCCGGCCCCGGATCCGGCGCCCCCTCGCCGGCGCCACCCGTCCCCGACCGTCTTCCCTAGAACCGGGCAACCTCGGGATCCGTGCCTAGATCCAGATTCGTTTTCGGAGGTTGACCCCGATTCCACTAAGTCCCTGTTATTTGGCATTATCATGCCATGTTCATCGCATCATAACTCTGTGCATACTGCTCCGTTTCGTGCGTGTAATATGTCAAATTGTTCGTATCGACGAGTACTTCATTTCATTCCATTGCATCATGTTCATTTGAGTCCATCTTGATGCCTGAATCATCATTGCAAGAGTGCTATGTGATGTTAACCTGCTGAAACTGTCATAACATGCTCATTTGTCATTTTTGCCATGTTTGATGTGTGCATCCTATGAGCATGAGCTCTACATGTGTTTTGATTGATGTAATGCCATATTTACAGTGGTGCCATCCATGTATTTTTGTGAGTCTTGTACTGAGTGCATCGAGCTTGTTAAGTAGGGTACTTGCTGTTGCTGTTTTCCTAGGTTGATTCTGTTATATTTTGTTGCTATGTTAACCTGCTGCTACTAGTCATTCTTTACATAATCTGGAGATGTTCAATAAGGATGATTTGTTATACATGTGATTCTCTATCCATTCATGCCCCTGGTTGCATTTATAGCTTGCTGTAGCTTGTTGTTATCTTGCTCCAAAGTTGCTAAATAATATTGCTGTCATCCTGTTAACATTAAGTTCAATGTTGCCATGATTGTTGTTAGTGATCCATGCACCCTATGAACTTGATCTTGTCATGCTTAGCTTAATAAACATGTCTTCTTGCTGCTGGTTGCCTTGCCATGCCATGTATTGCTCTGTAGTGAGTGGTTCAAGCTCACCAACATGCCTACTTATTGTTGTTCCTGCCATGTATGAATCTGTCATATCTTTTGCCATGTTTACATGGATGCCATCATATTTTCTGTGCCCTTTTGGCTCATGGTCAGTAAGGGACTTTTGTTATATGCAATTAGTAGATTCGCTCCGTGCCTTTGTTTGCCATGATAAGTTCCTGTAACATGTTGTTTGATAGATCTAAACATTGCAACCTGATGTTATTTCCTGATAAGTCTGAAACTGTTATTATTTGCAATCTTGCCATGTCCTTTTGAGCATGTTCTAGTAGTTTCTGGAGATAGCTCAGTGTTCATCTTTTGTCATGCTTTACCTGTACTTCGTGCACATGCCTTTTGTTCTTATGTTTGGGTGTTGTAGCTTATTATTTTGATGCTTGCAAGATGCCTAGTTGCTGTTTTGGACAGCTTGTCCTTTAAATTTGTATTGTGTGTATGTGTTGATCCGTTGCTCCGTTTTGAGTGTTCTCTATATGAAACTTGCTTGATTTTGCATGTAGTTTCATATTATCATGTTGCATCCATGTTTGGGATTGTTTGGTTGATGTTTGCATGCATTTTGCATCAATGCCATGTTTAACTTGTTATGTTCATATCTTCTAGGTCGTAGCTCCGAATCTAACGAACTTTATATGTAACTTGACTAGAATCTCGTGTAGATCATCTTGGTGCATCTTAACTTGCTGTTTAACAACTTAAACATAAGGTTTATTCAGATCTGGACCAATTTCGAAATTTGCATATGAGGACTTACCGGAATTGTTTTATGTTGTTTCCGGCCTCATTTAAAATTGCTTTGATGTGTTGCTCTTGTTTTGCATCATCTCTTGCCATGAGTAGCCTCATGTAGCTTTGTCATGCATCCTGCTTGTTGAGCATCATGTCTTGTTCATGTGTGGTGTTTACCATGTTGTGTGCTTCTTCTCGATAGTTCCTGTTTTGTTGCGGTCGTGAGGATTCATTCGTCTACGATTGGTTCGTCTTCGTGGCTTCATCTTCTTCATGGACGCGTTCTTCTTCCTAGCGGGATTTCAGGCAAGATGACCACTACCCTGGATCTCACTACTATCATTGCTATGCTAGTTGCTTCGTTCTATCGCTTTGCTGCGCTACCTGTCTTTTGCTCATCAAGCCTCCCAAATTGCCATGAACCACTAACCTTTGACACCCTTCCTAGCAAACCATTGCTTGGCTATGTTACCGCTTTGCTTAGCCCCTCTTATAGCGTTGTTAGTTGCAGGTGAAGTTGAAGATTTCTCCATGGTGGACAGGATTTTGTTGGGATATCACAATATCTCTTATTTAATTAATGCATCTATATATTTGGTAAAGGGTGGAAGGCTCGGCCTTATGCCTGGTGTTTTGTTCCACTCTTGCCGCCCTAGTTTCCATCATACTGGTGTTATGTTCCCGGATTTTGCGTTCCTTATGCGGTCGAGTGATTTATGGGACCCCCTTGATAGTTCCCTTTGAATAAAACTCCTCCAGCAAGGCCCAACCTTGGTTTTACCATTTGCCTCACCACCACCTACTTTTCCCTTGGGAGTCGCTCTCTCGAGGGTCATCTTTATTTTAGCCCCCCCGGGCCAGTGCTTGTCTAAGTGTTGGTCCGAACCGAGCAGCCTGCGGGGCCACCTCGGGGAAACTTGAGGGTTGGTTTTACTCGTAGCTTGAATTATCCGGTGTTGCTCTGAGAACGAGATATGTGCAGATCCTATCGGGATTGTCGGTGCATCGGGCGGCTTTGCTGGTCTTGTTTTACCATTGTCGAAATGTCTTGTAAACCGGGATTCCGAGACTGATCGGGTCCTCCTGGGAGAAGGAATATCCTTTGTTGATCGCGAGAGCTTATCATGGGCTAAGTTGGGACACCCCTGCAGGGTATAAACTTTCGAAAGCCGTGCCCATGGTTATGTGGCAGATGGGAATTTGTTAATGTCCGGTTGTAGATATCTTGACACCAGATCCGAATTAAAACGCATCAACCGTGTGTGTAGCCGTGATGGTCTCTTTTCGGCAGAGTCCGGGAAGTGAACACGGTTTTTGGGTTATGTTTGACGTAAGTAGGAGTTCAGGATCACCTCTTGATCATTGCTAGCTTCACGACCTTTCCATTTGCTCTCTTCTCGCTCTTATTTGCGTATGTTAGCCACCATATATGTTTAGTCGCTGCTGCAACCTCACCACTTTACCCCTTCCTTTCCCATTAAGATTTGCTAGTCTTGATACCCATGGTAATGGGATTGCTGAGTCCTCGTGGCTCACAGATTACTACAACAACAGTTGCAGGTGCAGGTTATGCGATGATCATGACGCGAGAGCGATGTTTGCTTGTCTTGGATTTCTTCTTCTGCTTCTTCTTCGATCAGGGGATAGGTTCCAGGTCGGCAGCCTGGGCTAGCAGGGTGGATGTCGTTTGAGCTTCTGTTTGTGTTTCATCTATAGTCGAATGTTGATCTTATGTATGATGATGTTGTATTCGTGTGGCATTGTATGCCTCTTGTATGTATCCCCATCTATTATGTAATGTTGATATAATGATATCCACCTTGCAAAAGCGTTTCAATATGCGGGTCTATCCTTGGTGGGACCTTCGAGTTCCTTTTGGATAGGGTCACATATTGGGCGTGACAAGTTGGTATCAGAGCCTCGACCGACCCTAGGAGCCCACTTGATTGATCGTGTAGTTTGGCCGTTGTCGATGTACTAGAGTAGGGGTACCCTAGTATCCCGAACTTGTGCACGGGCAGTTGCAGCGCCTCGCGGCAAGGCTTGCCGGGTGACCGCCAAGGTCCTCCGTGGTCCCTTTGGAGCCATTCAAGAACAAAGTATTTAAGCCAAGGAGATAAGGCCCCGGCAAGAGGAGCTTGACGGGAAGGCCAACCAAGGCATCGTAAGGAACTTTTCGCGATGCACCGCGCGTCCCGGCAAGGCCCGGTGAGCGACAAGCTTCCGGGCGCAGCAAGACAACGACCGCGGCAAGGCGCTTGCCGCGGCAAGCGGCCACTCTGTACCTACGCTCCAGCACATCCACCAACGTGTCGCCCTAGGGGCCTTTCCAGGCGCACGTGGCGAGAGGCTGTGCAGCCAGCGGTGCGCGGTGGCATGCGACGCTGACAAGATCGCCATCGTGGCGAGCGGTGGCGCCCCTGACAGTCCCTTTTTGCACTGTTTGGGCGACACAGACGGGCATTTAATGCCTTTGTCCCCTGCCGTCAGGTTTAGGTAGGATACACTGTACAGGTAGCTATACCAACCACAACTCCTTTTCCATTTTTGCCCTTGTCTGCGTTGCCACCTATCGGTGACCCCTTGAGCATATAAAAGGAGGCCCATGCGCAACGTAGAGGGGGGTTGGTTCGGTTCGAAACCAGAAAACACTCACGCTCGGTCTTGTGTGTACTGTAGCACTCAGCACACCCGAGCAAGAACTCAATACAATCAGACAAGTAGCAGTAGGAGTGTTATCTCTTCGGAGAGCTCCGAAGCTGGGTAAACTGCTCGTGTGCTTCGCCTCGATCTGCTCTTCGTGCGATCTCCGCCCCCTCCGTCGAACCGAAAGGGACTCGGTCCGCCGGTCCCATAGGTGTTCGTGGATCAGTTTCCCCGACATCTTTGGCGCGCCAGGTAGGGGCGTCGAGATTGTGTGAACTTGATCCGGCGTGCACACGAGCTAGATCTTCATCTTCTTCATCGACATGCCACCGAAGAAGAAGACTTTGGCGGCAGCTGTTCCGTCCACGTCGATCCCACCACCACCGGAGCAAACGAGTGGTGGGGCAGATGCCGACGGAAGAACGGACATCGACGAGGGAGCTCACGACGCTGCCAGGTCCAAGGACAAGGCTGCGCAGACCTCGGCGTCCATACATGTTCCGCGCCCATCTCAGGAGGCGCAGGACCGATAGCGTCACGGTACTCGCAGTACCATACGTTTGTTGAGCCAAGATCGAGCTGGTGGATCTCGGGGTGCTCAAGACGAGCATGCACGCCAACATGCTGGCACGAGCGAGGCACGGTCGCCTGGACGGGATACTGCTCCTTCTAACATAGTTAGAAGTCCGAGCATATCCCGCTCCTCGCACCGTTCGCCACTGCCTCCCACCACTCCAGCAGAAGCTTTGGCGCGAGCTCAACTGCTCCTGGATTACCCTCCAATAGAAGACAAGATCGACGGATGGAGGGCCACCATTCAGAGTCTCATCGGCTTCGCCAACGGCGACACTCCGCGGCAGCCGAGTGCATCGCTGCCGCGGCAGAACCGCCAGGCACGAGCCGGTGGCGACGAAACCGGTGGAGGTGCAACCACCATGCACTCTCCACCCCGAAGGCCAAGATCGCCGACTCGTCGGATCCACCTCGACAGCGAGTCCACCGCATCATCGGATCCACGAGCTCGTCGCGATCAACGCCAAGTTCTTCATGAACGACAGCAAGAAGACGCTCGTACTCGCATCGAGCACCGAAGAGAAGCGCGGCGTTAATCAGACCAGCGTGCTGGGCCCTCTGTCGACTTGCATGCGCCAGGGGAACAAGCGACTTGCCGTACGCGGTAGGTTGCCCTGCGTTCACTCGTGAGCTGCGGCAAGTCCAGTGGCCCAGCACGAAGAACTTCAAGCCAGATGTACCAGAGAAGTACGACGGCAAGTCGCATCCGTCGGAGTTCCTCAGCATCTACACCATCGCGGTGCAAGCTGCCGGGGGACGGGACGACAAGATCCTTGCCAACTACTTCCCGCTGGTGCTCAAGCCCAATGTGAGATCCTGGCTCATGCACTTTCCGGATAACTCCATATCCTCCTGGGCAGATCTATGCCATCAGTTTGTCGGCGCCTTTACAGGCGGCCACAAGCCTCATGGCCAAGAGAGCGATCTTCATCTGCTCGCCCAGAAGGAAGGAGAGCCCCTGCGCAAGTACATTCAGAGATTCAGCCGTGTACAGCACAACATCCCAGATGTCCACCCTGCCGCGGTGATCAGCGCGTTCCATCAGAACGTGAGGAACCGCAGGATGCGGGAGGAGATGGCGATGTGCAAGATCAGAGACGTCAGTGAGCTATACGCCCTGGCCGACAAGTGTGCACGTGCTGAGGAAGGGAGGAAACTCCCCGGAGAGAATACAGGAGCAGGAGGATCTGATAGTGAGGAGACTGCCCCGACAAAGAGAAACCGGCGGCGGAACAACAGAAAAGAAGAAAGGCAAAGAGGTGCTAGTCGTTGAGCAGTCCGGCAATAAAACCAAAGCTGGTAGCTCCAGCAAGGAGATTGCCGCGGGCACCAACCACCAGGCTGTGGCGGTCGCCGACAAGCAGGACGGCACTAACAAGCAGTACTGCAAGATCCACCGCACCAAGGGCCATGACCTCCAGAGCTGCAAGAAGGTCGAGCGGCTTGTCGAGAAGCAAAAGGCTGAATACGAGCGACGCGACAAGGAGAAAGCCCAGGAAGGTGCTGGAGGAACCAGCAAGAAACGTCCCGGCCGAGGAGGACGCCGCGGCAAGGCCAAGCAGCGGCAAGGAGACAGACCTCCCCGCGGCCGCGACAAGGATGAGGATGACGACGACGATGAAGATATGGATGATGACGAGACCGATGAGCAGGAGTTCCAGAAAGCCACAGAGGTCCTGTGCGTTGACGGCGGTGCTTCTCTGCATACTTCACACCGCTAGCTCAAGTAGTGGGTGCGGGAAGTCAATGCTGCAGAGCCACCCGTCGAATCACGCAAGCCCTTGAAATGGTCCAGCACGCCTATCATCTTTGATATTGAGGACCACCCAGATCGCATAACTGCAGTCGGGTGCTTGCCGATGTTGGTTTCACCAACTATCCGCAACCTCAAGGTCACTAAGATGCAAGTTGACGGCGAGGCCGGCTTGAACCTGATCTCCTCCGCGGTACTTCAAAAACTCCAGATCCCTGATAGCGAGCTCGAAGAGACCGGCACATTCCAAGGAATCAATCCGGGAAGGAGCAAGCCGAAGGGAAAGATCACGTTGCCAGTGACATTTGGCAGCGAGTTGAACTTTAGGACTGAGAGGGTCACTTTTGACGTTGCTGATTTTCCATTACCTTACAATGGGATACTAGGCCGTCCAGCACTCGCCAAACTCATGGCAGCCTCTCATTATGCATACAACATACTGAAGATGCCAGGCCCGATAAGTGTCGTCTCTGTCCCTGGCGACAAGAAGGATGCTCTTATTTGCGCCGACAAAATCTACCGGGAAGCAGCAGCAGCAACAGATCGCAAGTCACTTGCCGCTGAAGCTCCCGGGGGGAAGAAGAAGACCAAGTCCGGCAAGAGTTCTGATGCCCACTCCGGCAAGCGCACCTCTTCGTAGTGCTGCGCTACCATCGAGGACACACCATCGAGCTCCACCGGCAAGTGTAAGAAGACAATGGCGGCTCCACCAGAGACCAAGAAGGTGCCCGCCAAGGAGGACGGCACTGGTGGTACCTTCACCATCAGTGCCACTCTCGACCCTAAATAGGAAAGCGCGCTCGTTGCTTTCCCGCGGGCGAACGTCGACGTGTTTGCGTGGCAACCGTCTGACATCCCCGGTGTTCCCAGGAAAGTAATCGAGCACCATATTGCCGTCTGTCCTCATGCGCGGCCCGTCAAGCAGAAAGTCAAGAAACAGGCAGTGGAGCGCCAAGAATTCATCGCAGAAGAAATCAAGAAATTGGAAGCAGCAGGCCTTGTCAGAGGGGTGCTCCATCCTACGTGGTTGGCCAATCCTGTAGTCGTGCGTAAGGCAAACGGGAAATGGAGGCTTTGTATCGACTTTACCGATGTCAATAAAGCTTGTCCCAAAGACCCATTTCCCTCGCCGCGCATCGACCAGATTGTTGACTCCACGGCCGGATGTGACTTGCTTTCATTTCTTGATGCATACTCAGGATACCATCAGATCTTCATGGCAGAAGAGGATGAGGAGAAAACCGCATTCATCACCCCATGTGGCACATACTGTTTCGTACGGATGCCCTTCGGTTTAAAGAATGCTGGTTCAACATTTGCCAGAGTAGTCCATCACGCTTTTGAGCCACAGATGCACAGAAATGTGGAAGCCTACATGGATGACATAGTGGTCAAGAGCAAGGACAGGGCGACCCTGATTCAAGATTTAGATGAAACCTTTGCAAATCTGCGCAAGATCAACCTCAAGCTTAACCCCGAGAAGTGTGTGTTTGGAGTCCCTTCCGGCAAGCTTCTCGGGTTCTTCGTGTCTCAGCGGGGAACTGAAGCCAATCCCGACAAGATCAAGGCCATTGAGCAGATTGAAGCACCAAAGCGCGTCAAGGATGTACGAAGACTTGCCGGTTGCGTAGCTGCTCTCAGCAGGTTTATCTCTAGGTCTGTTGAGCGCGCCCTACCATTTTTCAAAATATTGAAAAAGGCAGGTCCAATGAAATGGACTCCGGAGGCGGAGGCTGCGCTGCAGGACTTGAAGAGATACATGTCCTCCACTCCAACACTTGTCGCACCTAAGCCACAAGAGAAGTTGCTGCTATATATAGCGGCAACCAATCAAGTGGTTAGTGCTGCGTTAGTAGCGGAGAGGGAGGCGGATGATGAGCCAGCAACCACGGCATATGCATCCAGCGACAACCAGGGGACTTCACCAGCAAGCTCTGGTCCCGACAAAGATGGATCTGCGCAGGAACATGAGAAGATGCAGAAGAGAATGGTGCAGCGCCCAGTTTACTTTGTCAGTTCCCTTCTGCAGGGGGCTAGATCGAGGTACTCTGGTGTGTAGAAATTGCTTTTCGGCCTTCTCATGGCCTCGAGAAAGCTGCGCCCCTACTTCCAAGCACATGAGATCACAGTCATCACTCGTTTTCCGCTGAAGAGGATATTGCAAAATCCAGAAGCAATAGGCAGGATTGTCGAGTGGGCACTGGAACTGTCAAGCTTTGGCCTCAAGTTTGAGAGCACTTCAACCATCCAAAGCAGAGCATTGGCAGAGTTCATAGCAGAATGGACGCCAACACAAGATGAAGAAATTCCAGAGACGAGCATCCCCGTCAAGGAAGCAAGCAAAGAGTGGCTGATGTACTTTGATGGTGCTTTCTCGCTGCAAGGCGCCGGTGTGGGTGTACTACTTGTCGCACCCACCGGAGAACACCTCAAGTACGTAGTCCAGATGCAATTTCCCAAGGAGCAATCAACGAACAATACAGCAGAGTATGAAGGCTTGCTTGCCGGTCTCAGGATCGCAGCAGACCTTGGGATCAAGAAGCTCATTGTCAGGGGTGACTCACAGCTTGTCGTCCGCCAAGTGAACAAGAATTATCAGAGTCCGTTGATGGAAGCTTACGTTGATGAAGTGAGAAAACTAGAAGAGCACTTTGACGGCCTGCAGATGGAACATGTTCCCAGAGCTCAGAACGACATTGCCGATGGCCTGTCAAAGTGCGCCGCACTGAAGCTACATGTGGAACCAGGGATCTTTGTGCTCAAGCTGACTCAACCGTCCGTAACACCATCAACTGGGCAGAGCAAGAAGAGAAAGTTGATTTCTGGTGACTATTTTCCAGTAGAGCTCCCTGAAGCCGCCGCCAAGAAGGTCGTCAAAATCAACACCAAGGGTGCTGAGGAGCAGTCTGCTCCGGCGAGCCCCAGGGCTTGTTCCGTTGAAGCAGACGCTCCCGACAAGTTTTGCTCCGGCAAGCTTGCCGGGGAACATCAAGCTCCGGCAGAGCCACAGGTTCTCGCCATAGAAGTGGATGTTCCTACAGTAGCAGATGTGCCTTTAGTCCTTGTTGTCGAGCCGCAAGCTCCAGCATGGGCACAGCAGATTGTCCATTTCCTTCAGACAGGAGAACTTCCCGAAGGGCAAGAAGAAGCGGAAAGAGTAGCCCGGCAGTCAAGTATGTACCAGTTTGTCGACAGCACGCTGTACAGAAGAAGACTCAATGGCGTGAAATTGAAGTGTATTCGCCGGGAAGAAGGACAAGAGCTGTTGGCAGAGATACGTGGAGGCATATGTGGTCACCACATTGGCGCAAGAGCACTTGCCGGCAAAGCATTCCGGCAAGGCTTCTTTTGGCTGACGGCCCTCCAGGATGCAACTGCACAAGTAACCAAGTGTGAAGCGTGCCAGTTCCATTCCAAGCAGATACACCAGCCAGCTCAAGCTCTCCAGACGATCCCTTTATCCTGGCCATTTTCGGTCTGGGGGCTCGACATCCTCGGCCCCTTTCCCAGAGCTGTCGGGGGCTTTCAGTACTTGTACGTTGCAATCAACAAGTTCACAAAGTGGCCGGAAGTGGAAGCAGTGAGGAAGGTGACAGCACAGTCAGTAGTCAAGTTCTTCAGGTCAATTGTTTGCCGTTTCGGGATCCCTAACAGGATCATTACCGACAACGACACGCAATTCATGAGCCGCACCTTCATGCAGTACGTCCAAGATCTTGGCGCCAAGGTCTGCTTCGCTTCTGTTGCTCATCCGAGGAGCAACAGTCAAGCGGAGAGGGCAAATGCTGAAGTGCTGTGTGACACCCCAAAAATTTTGGCCTTGTTTTATTAAATTAAAATTTTGCTAGGAATTAAAACTTTGGATTTCTGAGCTCCATTTTGATTTTTTTTAAATCATTTCCTTCCCTGTTATGATGAGTTTTTCCCAAAGAGAAAACTTTTCAAATATGTTATTGGACTTATTTAACCTCTCAAGAAAAACTTTCCTTTTTATCAGTATAACTAATTAACTAATTTAATTGCTTGATCTTTACCTTCTTGAAAATAGTTTTTCAAGGTTATATGGCCATATTTGAACTACAACCATTTGATAGATTCACTTAAAATTTCCACAAAAATTTGGAGATGTCATGTGATGTTTTTAAATCACTTTTATGCAAAAATATATTTCATTCATGAAATATTTTGAGCCCTACACTCAGTTTTTCTTCTCTGGTCCAGAGTGCATTTTGCACTACAACCCTTTTATATATTTCTTTAAAACTTCTACCAAAATTAGGGGAGGTCAGTAGGAGCATATTATTCCATTTTGTGCAAAAATCCAGGGTTGTTCTTTAAAAATATTGAGTGAATCAACCTCATTTCCATTCTGGACCAACTTGATGATTTGTACAGCAACCACCATTTTAATTGCTCCTATATCCATGATTACTTTTTCTACTGGTAGTCCCCCTTGCCAAACCCTTAAGTGCAGGAGCATGCACCCATTGGATTAATTTTGGTTCATGAAATAATGCCATTTATTTCCTGTCCAGAATTGAAATTCTGCTAGACTTGCACTAACAAGTTTGTGCATTTCACCAACTAACATCACCACCCTCTCTTTCATCCACAGAGACACTGATTTGGAGATTTTGGCCACTCCAAGAAATGCCTAAGTGCCCTTAGCATTTTGTCAAACACCATATGGGCATGATCTGTTTTGGCATGAATTTTCGGTTTGCACTGTGAACCTGATCTCCTGACCAAACCAGCTTGTCTACTGATCCCCTTGCAAGCCATAGCCTAGAACTGCTAATCCTCAGCTCCAACCAAGCCATCTAGCAGGCCAGGGCATTTCGCCAAACAGATGGTCGGCGTGCTCTGGGCACGCCCAGAGCATGCATATTGCAGCCGCGCACATGAGCCGACACGCTGGCCCCCACGGTTTTGGCTCGCTCTGCAGCACCTCGCCACGCGCTACCCTTCTCACCGCAACACGCCAAGCAGCCCCCGCCACGCCCGGCAGGCCAAGAGCTAGCCGCCGCCGCCGCCGACAGCCCCTGCTCCATTCAGCGCCGCCCAAGCCACCCCAGCTCGCCACCTGGCCCCGGCACAGCCCGAGCTCATCCACACGGGTGTCCGCTAGCGTTCGTCGCCGCCACGTCGCCCTAGCTATAGAGAGACGGTTCGCCGGAGAGCTTATCCCCACCGTCGCGGAACCGACCTTGGCGCGCTATAAATGGACCCCCCGAGCTTCCCCGAGCACGCAGGCGACCTTATGCTACCCCCATGGCGCTGCCCTGCCTCGCATTCGACCCGGGGAGGCCTCCTTCCTCATCTCCGGCAACTCCGGCCGCCGCCATCGCCCCGGCCAATCCGGCACCTCCAGTACCTCCCCCTCTCCGTTCTCTTCGCCAGGAACTTCCTCATCCTCCCATGAACCTTTCCCACTACTTGATTTTGATCGGGAACCATCGCCGCCACAATGTCACTTCGCCACCGAAGCTTTCCTCCGCCGCGGAGCTCGCCGCCGGCAGCTCCCTCCACCTCCAGCTACCCTGCGACCACCGGGAGGACCGCACTGGAGTGGCGGATCCATCCCCGCCCTCAGGGCCCCGCGAGGAGCCGCCAGTCGCCGGCGACAATCGCCGGA
>NC_041393.1:152484899-152489518 GCF_002162155.2 Triticum dicoccoides | reverse complement strand
TTATGTGGTGTCGCTCAGACGCCCGACTGTGGCATTTCTTTTAAAGCCCTTTATGTGGTGTCGCTCAGACGCCCGACTATGGCATTTCTTTTAAAGCCCTTTATGTGGTGTCGCTCAGACGCCCGACTGTGGCATTTCTTTTAAAGCCCTTTTATGTGGTGTCGCTCAGACGCCCAATTGTGGCATTTCTTTTAAAGCCCTTTATGTGGTGTCGCTAAGACGCCCGACTGTGGCATTGCTTGCTATTTGTTTCATAAATTTTTATACTACCATGTTATTGCATTTTTATAAATAACTTGCTTGCATGCATCTGAGTTTCATTGTGACTGACGTCATGAGCTTATAATATTTTTAGCACATCATGGTTATATTATACCTGTTTTCATAATGTTTGCGAGTACATTCAAAGTACTCACTGGCTTGTCCCTGGCTATTGTCTTGGCCAGATTTTCTTGCATGGAGAGGAGCGACGCGATGCCATCCCCGGAACCCACTCAATGGAGATAGCAGCCTCGCGAAGATAGGAATTAACCTGGTCAGCTGTTCCCGTGGGAAATGGAGTCCCATAGACACTGATGTTTCACAACCCGCTTCCGCCATCAACCACTAGAAACCATTTGTTGTACTCACTGGCCAGAATGGTCTTGTACTACATATTTTGTATTTTGCTTGGAATTTCTATATCAAGTTGGAGCCTCATCAGCTAACAGTAATCCTGGGGCTGATGAGCACGACGGTCTTTTCTGGAAATTTATTACCCGGAAAATCCGGTCGTGACAGACTTGGTATCAGAGCCAGGCTGACCATTGGCTAATCCTATCTTAGCCAGGTCAATAAACTTAGGCAAACCAACCTACTAGACCTTAGCCAAACCCCAGCCAAGCTTCTCGTGCAAGATAGCCACACAGTGACCCAACACCTTTTTAGCAGTCGGTGCCCAACCTATCAAACCTAACCTGTCACTCATGCGCCAGTGACTGGCCCCTAAATAGTCCTTTCTCGCAAGCGTGCGAAGGAAGACTCCGTCCCCTTTTTCTTATAAAAAGGGCGTGCTAGCCCCAAACCAGCACACACAGTCGCTACCCCAAACCGAGCCACAATGCCTGGACCTATAGTGCACAACGAAACCACAGCGACCAACCTTGGAGGTTTTGTGACCATCCTCGCAAACCTCACCCGTCGTGCCTACGCGTTAGAGGAGCCACCAGAATATGTTGTGTATCAAGGACCCATGAGCGGTGAAGACCGTCAATTCTGGGCCACTGTGCACATCTATGGTAGGGGTCTAGCACCCGAGCGCCCCTACAGGTTCACTGGAAGGACAACTTCCTTTGAGCCACAAGCCATCCAGCTAGCCGCTCGAGAGGCTATAGTTCATCTCAGGCACTTGTCGCCCAGAGTTAACTGTCGCTCGTTCCACTACTACCCCAGACGTGAAGGGTATGGTAGACCACCCCAAGTTGCCAACGGAAATCACGAGACGGACCCCGCATTGTTGCACCTAGTGCGCTATGTAAGTGCACTAGAGGCACTGTTCGACCAGATCACTATTGATTTAATTGCAGCTCGTGGAGAGCTGGTTCGTCGAGCCCCGGCGAGAGGAGAAAACGAGCCCAACGCCGACAACCCAGTCGTGCTGTTTGGACAACCGATCGAGACCCCAAGATCTGCCCCAGCCATCGGCCAAGGTGCTGCGATAACCCCAGAGGTGCTTCGTCGCATTTTGCGAGCACACTCCAACGGAGTTGTGGCCAACAATCCCCGCGATGGTCATCATCACTACCCCGACCCTGCAGTTCCCCCGCCATCTCCGACTAATCCCGGCAGTGAGACACGTGGAGAAGCCTCGACATCCACCAGGCACGCCCGTTTAGACATGAACGAGGTAGACTAAGCCGTATGAGTAGCACCAAGTTTCAATGTATCCTCGCTTTGTAATCATGCGACCGCGTATTTTAATGCAGCCTGTCTTTGTGCCTCTGCTTTAATAGTAGCCTTGCATTTTTGGTCAGCGCATAGCTGCATATTTTCCGGGCACGACTACCAAAACCAACCCGACGACAACCACAGTAACACGTCTCTTTATGAGATATGTGTATCTCCGACACTGACCTGACCTTTGGAGCTAAGCTGGCAAATTTATTACCTTTCACCACGGTAAAATGACCCGGCTCCATTGCAATATAAAGACCACCTTGTGACCTTACCCAACAACCCTCACTTTGTGCACAACACTCACGCTTTTTCCTGTCATGCCGAGCCCCAGCATTCATCTGAGAACCCCAGATGCAACCCCAGGTAGCTTTGTCAAAATATTGTGGGATTTTACCCGCAGTACCATGGGTTCTACCCAGCCACCTCAGTACGAGCTGTTCAAATCGAGGATCACCCCATCCACCTCGGAATATTGGGCAGCAGTACACATTCCTCCTGTAGACCCCAACCAAGATCCAATAGAAGTTTCCTTCGTGGGGAAATCTATGCCAACCCCACACCTGGCCATAGAAGCTGCTGCGAAAGAAGCGATTGCTCGTCTTCGATCCGCAGTACCCTATGCCCGCGAACGAGGATATTATTACTTTCCGAGTCGTTCAGCACCCGGAGAAGTAACATCTTTTCCCGGTGGATGTATTGAGAGAGACCCAGTTCTGGCCAACCTTATCCAGTACATCATTGCTCAAGAGCATTTGAACCAGCGAGTGATGGATTATCTCTAGAGCCTCGCAGATTTAAATCCTCAGATTGCCATCGGCAGACCACTGAGACCCGACCCGGAGAGACGCATACATCGACTGGTCAATCCACTTCCTCCGATAGAAGAGGAGTGTATCCCTTTACCAGAGACATTTTATCAGGACCCCACCCAGTTACCATTTTCATTTTAGACGTCGCTATTGTATTTGTTCCTTGCAACATTTATTTATGTGTGTGACTTATGCGTGATACCCTGAGTTTGTACGACGAGTCAATTATTTGGCTTCTACTAATGTGTGTAGTTTTTGTTGTGGATTATGCTCCTAAAAATTAACTGTTTTTCCCTCGCAAAATCCTAGAGTGAGACTTCTTTTCCTGAATTGCTACACCTGCCACTTCACGACGCGGATTAATTAATTTCACACAGCACCACGGCAGCAGTCTCACAACCGCTCGAATGTATATGGAACTTTTGTTTTTCACAACGGCTCTTAGCAAATCTCGAGGACGAGATTTTTCTTAAGGGGGATAGTATTGTGACACCCCAAAAATTTTGGCCTTGTTTTATTAAATTAAAATTTTGCTAGGAATTAAAACTTTGGATTTCTGAGCTCCATTTTGATTTTTTTAAATCATTTCCTTCCCTGTTATGATGAGTTTTTCCCAAAGAGAAAACTTTTCAAATATGTTATTGGACTTATTTAACCTCTCAAGAAAAACTTTCCTTTTTATCAGTATAACTAATTAACTAATTTAATTGCTTGATCTTTACCTTCTTGAAAATAGTTTTTCAAGGTTATATGGCCATATTTGAACTACAACCATTTGATAGATTCACTTAAAATTTCCACAAAAATTTGGAGATGTCATGTGATGTTTTTAAATCACTTTTATGCAAAAATATATTTCATTCATGAAATATTTTGAGCCCTACACTCAGTTTTTCTTCTCTGGTCCAGAGTGCATTTTGCACTACAACCCTTTTATATATTTCTTTAAAACTTCTACCAAAATTAGGGGAGGTCAGTAGGAGCATATTATTCCATTTTGTGCAAAAATCCAGGGTTGTTCTTTGAGAATATTGAGTGAATCAACCTCATTTCCATTCTGGACCAACTTGATGATTTGTACAGCAACCACCATTTTAATTGCTCCTATATCCATGATTACTTTTTCTACTGGTAGTCCCCCTTGCCAAACCCTTAAGTCCAGGAGCATGCACCCATTGGATTAATATTGGTTCATGAAATAATGCCATTTATTTCCTGTCCAAAATTGAAATTCTGCTAGACTTGCACTAACAAGTTTGTGCATTTCACCAACTAACATCACCACCCTCTCTTTCATCCACAGAGACACTGATTTGGAGATTTTGGCCACTCCAAGAAATTCCTAAGTGCCCTTAGCATTTTGTCAAACACCATATGGGCATGATCTGTTTTGGCATGAATTTTTGGTTTGCACTGTGAACCTGATCTCCTGACCAAACCAGCTTGTCTACTGATCCCCTTGCAAGCCATAGCCTAGAACTGCTAATCCTCAGCTCCAACCAAGCCATCTAGCAGGCCAGGGCATTTCGCCAAACAGATGGTCGGCGTGCTCTGGGCACGCCCAGAGCGCGCATATTGCAGCCGCGCACACGAGCTGACACGCTGGCCCCCACGGTTTTGGCTCGCTCTGCAGCACCTCGCCACGCGCTACCCTTCTCACCGCAACGCGCCAAGCAGCCCCCGCCACGCCCGGCAGGCCAAGAGCTAGCCACCGCCGCCGCCGACAGCCCCTGCTCCATTCAGCACCGCCCAAGCCACCCCAGCTCGCCACCTGGCCCCGGCACAGCCCGAGCTCATCCACACGGGTGTCCGCTAGCGTTCGTCGCCGCCACGTCGCCCTAGCTACAGAGAGACGGTTCGCCGGAGAGCTTATCC
>NC_041393.1:152473095-152483312 GCF_002162155.2 Triticum dicoccoides | reverse complement strand
AAGCCCTTTATGTGGTGTCGCTCAGACGCCCGACTATGGCATTTCTTTTAAAGCCCTTTATGTGGTGTCGCTCAGACGCCCGACTGTGGCATTTCTTTTAAAGTCCTTTTATGTGGTGTCGCTCAGATGCCCAACTATGGCATTTCTTTTAAGGCCCTTTATGTGGTGTCGCTAAGACGCCCGACTGTGGCATTGCTTGCTATTTGTTTCATAAATTTTTATACTACCATGTTATTGCATTTTTATAAATAACTTGCTTGCACGCATCTGAGTTTCATTGTGACTGACGTCATGAGCTTATAATATTTTTAGCACATCATGCTTATATTATACCTGTGTTCATAATGTTTGCGAGTACATTCGAAGTACTCACTGGCTTGTCCCTGGCTATTGTCTTGGCCAGATTTTCTTGCACGGAGAGGAGCGACGCGATGCCATCCCCGGAACCCACTCAATGGAGATAGCAGCCTCGCGAAGATAGGAATTAACCTGGTCAGCTGTTCCCGTGGGAAATGGAGTCCCATAGACACTGATGTTTCACAACCCGCTTCCGCCATCAACCACTAGAAACCATTTGTTGTACTCACTGGCCAGAATGGTCTTGTACTACATATTTTGTATTTTGCTTGGAATTTCTATATCAAGTTGGAGCCTCATCAGCTAACAGTAATCCTGGGGCTGATGAGCACGACGGTCTTTTCTGGAAATTTATTACTCGGAAAATCCGGTCGTGACATGCTGCGCGGGCTCAAGACCAGAACTTTCGACAGGCTGCACAAGTGCGGAAAGAACTGGATCGAGGAGCTGCCGGTGGTTCTTTGGTCGATTAGGACGACGCCAAATCGAGCCACTGGCCAGACACCTTTCGCTCTAGTCTATGGAGCAGAGGCAGTTCTCCCCACGGAACTCGTATACGGGTCACCTCGAGTGCTCGCTTATGATGAGCTTGAGCAAGAGCAGCTGCGACAAGATGACGCGCTGCTCCTTGAGGAAGACCGTCTTCAGGACGCTGTACGAGCTGCTCGATACCAGCAAGCTTTGCGCCACTACCATAGCCGCAAAGTTAGTGCCAGAAGTCTCGAGGAAGGTGACCTTGTTCTTCGGCGCGTTCAGTCCGCCAAGAATTCCAACAAGTTGACACCGAAGTGGGAAGGCCCTTACCGGGTGAAACGAGTCACTAGGCCTGGCACTGTCCGCCTTGAGACCGAAGATGGCATTCCGGTGAGCAACTCCTGGAACATTGAGCATCTTCGTAAGTTTTACCCGTAAGGCGCGGTTGCCGGAACCCGTTCCGGCAACCACCTTTTGTACAAGTCTTGCCGATGTTGCATGTAATCCTTTGTACAAAGCCGGGCGCAGAACCCATGCATAAGTAAAGCTCATGTGCTCTGCACATCTTGTCAATATCATGCCATCTACTTTATTTTTGCATGCGTTATCTGACACTTTGCGCAGCACCTACCCCCGGTAAGCAATAACGAGCCATAAGGCTCCATATCTTTATTTTCTCTTCTTTCTTTTTCTCAAAAAGGAAAGGAAGGTTCCCTCGCACACAAGTTTGCTGGGGGGGAAAGGAGAAGATAATGGTGTGGACCAAGCATCGTTCAAAAGTTTCGCCTTGCCGGGAAGCAAACGACAGAAAAGCTAAGTTTCCAAAGTTTGAGCAATCAGTTTTAAAAAAAATTAAGTTATCTTCCTCGAACGACCGTGCTTTGTATGGAAAACCTGTGCGCGGAGGAACCAACTCGTCGCTAGTTGCGCCCTTACTTTGTTTCGAGTCCGCTCAACAACTTAAGTGAGCTGCGACTAGTTGCGACAAGGTTTCTTGTCGGAAGCGGCACCGCCAGCAGGCTGCTGATGTCCCGCACTCAGCACTCGCGGCCCAGGTGCCTGCGCCGACAAGTTCCCTAAAAGCGTGGGGTAAAAGCATACAAAGGAAGGAATAAAGTAAAGGAAATAACACAGCAATCTCTACCCAAAATAGAGTTATATTACAAGATAGCTTGTCGCAGCTCTAACAGATTGTTCTTATAACATGGCCAGCAGCGACAAGAAAAAGAAAAAAACGGGCGGCCTAATCTACGCGATCGCCCTCAACCCTCTTGATCCCGCTCACCTTGTCCATAATGGGTGCGACAAGGGTCTTGAGCGCTTCCAGATCAGCATCCGGCGGCAAGGACTTGAGGACGTTGGTGAAGTTGAGGCCTGGGTTGCGGAAGGCCACCTTCATCAGCACCTTCTGGTGAGCTCCTGCGCAGATCTTGCGCGACTCGTCGGCCAGCTGCTTTGGGATCTTCTCCCAGAGTCGCTGGAGGGCCGTCGCCACGCCTTTGAAGAACAAGCTGAGCTTGGCACTGGGTTGGAGGTGCTCGTCGGAGGAGTACCCGAGATCCTCCATCCCCAGCTGCGCCAGCTCCCCGTCGATGGCGGCGGCAAGATCCACAAGACCTTCGGTCCAGTGCTCCACAGTGTCCCTCAAAGCGTCATGGGCGGCAGCAGCACTCGCCAGCAGCGCCTCATCGGCCTTGATCTTCTCTGACAAGGCCACCTCCCGCTCCCTGGCGCCGTCCAGCGTCTGAGTCAAAGTAGCCAACTTCAACTCGAGATCTGCATTGGAATCCTTGGCGGCACTGAGCTCCTTGCTCCTCTCAGCGAGAAGACCCTGCAGCTCACCATGAGCGGCAGCGTCTTTCTCGCGCTCACGCTTCAGCACGGCAAGCTCCTCACCGCTCGCTTTGAGATCGGCCTCCAGCTGCGCCACCTTCATCTCCAGCTCCTTCTTGGCGGCCTCGGTAGCTGCGGCAGCATCTTTCGCTTCCTTGAGAGCCCCGCCAATTGCTTGCTCGCGCGCGGCAAGCTCCTCGTCGTGGCTGTCAAGATTGACCTTGCGTTGCGCCAAATCTCCCTCCTGCGCAAATAGATTTTCGGTGACAAGCCGCTGTTGCTCTTCAACTTCAGCCTTCGCGAGGAGGAAGGCTTTTCGCTCCTCAGCGACTTGCTCCCGCTCCTCTGCTAGAGACCGGAGAGCTTCCTGCCTGAGACTCCGGAGCTCCTCCGCGCGCTTCTCAATGTCCACTCCCGCCCTCACGACAAGCGCTTCTCGAGATTCCAGCTTGGATTGTCGGGCGCGGTAGAGCGACAGCAGCTTCCGCAGTAGCCGCTCCTCCTCAGGCTCGTCGCTGCTACTGCTTGGCGCGTTGACCAGCGCCAGCCCAGCGGAGGTGAGCACCTCTTCGTCAAAAGTTTCTCCTTCGACCGGCGCCCTGGAGCTCGACGCCCAGGGGAGCTTGATGAAGACGCCATCGCCGGCCTTCAAATAGGCGCTGGGCTGGGGCTCTTCAGAGCCTGGCGCTGCAGCAGCAGCAGCAGAGGGATCGACGGTCGGTGCAGCGCCTGGCGCTCCTGCTGCCTCGGGGCCGTCAGTGCGATCGCCGGATCCCTCGCCAGCTTCTACGGCGGCAGCCTTGGCGGCCTCTTCGCCGGCGGGATCATCAGCACTGGCCTCTTCTTCGGTGGCGGCGGCGTCGTCGTTGTTGCCACGCGCGTTCTCCTCGCCGGCGGCCTCGGTTTCCATCGGCTCCGTGGCAGGTGGATCTGACGATCGAAGAGGGGAGAAAGGTCAGAAGAAAATCAGAAGAAGAAGAATCCAAGGGAAGTTTTCAAGCAAGAGGATTACCTGTATCCGCAGTCGTGGTCTCAACCACCTGAGGATCGCTGGTGCTGTCCCTTGCCGGAGAGCTGTCCCTTGCCGGAGAATTCTCCCTTGCCGGAGAACGCTCCCTTGCTGGGGAATCCTCCCTTGGCGGTGTAGTCGAAGCAGATGGCACTTCGGGAGCGGCTTCCGAGCTCTCCTGGTGAGGCTGCTCTGCTCCTGCACGAACCAATACTCAGATATCAGCAAAGGAAGAGCACCCATGCACGCCTGAAAGCAGGAAGTAAACCATATACTCACGTGGAGGGCTGCGCTGGGGGCTGCTCTGAGGAACGGTTGCCGGGTCCGACAAGGTGGTCTCGGACATGTCCTCTGCCGTCGCGGTGGGTTCGTCCTCGATGACAATCACCGGGACCTTGGCTCTCTTCGCCGCTCTCTGGGCCAGAGTCCTGAAAAGGAATGACTTCAGAGTAAAGCAAATCAGATACAAGACAAAGACAGCAAGAATTGAAGAACTACAAGTATAGCAAGGAATCTTACTCTTCTTCTTCCTTGTCGGAGCTGAGCGCGGAGAGATCGAAGTCCGGCTCGCCTCCGGTGCGACGAGGCGGAGGAGTAGGCTCCCTTGTCCGCTTGGCAGGAGCAGTAGCGGTGGACCGGGAAGACCCTGCTCCGGTTGCCGCAGCGGCGTGAGGCGCTCCCGCGGCAACAGTGCTTGCCGCAGTAGAGCGTGTCGCGCGGCCCAACGGCTGTTGACCCGTTTGCCGCCCTGCTACGTCCCCGGCCTTGCGGAGACGCCTTCTTGGTGGAGCTGGGGGCTCCGTTTGCGGCAAGCTGCCTGAAGGTTCGGGCCCGACAAGATCTCCCTCGCCGGGCTCGCTCGACTCATCCTCGGGCCCGGCAAGCCCTTCCTCGCCGGCAAACTCCTCACGCTCGGCAAGGCTTGCCGCCTCCGCTGCTTCTGCCTCCTCCACGGTGAATCCAAACTCACCCGCGGCAGCGGCTGCCGCCGCCTCTTCCAGCCTAGTGGCAATGCGCTGCATCTCCGCGTCGGTGGTGTCGCGGGTGAGGCTCTTCTGCTCGTCGGAACGGACCGGCACTTCAACCAAGCCCTCTAAGAACTCCTGCACGACGGCGTCTGCTGGCTCTTTCCATGTTGGGACAATCCCATGCGAGTCGCACAGTGGCATCATTGCACGGATGCAGTCAAGCGAGGAGTTGTTGCACAATGGAACAACGCCCCTCAGCAAAATAAATGGATGTTGAGGATCGCGCTTGAACATATCCAGGAGCATCGCGTCCAGCTCCAGGACAGTGAAGTTGAAGTTGAGGCCCAGGCGCAGCCTCATGATATCCGCCGAGTTCTGGAACTCCCAGGCGGGTCTCCCCCTCTCCTGCAGGGGGGCGATGCGGCGGCGAAGGAAATCTGCGCCAACGACGCCTACGGTGAGCCCGGCAAGCCTGAGGCGAAGGATCCGGGTGACGGCAATGTTCAGCATGTCGTCTTCCGGGGCAACGTTGCTCCAATCATTGCCGCGCGCTATTGGGGCTTGTTGCAGGGCGGTAAATGGCTGCGGGTTCTCCTCGACGATCCAGCACCACTCTGCTCTCCATTCCTCCCACTTGCTGCGGAGCTCTCCCTCCAGATAGGCTTCCTTCTTGCCGACTCTCGAGATCCAAGCAATTCCGCCGGCAAGGGGCTCCCCTCTCTCGACTCGGGGCATAAAGAAGTGGCGAAAAAGGGCTACGTTTGGATGGACTCCGACAAAGTTTTCGCACAGATGTGCGAAAACTGCCATGGTCAGAATGGCCTTGGGGGTGAAGTCAAGGAGGCGGAACCCGTAGGTGTTCATGATGTCACAGAAAAATTGAGAGAAGGGCGGGCAGAGCCCGCAGTAGAAGAACAGCGCGAAGAAGGGATACCCGTTCGGAGCCAGTCTCGAAGCGGTGGCCGGGAGTACCTTCGTGCGCGGATGCGCTCGCGTCTCCGTCGACCAGAAGAGATAGTAGTAATCCCTCAGCTCCTTTGCGTCAAGCTGAGGAGGAAGATGGCCCGCTCCTTTCGCAGCGCCGCAAGCCGCTGCGCCTCGGCCGACTTCACGCCCTTCCCCTTGTCGGCTTTTGGAGCCATGGCGGAGGTGGTGGGGGAGATCGACGGTGTTGGTGGTGCTGGTGGCAATGGGGGGCGGAGCGCTGCTCTCTTTCGGCTTCGGGAAGAAGAGGGGAGCGGCGGAGATTTGTGAAAATGGAGTAGCAACCGGCGAGATGGGTGAACTGCCCCTGTTTCCCCTGCTTATAAAGGGGGAGGGGGAGGACGTTTCGTCCTTCCGAATAAAGAAACCACCCATGATCTCTCCCACGACGCCGCATTCGACGCGTGCCGTTGGGGGAGGGCGCGGTGGATACGGAGTAAGATACGGCGTAACCCAGGCCGCGTGTGCCCATGCCCTGTTTTGGGCCCGGCCCAACAGCGCTCGGCACCGTGTGTGGCCCAGGCTCGGGGGCTCCTGTCGGTGTACTAGAGTAGGGGTACCCTAGTATCCCGAACTTGTGCACGGGCAGTTGCAGCGCCCCGCGGCAAGGCTTGCCGGGTGACCGCCAAGGTCCTCTGTGGTCCCTTTGGAGCCATTCAAGAACAAAGTATTTAAGCCAAGGAGACAAGGCCCCGGCAAGAGGAGCTTGCCAGGAAGGCCAACCAAGGCATCGTAAGGAACTTGCCGCGACGCGCCGCGCGTCCCGGCAAGGCCCGGTGAGCGACAAGCTTCCAGGCGCAGCAAGACAACGACCGCGGCAAGGCACTTGCCGCGGCAAGCGGCCACTCTGTACCTACGCTCCAGCACATCCACCAACGTGTCACCCTAGGGGCCTTTCCAGGCGCGCGTGGCGAGAGGCTGTGCAGCCAGCGGTGCACGGTGGCATGCGATGCTGACAAGATCGCCATCGTGGCGAGCGGTGGCGCCCCTGACGGTCCCTTTTTGCACTGTTTGGGCGACACAGACGGGCATTTAATGCATTTGTCCCCTACCGTCCGGGTTAGGTAGGATACACTATACAGGTAGTTGTACCAACCACAACTCCTTTTCCATTTTTGCCCTTGTCTGCGTTGCCACCTGTCGGTGACCCCTTGAGCATATAAAAGGAGGCCCATGCGCAACGTAGAGGGGGGGTTGGTTCGGTTCGAAACCAGAAAACACTCACGCTCGGTCTCGTGTGTACTATAGCACTCAGCGCACCCGAGCAAGAACTCAATACAATCAGACAAGCAGCAGTAGGAGTGTTATCTCTCCGGAGAGCTCCGAAGCTGGGTAAACTGCTCGTGTGCTTCGCCTCGATCTGCTCTTCGTGCGATCTCCGCCCCCTCCATCAAACCGAAAGGGACTCGGTCCGCCGGTCCCATAGGTGTTCGTGGATCAGTTTCCCCGACAGCCGTTGTTGAGTCTAGGAAAAAACTATTTTCTGAGTCTAGTTACATCGGAGAGTAGGAATTCTTTTTCCTTAGCCCCCTCGTCGCTCTGGTGAGGAATCTTGACGTAGGTGTTTTGAATTACTCCTCTTCCCGTTCAAATTTTTCTTTAGGTTCATGCAGTTGGTTAGTTTTTCGTTCGTTGGTTCTCAGCTCTTTTTCATCCGGTGCATTTCTCGTCAAGTTGACTCGAGCCTCTTCATCGTTGCCAAGTTCAAACCTCAGTTGTCTTCTTTTCCCACCCACCCACCCTTCTTCCTCTCGGAACTGGAGTCCGTAATCGAGTATCCATTCTACTCGTGTGAAGTCTTTGCTTTCTTTCCTCAATGATTTCAACTGGTGTTTTCTCTTCAAGATATTCATCGGTTCCCCCTTCCAAGTTGCCTTTGTTTTTTCCCGCCCTCACACCCTTTTCTTCCCGGAGTCTGAGTCTGTTTCGAGCATCAATTTCATTCATGCGGAACCCCTTCAGTCTTTCGTCAACTGTTTCAACCGGTGATTTCTTGTCTAGTTCGTCATTCTTCATCTCTTTCTTTTCCGGTGGACTTGATGTTCAAGTTTTTCGGTTGATCATATTTTTTTCCTTGGATCAAGTGTTTTTCCTGCTCGTGTGCTTCTCACCAGTTTATCCTTCCGGAGTGTTCAAGACATCTCAGGAGATTCGTCTGTGTTCAAATTAATTCGAGGTTGTCACCTCATTCAAATATTTCAAGTGTTCTGGTGCATCATCTATCTCTTCAACAATTCTTTCCAACGGTGTCTTTCTTTTAGTCGGCCCTAACCCACAGGTCTTTTCCCAGGATCTTACCTGACTCTTCTGATTCCCCCGGAGTTATTCTCAATTCTTTTCAAGTGTGACGTAAGAATGGATTCCATCAGTCACATGCCTTTTCCAAGATCAATTTCAAATCATTTTCCTTTGTTGGCTCAACCTCTTCCCTTTTCTTTCTCCCGGAGTGTCTCAGTAATTTTGATGGTGTTTCTCGTCATCATTTGAATACCGAAGAAGAGTTTTTCCTCTAAATCTTGCCCATTCTCTCGAAGTTTCGTGGTTCTAGCTTCATATTATCCTCTCAAAATTATTCCATTTGTTAGATATTCTTTTCTTACCCATCCGGAGTATGTCAGGAGTTGTTTTTCCATTTCTTTTCACCGGAGGCCATCGTCCCAGAAGAATTCTTCGTCCTCACATTTCAGCTACCGTTATCCATTTATCCCGGTGCTTCGTTCAAGTGTTCTTCAATCAGCTCATGATCTTTTTATTCTTTTGCATCTAAATCCCCTCAAGCAGATTTGTTCTTCTAATTCTTCCCGGTGACTCATTCTCTTTCATTAATCATTTCAAAATTCTTACGGTGGTTTGTTCAAGATTCTTTTCCTTGTTTATCATATTAATCCATTCGTTCTTTTCAATCCTACCGGTGGTTCATGAAGACCTTCTCAAGTTTACGATATGTCACTTCTCAATCCTTTTTCAAGAAGAATAAGTAGTATGCAAAATCCATTGCTCGTCATCAATTTAATTTGATGAAGGATAAGCATACAATAAATCTTATTCTTATTTCCTCAAAGTGAGTAATCCCTTCCTTCGTAGTTTGTTCTTGATGAATAAATTCTAGTTTCAAGTGTTTTCATCTTTTCTTTTCCGGAGTTCAAATTTTCCTCGGCCATCTCATCGGTACCTCCATCTAAAGCATCGCAAGGCTCATCTTATTCTTTCATCCTTGATACTATCTCATCATCCTTTTGTCAGCGGAGTTCTTCATGGTGGTTCTTCATGATTCAATTCTTTCTTCTAGAGTTCATCAAGATTTTGTTGGTGGAGTTCAAGTATCTTTATTCTCACTTCTCGGAGTGCAATTACTTCTCCGTATTCTTTTGTAAGTGGAGTTTTGCATTCCTTCGTTCTTCTCAGATATGCAAGCATTTGGTTGTGGCATAATTTCACCTCAAGTTTTGAGTTGTTTTTGATAAGTCCACAACAAGTTTATTCTTTCGTTGTTGATTTTCTCAACAACTCCGTTCAATAATTCCTTTTAAGTTCTTTTCATTCCACTCTTTCAATTCTTTCCGAAGGTTTTGTGTCATGCCTTCATCGAGTATCATTCCATCCTCTCAAGTTCGTGTTCTGTTCCTTTCATTTTTAGTCAGAGTGCTGCCTAAATCCTTTCAGGCTTATTCGTTTCTTATCTCGTTTTAACCGGAGTGGTTTCGTAGTCTATCTGATTCCGTGAGCTTTCGATTCTCGTCATTCTCGCCGTTCCTCTCTTATTCTCGAGTGCTCTCGATTGTTTGCTTCTTCTCTTGAGTTATTCTTTTACCTCACCCCTTTTCCACTTCCGTCTCGGTCCTAAGAACTCGGGACGAGATATCTTGTTAGTGGAGGAGTGTTGTAACGCCCCGGATTTGATGCGCCAGGTGTCTGCCAGTTATTCGCCATTGTTGCTATGTCATTTTCTTGTGTGTTGCATTTCCCATGTCATCATGTGCATCTCATTTTGCATATGTGTTCGTCTCATGCATCCGAGCATTTTCCCCGTTGTCCGTTTTGCAATCCGGCACTCCTATGTCCTCTGGCGTTCCCCTTCTGTCTCTTGTTGTGAGCGGGTGTTAAACTTTCTCGGAATGGCCCGAGGTTTGCCAAGCGGCCTTGGTATAGCACCGGTAGACCGCCTGTCAAGTTTCGTGCCATTTGGAGGTCGTTTGATACTCCAACGGTTAACCGGGTAACTGTAAAAGCCACCTTCTCTTTGCAGCCCAACACCTCTCCAAAGTGGCCCAAAACCCAGCAAACTCCCATTCCATGCTCTTGGTTGTTCGATCACGATCATGTGGGCGAAAACCGCTCCCCATTTGGACTCTCCTAGCTGCCTCTACCTATAAATATGTGCTCCTCGTCCAATTTCACGGATGAACCCTAGCCATCTTCATCCTCGCGCCGCCGGACACGTCCGCCCCTGCCGAACATGTCCGCTGGACACCTCACCCAAACCAAATCCCGTCGTGCCACGTCGCCCCGCCGCCGCCGCTAGCCAACCCGGCGCCGCCACCTCACCGCGCCCGCTCCGCTTCTCCGCGCCAGCCACCGCGGCCCGCCCGGGC
>NC_041393.1:152468593-152472932 GCF_002162155.2 Triticum dicoccoides | reverse complement strand
CTCCCGCGCTGCCCGCCGCCGCCCGTCGGCGTTGGCCCTCGCCGCCGGCCACCGGGGCTGCACCGCCCCGCCACCCCGAAGCTCCTCCTCCAGCCGGAGCTCCCTCCGCCGGCCCCGGATTCGGCGCCCCCTCGCCGGCGCCACCCGTCCCCGACCGTCTTCCCCAGCCCCGGCCAACCTCGGGATCCATGCCCAGATCCAGATTTGTTTTCGGAGGCTGACCCCGATTCCACCAAGTCCCTATTATTTTGCATTATCATGTCATGTTCATCGCATCATAACTCTGTGCATACTGCTCCGTTTCGTGCGTGTAATATGTCAAATTGTTCGTATCGACGAGTACTTCATTTCATTCCATTGCATCATGTTCATTTGAGTCCATCTTGATGCCTGAATCATCGTTGCAAGAGTGCTATGTGATGTTAACCTGCTGAAACTGTCATAACATGCTCATTTGTCATTTTTTCCATGTTTGATGTGTGCATCCTATGAGCATGAGCTCTACATGTGTTTTGATCGATGTCATGCCATATTTACAGTGGTGCCATCCATGTATTTTTGTGAGTCTTGTACTGAGTGCATCGAGCTTGTTAAGTAGAGTACTTGCTGTTGCTGTTTTCCTAGGTTGATTCTGTTATATTTTGTTGCTATGTTAACCTGCTGCTACTAGTCATTCTTTGCATAATCTGGAGATGTTCACTAAGGATGATTTGTTATAAATGTGATTCTCTATACATTCATGCCCCTGGTTGCATTTATAGCTTGCTGTAGCTTGTTGTTAACTTGCTCCAAAGTTGCTAAATAAAGTTGTTGTCATCCTGTTAACATTAAGTTCAATGTTGCCATGATTGTTGTTAGTGATCCATGCACCCTATGAACTTGATCTTGCCATGCTTAGCTTAATAAACATGTCTTCTTGCTGCTGGTTGCCTTGCCATGCCATGTATTGCTCTATAGTGCATGGTTCAAGCTCACCAACATGCGTACTTATTGTTGTTCCTGCCATGTATGAATCTGTCATATCTTTTGCCATGTTTACATGGATGCCATCATATTTTCTGTTCCCTTTTGGCTCATGGTCAGTAAGGGACTTTTGTTATATGCAATTAGTAGATTCATTCCATGCCTTTGTTTGCCATGATAAGTTTCTGTAACATGTTGTTTGATAGATCTAAACATTGCAACCTGATGTTATTTCCTGATAAGTCTGAAACTGTTATTATTTGCAATCTTGCCATGTCCTTTTGATCATGTTCTAGTAGTTTCTGGAGATAGCTCAGTGTTCATCTTTTGTCATGCTTTACCTGTACTTCATGCACATGCCTTTTGTTCTTATTTTGGGGTGCTGTAGCTTATTATTTTGATGCTTGCAAGATGCCTAGTTGCTCTTTTGGAGAGCTTGTCCTTTAAATTTGTATTATGTGTATGTGTTGATCCGTTGCTCCGTTTTGAGTGTGCTCTATATGAAACTTGCTTGATTTTGCATGTAGTTTCATATTATCATGTTGCATCCATGTTTGGGAGTGTTTGCTTGATGTTTGCATGCATTTTGCATCAATGCCATGTTTAACTTGTTATGCTCATATCTTCTAGGCCGTAGCTCCGAATCTAACGAAATTTATATGTAACTTGACTAGAATCTCGTGTAGATCATCTTGGTGCATCTTAACTTGCTGTTTAACAACTTGAACATAAGGTTTATTCAGATCTGGACCAATTTCGAAATTTGCATATGAGGACTTACCGGAATTGCTATATGTTGTTTCCGGCCTCATTTAAAATTGCTTTGATGTGTTGCTCTTGTTTTGCATCATCTCTTGCCATGAGTAGCCTCATGTAGCTTTGTCATGCATCCTGCTTGTTGAGCATCATATCTTGTTCATGTGTGGTGTGTTTACCATGTTGTGTGCTTCTTCTCGATAGTTCCTGTTTCGTTGCGATCGTGGGGATTCGTTCGTCTACGCTTGGTTCGTCTTCGTGGCTTCATCTTCTTCATGGACTCGTTCTTCTTCCTAGCGGGATTTCAGGCAAGATGACCGCTACCCTGGATCTCACTACTATCATTGCTATGCTAGTTGCTTCGTTCTATCGCTTTGCTGCGCTACCTGTCTTTTGCTCATCAAGCCTCCCAAATTGCCATGAACCACTAACCTTTGACACCCTTCCTAGCAAACCATTGCTTGGCTATGTTACCGCTTTGCTCAGCCCCTCTTATAGCGTTGTTAGTTGCAGGTGAAGTTGAAGATTTCTCCATGGTGGACAGGATTTTGTTGGGATATCACAATATCTCTTATTTAATTAATGCATCTATATATTTGGTAAAGGGTGGAAGGCTCGGCCTTATGCCTGGTGTTTTGTTCCACTCTTGCCGCCCTAGTTTCCGTCATACCGGTGTTATGTTCCCGGATTTTGTGTTCCTTACGCGGTCGGGTGATTTATGGGACCCCCTTGACAGTTTGCTTTGAATAAAACTCCTCCAGCAAGGCCCAACCTTGGTTTTACCATTTGCCTCACCACCACCTACTTTTCCCTTGGGAGTCGCTCTCTCGAGGGTCATCTTTATTTTAGCCCCCCCAGGCCAGTGCTTGTCTAAGTGTTGGTCCGAACCGAGCAGCCTGCGGGGCCACCTCGGGGAAACTTGAGGGTTGGTTTTACTCATAGCTTGACTTATCCGGTGTTGCCTTGAGAACGAGATATGTGCAGCTCCTATCGGGATTGTCGGCGCATCGGGCGGCTTTGCTGGTCTTGTTTTACCATTGTCGAAATGTCTTGTAAACCGGGATTCCGAGACTGATCGAGTCTTCCTGGGAGAAGGAATATCCTTCATTGATCGCGAGAGCTTATCATGGGCTAAGTTGGGACACCCCTGCAGGGTATAAACTTTTGAAAGTCGTGCCCGCAGTTATGTGGCAGATGGGAATTTGTTAATGTCCGGTTGTAGATATCTTGACACCAAATCCGAATTTAAACATATCAACCGTGTGTGTAGCCGTGATGGTCTCTTTTCGGTGGAGTCCCAGAAGTGAACACGGTTTTTGCGTTATGTTTGACGTAAGTAGGAGTTCAGGATCACCTCTTGATCATTGCTAGCTTCACGACCGTTCCATTTGCTCTCTTATCACTCTTATTTGCGTATGTTAGCCACCATATATGCTTAGTCGCTGCTGCAACCTCACCACTTTACCCCTTCCTTTCCCATTAAGCTTTGCTAGTCTTGATACCCATGGTAATGGGATTGCTGAGTCCTCGTGGCTCACAGATTACTACAACAACAGTTGCAGGTGTAGGTTATGCGATGATCATGACGCGAGAGCGATGTTTGCTTGTCTTGGAGTTATTCTTCTGCTTCTTCTTCGATCAGGGGATAGGTTCCAGGTCGGCAGCCTGGGCTAGCAGGGTGGATGTTGTTTGAGCTTCTGTTTGTGTTTCATCCGTAGTCGGATGTTGATCTTATGTATGATGATGTTGTATTCGTGTGGCATTGTATGCCTCTTGTATGTATCCCCATCTATTATGTAATGTTGATGTAATGATATCCACCTTGCAAAAGCGTTTCAATATGCGGGTCTATCCTTGGTGGGACCTTCGAGTTCCTTTTGGATAGGGTCGCATATTGGGCGTGACACCCACCAGCTACATCTTCGCAGGCAAGGAAGTGCCTTACAGTCGGGACCCACCTGGTCGAAGCGTACGTAGCGTGTACGTACATATATACTGGTCGATGTACATGCACGCACGTGTCGTAGTAGAGGCGCGTACGTGTCGTAGTAGAGGCGCGCACGTAGCATGTACATGTACGTACAGCGGCCAGGGTGCAAGAAAGAAAATACGGCCACGTACGTACATACGGGCGGGGTCTCGAACGCCTAATCGCGCATACGTACGGCCAGGGCTCGTGTACATGGCTGGGTCAGAACCGAGAAATAGCATCGTCGTCGTGTTCATGGGGAGGCAACAAAATGCCTCGTGTTCATGGGGAGGCAACGGAATGCGTCGTGTTCATCGGGAGGCAACGGAATGCGTGGGAGCCAACCGGCTGGGTCGGAACGGAATGCATGGTCGTGTTCATCGGGAGGGCTTGGACGGAATAGGCGATGGAAACGAGGCCTGGCGTACCACACAACGAACAAAACGGACCTCCTATGTTCGGAACGGGGTCCTGTTGACCGGGAGGGGTGTGGCGTACCGCAAAACAGAGGAAACGGACCTCCTACGATCGAAACGGGGGTCCTATTGATCGGGAGGGGTGTCGCGTACCGCAAAACAGACGAAACAGACTTGTGTTGGAGCGCTACGGTCGAAACGGGGGTCCTGTTGATCGGGAGGGGTGTGGCGTACC
>NC_041393.1:152467420-152468583 GCF_002162155.2 Triticum dicoccoides | reverse complement strand
ACTGTTCATCCCAGAGGCAGCATCGATCGGCTTCAGTTAGCAGCAGTAGCGAAGGAATCGCTCGATCGGGTTCAGTTAACAGCCATCGATCGATCGCTCGGGTTCAGTAACGTGTAGCCTGCAGTGCAATCGCTCGGGTTCAGTTAGAGCCCAACGCCTCGCTCGGGTTTAGTTAGAGCCAACGCCTCGCACACACGCGTGTACCTATACGAGAGAAACATGCATCGCTCGGCCCCCGACCTCCCACCGTAACCGGCAACTCCCCGAAATTTTCCTCCCCCTTGCTTCTACCACAGTTTTTTCCGTCATGGACGACCCAAAGAATGTCATGCAGCTGCGTCTCCGGCCCGCCCAGGACAAAAAGCCCATTTTCTGTCATGATTTTTTGTCATAGAAGTAGGAGCCCACCACATCTATGATGATACTGGGTTTTGTCACAATTATCGTCATAGAAGTGGGAGCCAACCGGCTGAGTCGGAACGGAATGCGTGGTCGTGTTCATCGGGAGGGCTTGGACGGAATAGGCGATGGAAACGAGGCCTGGCGTACCACACAACGAACAAAACGGACCTCCTATGTTCGGAACGGGGTCCTGTTGACCGGGAGGGGTGTGGCGTACCGCAAAATAGAGGAAACGGACCTCCTACGATCGAAACGGGGGTCCTATTGATCGGGAGGGGTGTCGCGTACCGCAAAACAGACGAAACAGACTTGTGTTGGAGCGCTACGGTCGAAACGGGGGTCCTGTTGATCGGGAGGGGTGTGGCGTACCGCAAAACGGACGTAACGGTCTTGTGTTGGAGCGCTACGGTCGAAACGGGGGTCCTGTTCATCGGGAGGGGTGTGGCGTACCGCAAAATGGGACTCCACGGGATACTGTTCATCTCCACCGTTGACCTCCTCCATCCTCCATGGGCTACCGTCGACCTCCCCTACCCTCCACGGTCTCCTGTTCATCCAGCCTCCACCGCGCGCTACTCCACCGACTACTGTTCAACCACCCCTCCACCGTCTACTTTTCATCCAGCCCTCCACACCACGGGGTCCTGTTCAACCACCCCTTCACGGGCATCCCTCCACTGTCTACTGTTCATCCAGCCCTCCACACCACGGGGTCCTGTTCATCCAGAGGCAACGCCACCGCTTACTGTTCATCCAACCCC
>NC_041393.1:152466551-152467410 GCF_002162155.2 Triticum dicoccoides | reverse complement strand
ACTGTTCATCCCAGAGGCAGCATCGATCGGCTTCAGTTAGCAGCAGTAGCGAAGGAATCGCTCGATCGGGTTCAGTTAACAGCCATCGATCGATCGCTCGGGTTCAGTAACGTGTAGCCTGCAGTGCAATCGCTCGGGTTCAGTTAGAGCCCAACGCCTCGCTCGGGTTTAGTTAGAGCCAACGCCTCGCACACACGCGTGTACCTATACGAGAGAAACATGCATCGCTCGGCCCCCGACCTCCCACCGTAACCGGCAACTCCCCGAAATTTTCCTCCCCCTTGCTTCTACCACAGTTTTTTCCGTCATGGACGACCCAAAGAATGTCATGCAGCTGCGTCTCCGGCCCGCCCAGGACAAAAAGCCCATTTTCTGTCATGATTTTTTGTCATAGAAGTAGGAGCCCACCACATCTATGATGATACTGGGTTTTGTCACAATTATCGTCATAGAAGTGGGAGCCAACCGGCTGAGTCGGAACGGAATGCGTGGTCGTGTTCATCGGGAGGGCTTGGACGGAATAGGCGATGGAAACGAGGCCTGGCGTACCACACAACGAACAAAACGGACCTCCTATGTTCGGAACGGGGTCCTGTTGACCGGGAGGGGTGTGGCGTACCGCAAAATAGAGGAAACGGACCTCCTACGATCGAAACGGGGGTCCTATTGATCGGGAGGGGTGTCGCGTACCGCAAAACAGACGAAACAGACTTGTGTTGGAGCGCTACGGTCGAAACGGGGGTCCTGTTGATCGGGAGGGGTGTGGCGTACCGCAAAACGGACGTAACGGTCTTGTGTTGGAGCGCTACGGTCGAAACGGGGGTCCTGTTCATCGGGAGGGGTGTGGCGTACCGCAAAA
>NC_041393.1:152460219-152466541 GCF_002162155.2 Triticum dicoccoides | reverse complement strand
GAAGGAATTGCTCGATCGGGTTCAGTTAACAGCCATCGATCGATCGCTCGGGTTCAGTAACGTGTAGCCTGCAGTGCAATCGCTCGGGTTCAGTTAGAGCCCAACGCCTCGCTCGGGTTCAGTTAGAGCCAATGCCTCGCACACACGCGTGTACCTATACGAGAGAAACATGCATCGCTCGGCCCCCGACCTCCCACCGTAACCGGCAACTCCCCGAAATTTTCCTCCCCCTCGCTTCTACCACAGTTTTTTCCGTCATGGACGACCCAAAGAATGTCATGCAGCTGCGTCTCCGGCCCGCCCAGGACAAAAAGCCCATTTTCTGTCATGACTTTTTGTCATAGAAGTAGGAGCCCACCACATCTATGATGATACTGGGTTTTGTCACAATTATCGTCATAGAAGTGTTATATGTATGACAAAAAAAATTCGTTCGGCCCAAAATGTCACGGATGTGTCTCTTTTTTTGTAGTGCTGAATTGAGATTTGCACTCCAAGTACTTGATTTGGGGTATGAAAAATATTTCCCAAAACATATTTGACTCCTATTAGATATAAGACTACCATAAGCCACAAAAATATAATTTTAAAAGTTATTTTCCTATTTTATTTAAAGGCTTTTCCTTAAGGCCAGAAATGGTCTTTAATAGGTTAAAATTATTTAACTCTTTCAGAAATATTTTACAAAATTTAGGGAAACTCAGTGGACATATATTGTCCATATATAAGAGTTTCAACACATGGTCATGTTCAAAATATTGGTCAAATACCTCAAAAACCCTTTATGGATATTTAAAGATTTTGAAATATTTACAAAGGAAATATTCTCTAAAAAATCCAAGAAAATTCTAGCATGTCACATATGACATGTTTGATGATCTTGCCAAGTCTCATGTCATGGAGAATAGTATAACCCCATGAAACCCTCTCAAAACCATTTTTGCCCTTTTTCAAGTTTGAACAACTTTACATTGCCAAATATGTCCAAATGTTCTAAAACTAGGTGCACATGCTCAAATGGTCTAAATATTCATCTAGACAAAGTGGCACAAGTTAGAGAACAATTTAACTTGATCAAAGTGCCCCAAAACCCTTCCTGTCCAAAACCAAATTTGAACAACTCTACATTGGCAACTTTCTCCTTTTGATCTCAACTTTTGTGGACATGTTCAGAACCTCAAATGATGGCACTACACCAAGTGGTGCATAAAGGCGAATAGACTTGCATGACTAAATCTTGGAAAGTCCATTTCTGTTGATTTCTAGGGTTTACAAAAGTTGCATTGGCAACTTTTCCCAAATTGACTCAATCTTGGTGGAACCACTTGTTTTCTCATCCCATTTGGCCCTGTCAAGCCTTATGACAAGAGGAGTTCATCTTCTTTCCCAAATCGACAACAAACACCTTCTGCCACTTTTCTAAAAACACCACTTTGACCCCTTCCACTAATCTCCATGAGTTATCCTTTTTACCACAACCCCACCTAGTCCCCTTCTACCTCTGGTGTGCTTCCCTGCCCGAGAGGCAATGATGAAGGGGGGCAGGGATCCACTTTTCTTCTCTGGAAAATAGCATTTTCACTCTCTCTCCACCCCTCCTCTCCTCTACTGGCTCCCCAGGGCATCCAATGCCACTTTCCCATTGTTTACTCCCCCCTGCAGCCCCTAGACACAAGTGGACGCACGAGTGCGCGCGGAAAAGCCGCGGATGCCGGCCATTTGCGCGCTCTGGAGCGCCTGGTAGAGCACCCGACCGTTGATGCTGCGCTCCCCCACCACTTCGAGCCTCACCCTCATGCCAGTCGAGGTGCCTCGACGTCCGCAACACGCCACCGTGCTAGCCCCCTCCTCTCTCCCTCTCTCTCATCTCCAGCAACGCGTGCCCAGAGCCACCCGAGCCCGCCAATGTGCGTGCAAGCTCGTGGCTCCACCAGGAGCTCGCCCCGCTCCCTCTCTCTCTTCCTGGTGCCCTACCCCACCCACACGAATGCCACAGACAACCCCTTGCTCTCTCTCCTGGCCGCCCGAGCCATTGTCGCGGCCACCCGTGTTGTAGAAGTGCATGCTCTAGCCAATGCAACCAAAAGACCAATCTGATGGAAGAGACTAGGCAGCACATTATACGTCAACACTCCCCCTCACGTGTGGCTCCCTCATCAGGCCTAAACATGGATCGAAAGTGGGCTGCAATTTAATTGTGCCAACCGGGTCTTGAACTTGAGACCTCTTGGCTCCGATACCATGTAGAAGTGCATGCTCTAGCCAATGCAACCAAAAGACCGATCTGATGGAAAAGACTAGGCAGCACATTATACGTCAACATGTGCGCCGCATCCACGGTGAGCCACGGGTCGGCTACTTAAGGTCGTCCCAGGCCCTCTTCTCCACTCCATTTGCTCCCCCTTTCTCCTAGAGACCCTCTGGATCAACACATTCTTCCTCCCGTGCCCTCCATCCACCACCATGGACGAAGCCTTGCCGTCGGCCTCCGCCTAAATTCGAGCTAACCCAAGCTCTATTCACCCCTAGCTACTCCAACGCCCTCATACCTCCACCGCAAGTCCCTCCATCGCCTCCGTTCGCCCCCGGGAAGACCAGGCGCTCACGGCCAAAAATGGCCGACGGCCTCCTCCGCCACCATCCGAGCCGTCACCACTATGGCCATCCTCGGTGTGCGTGAAGAACCTAGACGGATGCATCGCAGCCTCCAGAGGATGCTGATAGGCATAGCATCGCCGGAGATGGTCTGTAGCCCGGGCAATCACCGGCGGGAGCCGCTCCTCCCCGCGGCCTGAGCGCGCGCGGGAGGTTGAAGGCGACCTGCAGCTGGGCCCCGCGCGTCATCGACCCAGTGGGCGGGCCCAGCTGTTTAAGTGGAGATGGCTTCGGTGAAGACGCCTTCGACGTCGCCCTGTCGCCCGCGTGGCCGAGCCGCTGGGCCGGCCCAGTGCGCTACGGCGCTATGCCGCACCCAGTGCGCAGTATAGGTATAAATCCCCCCTCCTTTATCTTTTTCTTTTTCCTGAAACTTGTAAAATCTCCCAAATATTCATATTACCCCAAATTTGATGATTCAAATTTCTAGTAACTCATAAAATCATGATCTATCTCATGGAGCAATTTGCACATTTTTCCAGAAACTTTTTCTTCACAAACATTTATCAAATCTTGTTTTTCCATTTCTATAATGAACTTTAGAAAATCACAGAGAGCCCATTTTTGATCCAAATTCCATGATTCAAATTCCTAGATTCTTATAAGTTCAAAACTTAGTTTTTGAACATTTTTACTAATACTTTCTGTGCCACCTCAAATAATGGTCTATTTCTTCATGTATAGCCAACTTTGCAAATTCATAGAGAAATCATTTGAACTCCAAATCCAGTGAAACCAACTCCTAGGTGCTTCAAAAATCATTCCTTGTTAAATGGGTGTCTTTGCTCATTTTTCAAAATAATATTTCTGTACACTTCTTGCAAATCCACAAAAACCATTGACTCCATCATATTGAAATGTTCAGAGATATCCATAGACCAAATCCCAATGAAACCACTCTGATTATTCTTCATATAACCAGAGATGACCCAAAAAAGTCAAATCCATATTTTAGAGCACTTTTATTTTTGCCTTGTTGTGTTGCTTATTGTGATTGTTTCCGACGTTAGTTGACGAAGTAGACGGGGTATTTGGAGAAGGACCAGAAGACTTGAAGACTCTGATGAACCAGGCAAGCAGCCCTTTGACCATTATGAACCCTTTTTATCATAGTAGCATTTCTTTCCGTGATTGTTGAATGCATGATATCTTGAATGGAAACCTTGCTAGGTTTGCCTTCGTTGCATGCCCTGTTGATACTTGCATTGTTCATGACTCTATCCTTGTTTAGAGTTGTGTTGGTGGGTTGTAGAAATATGCTATAGTTGTTGGCTGAGCAAAATGGGTCGGAGTTATGCATGGTAAGGAACAAGTGTGGTTTGACATACTTGCAAATAGCCCCAGTGGGTGCCACTAATGCCCCTGGGAGATGATGATGATCTAGGTCACTACTTGATGGAGAGGTAGTGTACCGAGGCTTGATGAAAGTGTTGTTTACAGAGACGGATTAGATTTAAGACTTGTTGATTGTCCCAACCTCACATGCGCAACCACTCTACCCTTAGATGGGAAAGGGCATTATTGATTACCTAGGCCGATACTAGCATGGTGCCCACATTACTAGTGACGGGGGGTGACATGAGGTCACTCTCGGGACGGGGTCGTGCTTGGATAGGCGGCGATGACTGTTTTCACAGGGCACCAGACACACCGCTGGTCCATGCGTGTATGTGTGATAATGAAAAGGGTAGAGTCCCAAGGTCTTGATGTTTATACACAAAGGCCGTGTACCAACGACTGGACCCTATGTTAGTGTCACCTAGGGTAAGGTAGTGATCGGGTGCTTACCCCGGGTACTTGAGGTACTGCGGGTCCTCGATTACACGGAAGTTCCCCAGATCTTGTGGGTAAAGTGTGCAACCTCTGTAGAGTGTCAAACTATTCGAATAGTCGTGTCCACGGTCAAGGACAGTTGGGTGGTGCTTCTTAGACTATGTCCATATGTTTCTGAAAAACAACACAGATTGGAAATATTGTTGATATGATTTGTGAGGAAGTGATGATGAATTGAGTTTGAGTTGTTCATAGCTCTTTCTCGATGTTGAAGTCTGTAACCTCCTGATTCTTGTTGCAGACGCATTCATGTCCTTGGTAAATGTTGATCATACTTGCATGAGAAAAACTAGCTTTCCGCAACAATGCCAATTAAGCAGTAGAGCTTTGCATAATTATTTTGTTATCACTCTTGGGTTGCTTGCGAGTACATTCAAAGTACTCATTGGCTTGCCACTTGTTATTTTATTGGCCAAGCATGAAAGACAAGATATATTGAAGAGTTCTTTGGTGATGATCGTGTGAGCTAGGATGCTTTCCCAGTTGGAATGCCTGTAGGGTTAAGGCATATGGCATGGGTTCAAGTTAACGAAGATTTCTGCCTGCGATGATATATTCAAGACTTGACCATAATGGTCACAATTGGTGTAAAAAGGTATGTATGGATGTAAGACTCTTGTTATTCAGCTTCTGTGTGTTCAGTGAGCATTGATCTCTAGGATCACTGTACACGTGCATTCGGTGATCACGACTTATGAGTCGGGGTCCCCACATGCTCATCTCAAAATCCTACACCTACCCAATCCTTCGAGTGAAGCCATTGGAAATCTCATATCAGCTCAGTCAATTTCTTCAGTGACAGAGACGAAGATCTTCTGGTCTCTGAGGAATTTGTTCTGACTAAGGAGTTAGGAATTCGCCAGTGTGGATTGCCTACACAGTGAGGAACATGATATCCCTAAGGAATTTGAACCTCAAATCCGACTGTTGCTATGCCACATGCCAGCTGTCCAAAATATCCTACCATCTAACGGTCATATCATTGAAGGGCATTTATGTCTTATCATGCCGGGCTGCTCCCTAGGCTATAAATAGCCGCCCCCTACAACCACTAGCTGGTTGGCTGCTCTGAGAGAAACTAACGCTTGTCATTTGAGAGAATCCCATCCTTCGAGGACTTTGAGTGAAAATCATCAAGTGAGGAAAACCCAAATCCCAAACCCAAACCTACAAACCCAAAGTGATTGAGCATCACTGAAGAGATTGTTCCTTCGTGGAACCGATGCTTGTTACCTTTGAGGACTTTGTATTCACCAGACGGTTAGGCGTCATGGTCTGAGCATCCAAGAGGAATTATGGATCCCTGAGTGACCTAGTCTGTGAAGGTTTGGAAGACAACTGTGAAGACTTACCACTACTATTGGGTGACGGCTGTGTGATCTTAGCTCAAGGAGAATACGATGAGGACTGTGTGTCCGGGACTGTGTGTCCTCGAGTTTAAATACTCAGCCGCTCCAACCAGACGTACAACTGTCACAGCGGTTGGAACTGGTCTACCAAATCATTATCTTCACCAAGCCTACTAGTTATATTTCCTCAACCCTTTCATTTCCTCAGTTATGTGTTGATGAACCTGATCATTACTGTTTGAAGACTTTGACTAAAGACTTTCTCTATTTCCTCAATCCTATTTCTTCAGTTAGTTTGTCTTCATCCTGCTTATCCTGTGTTTACGCTTTCTGTACTCTGTGTGTTGTCTTTCATTTCATCATGATGACCATGATGTTGCTCTGTTATGCTTATACCTGAGTACTTATTTTGCTGCAAGTAGTTCTTCGCTTAGGAATTTCCTCGCCCTAAAATTCCTAAGTGAAGAATTCATAAAAATCGCCTA
>NC_041393.1:152406261-152459935 GCF_002162155.2 Triticum dicoccoides | reverse complement strand
GTAACATACTTACAAGAAGAGCCCCGCCCACCGAACACAGGGGGGTAGAAGAAATCTCCCCCCGAGGTCAAAACGGTGAATATGATCTATGTCACCCACATCCCCAAATGGGAGCGCAAGCGCGCATTAAGGGACGTCTACGCCGTAGAGCCGATCGCCCCAAAGTTCAACCCATGGTCGGCTTGTCCGATCACCTTCGATCGAAAGGACCACCCGACCAATATCCGTCATGGAGGTTCGGCAGCTTTGGTCCTTGACCCAATCATCAACGGATTCCACCTCATGCGAGTCTTCATGGACGGTGGCAATAGCCTTAACCTGCTTTACCAGGACACCGTCCGCAAAATGGGTATTGATCCATCAAGAATCAAACCCACTAAAACTACCTTTAAAGGAATAATACCTGGCATAGAGGCCCATTGCTCGGGCTCAATGACATTGGAAGTTGTCTTCGGCTCGCCCAAAAACTTCCGTAGTGAAGTCTTGACCTTCGATATAGTACCCTTCCAAAGTGGCTATCACGCACTGCTCGGATGGACCACTTTCACGTGATTCAACGCGGTCCCGCACTATGCTTATTTAAAGCTCAAGATGCCCGGTCCATGTGACGTCATAACAGTAAATGGAAACACGGAACGCTCCCTCCGCATGGAGGAGCACACTGCAGCTCTCGTAGCCAAGTTACAGAGCAGCCCCCTCAAGCCGTACACCTCATCGGCCATCAAGCCGCCAGACTTTGTTAAAAGAGTCCGGTCAGTCCCGCAAGCTAATGGCTCAGTACTTCCGGAGCTAGACTAGCAATTTCGCCTCCATCGATCGCCGTGCACACCTGCGGAAGTCGTACCGTGCATGGATCAATACGCACACAAAATACCTTGGGCATCAACGGAGGCACAATATGCACAGGTCTATAGTATGGTTCGACCCTGTATGACCTTCCACCTTTCTTCAATTACTTTTTCTCTCCTACCATAGTTGCATTCGAACCTATATATCATACGGACTTAAAAGGACTCTATTCGAGCCCAGTTTCGTGCGGGTAACCGAAGACCGTTCCCTTTAAGGAACCCCTCTCTACAAGGCGAAAGCGGCACAGACGTGCGGCAGGATATCCAAAGGACTCTTCCGACCAAACCTTATTTAAAGGACCTGTACTGAGATTTTCGCCTTATTATTAGACCCCCGGCATGTAAAATGACTTTGGTGCTTATGGTACCCTCTGTAAGATCACATTTTGAGGTATCAATTATATCCTAGTAGGGACAATTTTTCGGTATCAACTTTATTCATAAAATTGTAATCTGTCTCCCCAGTTGTCCCACTCACATACCTCGACACCCATTGCCAAGGGCTCTATACGGCAACATATCTGCCGCTAAACAAAATCCCGAACAGCTTTGTAACACACTTCGGCATCCCGAACGTGGCATTATATGCATCGGCTCCGAATCATGTCTTTGGTCAATAGTTGGGTTGCCCGACTCCTGTGTTTGCTACCTTACGTTCCGCTTGTTCGGCCGGGGTAGTTAAGGCAGAACTACTATGATTGTTTTTTTGGTTCGTTCGGTCAAGCACCTCAGTGGAGAAAGCCGAAAATTGACTGTCATGATGCGGCGAGAGCTAGTCAGCTAATCGGCGACTTAAAATCTTTAGCGATTTTTACGTATTAAACGAAGGACTATTTTTCCAGTCATATACGTAATACATCTGCATTCGGATAGCCGCATACGTACCAGGGGCTATTTTATAGCCCCATTGTCAAACTCCTATGGCTAAGTGAGAGTGGTAAAGCCGTATTGTCCATTTTCCTGGTTCGCCGCACTGACACCTCCGTTACGGGCCAAGACGTTGGGTCAAGAGTGCTTATGTGCCATTCAGAACACCCCCGTAGCATCTATGTGGGGCCGAAGGCGACGACTGGAAAACTCTCAGGAATACAAAAATGGCCACACAAGAGGAAAGAACTTTCAGATAAAGGCACAAATATATCACAAAGCCTTAATATATATAATAAACACGTCTGGGTCATTCGGATACATTCATTCGAATATAATGTCCTTTGACCATTGACCCTCTATCAAGCGAGCACCCTCTAGGACATCATCTAAATAACGCTCTGGCGTGCGATGGTCCTTGCCTTCGAGGGACCCTCAACCGTGACAACGGCGGCCTTCATATTCGCCCAGTGCACCTTGACGCGGGCGAAGGCCACTCGTGCACCTTCTATGCACACTACCCATTTGATTGCATCCATCTAGGGTACGACATCGATGAGTTGTCGCACTAGGCCAAAATAGCTGCTCGAAACGGGTTTGGCCGGCCACAGCCGGAGTATGACCTCCTTCATGGCCGCTCTGGACATCTTATGAAACTCGGCCCATTGTGCCATTTGGTCATTTAGCAGCACCGAGCGCTCCTGCATCGCGAACTGCGACTAGAACAGCTTCTCTATCGCATGCCCCTCCTGGGCTCGCTAGAATTGCGCAGCGTCGGTGGCACTCTTCGAAAGATCCGCAAAGGCGTCCGGAGAACTCCATAGTCGATTAAGCAAGGCATACCTCTGATCACCAAACTTAAACTGTAAAAGAAAGGGCTTACCAGCCGCTATTTGTCCGGCCTATCGGATCTCCTCGCGAGCCGCCCAGGATTCGAACCTTGCCTCTTGGGATTCCTAAAGGGCCTTGGCAAGTTCAGCCGCCTTAGCTTTATTCTCCTCCTCGAGGAGCTCGCACTTGCGAGTAGCGTCCTTGAGATCTTGCTTAAATTTGGATACCCGCTCCTCGAACTGGCGTCGGGTGGCCTGTTCGGCCTCCAAATCAGCAGCCGCTTTCTCAGCGGCCGCATCTCTCACCCTTGCCTGCTCCTTCACGCGGGAAAGGTCACTCCTGAGGGTCTCGACCTCAGCAGCGCCATCTACAATTATGGATATAGCAGCGCGTAAGCTTCAACTTAGCATTTGCAAACTAATTCAATTGTATATGGAGTACTTGAAACATACCATACGCCTCGTCGAGCCGCTTATTAATCTGGATGTTGTCCTCATCGACCAGCTGCAGTTTCCGCTTCAGTTCGGAAACTTTGGCGGCCTGAGCGATCGCCGCTAACAGTGAAGCATGTTTTTTTATCAAAAAGATAAGTATGTTATTTCCTGCGGATATCTATAGATCCTCTGTTCGCCCTCTTTCATGGGCCAAACAGAGTCTCAGGGGCTACTATCTATATACAGGCAGATTTTTCATATGGAAAGCAGCTAAAGACATTACATCACAAACCTCAAAGCATGTTAGTAGGCTCGTGAAGGCTTCATTCAGCCCGCTCTTAGCAGACTGAACCTTCTCAACCACCGTACCCATCAAGGTACGGTGCTACTCCAAGACAGATGCACTTTGCAGAGCATCCCTCAACATGTTCGGCACCTCTACATTAGTAGAGGTTGCCGCCAGAATAGCCGTCCCCCCTCCCGTGGAGGGGGCTGCTGATTCGATTTCGGAACTTTGTGTCTTCGGAACAGTATCCGACCGGGGGTCGGATAATCCAGGACCCTCGTCGCCGGTCTCCATGAGGGTTGCGGCCCTCATGTTCTTGGAAGCCAAGGCATTATCCTCTCGCACTGTCTTGGTCCCCTCCCACACTTCTCTGGAGCCCAAAGAAATGCTTTGGGACGACACCTTGGTGTCATCCGCCTTAGGAGGCGGGGAAGCTTGTGGAGGCGTCTCGCTCTCCATCTTCTCCGGCAAAAGATCCCCCGATGACGATGATTCTTGAGGGATGTCACGAGCCGGACTAAAACAAGAAATTTGATATTATTCTTATAATCTATAAAAAGATTAGATATATGTAAGGCATCTTAAGGTACTTACGATTCGGCAAGGGGCTTTGCTCGGGGGCGGTGCTTGGGGGCAGCTTCGGTGCCCGAATCCGAATCATCTGAGAAGGATAACTTTCCCCTCTTGGATGCTCCTTCCTCCGGATCTACGGAGGCCGCCCTCTTTTTCCCTCTGGGAGGAGAGTTCTCTTCTTCCTCCTCCTCATCCTCCCCCTCCTCGTCTTCGTCTCCCTCGTGAGAGGAAGAAGCTTTGGTTCCTCCAGACACAGTGCCCAAAGTTTCTTCATGATGGAGGCCACCTTCGGCATCCTTGCTCTTCTTCTTCTTGTCCTTCTTGACCGACGCCTGGTAGGGCGCCGGGACCAGCATCTTCATCCACAAAGGCTCGGCTGGGTTTTCGGGGAGCGGGGCCGGACACTTAATCTGCTCCACCTTCTTTATCCAGCCCTATTTAGGAAATGGAATTTTCAGTACCCCTCCCTAAGATTGACAAGCTAAGTAATGTTTAGAAATATGATACCTACTGGGGATGCCGGATTGTTGCAGTCAAGGCCGGTATCATCAGATGTCCTTGGCCATGTCTTCTGCTTCTTGAAGAGCAGCTTCCAGATCTGTTTGTGCGTTAATGCAAAGAATCGTTGCAGGGTCCATGGCCCTTCCGGATTAGACTCCCACATTTTGAGAGGCCGTCGTTGGCAGGGGAGAGCTCGGCGCATGAGAATCACCTGAATCACCATCGGCAAGGGTGATGTCCTTTTTTTATCATACTTTTGATATGCTTCTGCAGCGTCGACACTTTGTCAGGGGACCCCCGATCTAGACCCTTGTTGGTCCAGGATGCGAGCCGCAGCGGAGGTCCAAAACTGAAGGCAGGAGCAGCGGCCCACTTGGTGCCGTGGGGTTCGATGATGTAGAACCACTCATGCTACCATACCTTAACAGTATCCTCAAATCTCCCTTTGGGCCAGGTAACATGGTTGAGCTTGCTCACCATGGCGCCGCCGCACTCGGTGTGTTGGCCCTCAACCACCTTCGGCTTCACATTAAAAACCTTGAGCCGTAAGCTGAAGTGTGGGGGGCACGGAGGAATGCCTCACACACGACGATAAACGCAGATATGTGGAGGAAGGAATTCGGGGCCAGATCATGGAAATCCAGCCCGTAGTAGTACATGAGACCTCGGACGAAGGGATGAAGGGCAAACCCAAGTCCTTAGAGGAAGTGGGGGATAAAAACCACCCTCTCATTGGGCTTCAGGGTGGGGATGACCTGCCCCGGGGTTGGAAGCCTGTGTTTAATCTCCGCCGTCAGGTACCTCGCCTCACATAGATCTTTGATGTCCTTCTCCATTACGGAGGAGGCCATCCACTTGCCCTGGGAACCGGATCCGTCCATCGCTGGAGAAGTTGGGGCAGAGGAAAAGTTTAGAACTTGGGCGCTGGAGCTCGGGGACGGAAAGGCAGAGGAAGAAGAAGGCGAGAGGTGAATAGATGGGTCTTTTCCTCTTATAGAGGCAGTGAATATCAAGTGCCCCCTCATAAGCCTTAAACCTCGCCTATTCCCAAGGAGACGCGCGAATGGCACGGTTGGATTGCCCAAACCCGCATTGATGAGCATCCCGTGATAAGGGGACACAATCTCTGATTTGACAAGACGTGTCTATGGTCGTGCCTCAAAACGTGAAGCCGGGGCTGTAAAACGGTTCAGAATAATAACAAGGCCAGAACATAACGTCTCACTGAAAAAGTTGCCCGTGGACGTGACTTATTTTAAGTATTGTTGCCTTTTACATCTTAGGGTTGTACATGTTAAGCAGGGCCAGATACAACTCTTATGTGCGGAAGACTACTTTGGAGTATTCGGAGGAGGAACCCGCCTTGCAATGCCGAAGACAATCTGCGCGCCGGATACGTCGTCATTGAAACCCGGTTCAGGGGCTACTGAGGGAGTCCTGGGCTAAGTGGTCCTTGGGCGTCTGGGCTATGTGATATGGGCCGGACTAATGGGCCGTGAAGATACAAAATCAAAGACCTTCCCCCGTATCTAGATGGGACTCTCCTTTGCGTGGATCGCAAGCTTGGTGTTCGGATCATGCGTCTTCCTTCCTCTGTAAACCGACTCTGTACAACCCTAGATCCCTCCAGTGTCTATATAAACCGGAGGGTTTAATCCATAGGGCCAGAACAATCATACAGGCTAGACATCTAGGGTTTAGCCATTACGATCTCGAGGTAGATCAACTCTTGTAACCCCTATACTCATCAAAGTCAATCAAGCAGGAAGTAGGGTATTACCTCCATTAAGAGGGCCCGAACCTGGGTAAACATCGTGTCCCCTGCCTACTGTTACCTTCAATCCTTAGACGCACAGTTTGGGACCCCCTACCCCAGATCTGCCAGTTTTTACACCGACAGGCGCCGCCGTGCCTACCTTCCCAGTCTGTTCACGGCTCAGGTGTGCAGCATCCACTAAGCCAACCCGATTTGTCCTGAGATGCAACCTCAACACTCAGCAGCCACTCCTCGTCACCTATTTTCTAATTGATTCATTACTCATTAGGCAGGACTGTCATTAGGGTTTGTTGTGTACTGAGTGCTACCTACACATAATGGTTCAGATACTCCCTCCATTCCCTTATACAAGGCCACAAACTCATATTACAGGTAGCAAGGTAAAATTTAATGACCGCTTTGGAAGCCAACTTTTCTTTTTGTTAACCGGCATTATTAATATGTTTGCATGCATGCAAGGAAGGAGTATCAAGGAAGTAGCACAGTATCATTATGACTACATCCATGCAAGTATTAACTAAGTTGCTAGTATGAGAAAACAACATTAATTTTTGCCTCGATTAATGTTAGTCACCTTGTATAGATGCAAATTTTAATTTTCATAGTGGCCTTGTATAAGGGAATGGAGGAAGTATTTCAGTAATCTTTAGTACTTGTAAAGTTCACAGGGTGTCAAAATTCCAGCCCTAGGAACAGACACTAGTCATGTTGGATTGTTGGTCATAGTGACATTGACCCAGATTGCTATTGCAGGCCAGGTTTGTTGACAATTTTACTTGTCTTTCTTACTCATTCGATATGATATCCAATTATTCATGTCGATTAGTTGCAAACAATGAGTGCTAGACCAACTTCTTAATTCAAATTTTGGACGGTCTCTTATGCAGTTACAATTCTGCATACTTGTCCTAGTAAGTTCACAAGTAATGATTGATTCACTACCTCTATCCTTGCATTGTCATATTTGTTGTCAATATTCTTTTAGGGTGGACCATCCTGTTTCAGTATACTGGAACCGCCGACATGAGTGAATAGTATTTCTCAGTGTGATCTCTTCCATCATGTGTGGGCAACGGACACTTCATTGTATAGAAAGAAAGTGTCATATCCACCTTTTACATAGACTACGATCTTTTACATGGAATACAATCTGCCTACTTGCTTTGTGTCGCACTACCAGCACTCCACCCTTGAAGCTAAACATTAGGACACTCCTAATTCCTTAGTTTATTTGTTCAAATACGAATTTGGTATGATTCTAATGTTTCCTACTTCAGTTTTGAAATGTGTGTCCGCCTGTTATAGAGACATAAGAGGTTTGTATTTCTGTGTGTGGTCTGGTTAGCACGATTGGGGGTGAAATTTGTATACTCAGGGGTTTATAGGGAGACACACTTCGAGTTGAATCCGCAATGCATTCCATAGATAATCTGACTACTTTTTATGTTTTCATGAATCTCATATACTAAACAGCGTCATAATGATTATGATCTTGCGCGCATGAAAATAATAAAGAAGGACAATGCCATGGTTGTCAAACTTGGCATTACGATACTGAAATCAATTCTGGATGTAATGCAATGCAAATGCTCTCCACCTATAGATTCATGCTCAGAATATGATCCTAACCGTCGGTGGGAAATGACACATATGGGATCAGAAGAATCCCAACTACGGTTGCGGGGCGCTGGGTTGTGAGGAGAGCAAGATCAGTAGTCAGTACGAGCATGCGGGTCGTTTACCCAGGTTCGGGCCGCAGGGATGCGTAATACCACAGTCCTCCTTAGATTTGTATATTTGTGTTCTTGAGGTTCTTGAAATAGCTATCGTGAGCGTAACTTGTCCAAAAGTCCGAATCCTTCTCCTGGATGCCTTGGGCCTCCTTTTATAGGCAAGGGGATCGCCACAGTGGCACACAGAAGGTGGCATCGGGGTACTATGATTAAGCCTATCCCTTGCCATTACGGGACAAAGTGAATTTTATGCGCCCCTGACGTGTCCCCTTCACTTTACCGCCGCTTCGCCCTGCCTCATCACGCGCCTGGGCCAGCAAGGCTGTCAGCACCATGTAGGCTGGCCGGCTGCTGAGATGGCGTGGTGGTAGGGCCTTCACGAAGATTTGCATACCACCACGTAGGCATGCGCTGAGTTGGCCGAGAAGCCTTGTGCCGACACGCAGGTGCTTGCACATCTGGTGGGCTGGCAGCTGCATGGGAGCGATGGCAGAAACCTGGCGGGTGCGGGCTGGCTGTGGCCTCCCAGACGTCCTCGGCAAGGGCCTTGCCGGGGCCCCGGCAAGGGTCTTGCCGTGGTGTTGCGGTCATCCCCGGCAAGGGTCTTGCCGGGGATATTGTGGGTTTCCTCGGCGGGGATCTCGCCGAGGTTCATCGTCTTTTACTCTTTTGATTCAAAGTGTTCCTTGTCTTCACAAAGATCCGCATGCCACCATGGAGGCGCCTCCCGAGCCTATGTTCCAAGGTGGTAGGTGATGCTGGGGAAACTGGGTCCCAAGGGCAGCGCGCCCTGCTGGCGTCAGGTAGGCCGCCCCGGCAAGGTCCTTGCCGGGGCCGTGGAGGCCGCCCCAGCAAGGGTCTTGCCGGGGGAAACCACCTTGCCTTGTTGCTCTTCATGCCTCTGTCTTGGTGTTGCTTTGGTCGTCCCACGGCTTTGATTTCCTGTCTCTGCCCTGCTTAAGTGTGGTCGTGGGCGCGGCTCTGACTGCCCCTGCACAAATAAGGGGTACAAAAGAGCGCCCCTATTTTAGTACACCGACAGGAGCCCCCGGGCCTGGGCCACACATAATCGTGACATGTTGTTGGGCCAGGCCCAGAACGGTGCGCGGGCAGGCGGGGCGGTTTTTACCGTGGTAACTTTCCGTCCGCTGCGCTTCCCCATGACCCGTGTTGAATGCGTGACGTGGGGGTTGCGCACGCGCGTGACTGAAGCATGCTTGTGTCATCTTGCGGTTAACAGTAAAGAGGCGGCTTGTGTGTCCCTTCAAGACCGCAGGACTGCTGCTCATTTAATGTCCTTACCTGGGAACCGTCGCTCCACGCGTCCCATAACGCCCGTCTCTCGTGCCACGTACGCCGCATGCACGATGCAGAGCGAATGACAGGCGCGCAGGATACGGGAAGTCATGCCCGCGTGGGTCGATTCCCACGCGCCTTCAATTGGTGGTCGATGGCCTCGCCCGCTGTCACCTCAATGATCCGGATTGGCTGAAAGGGGCGGCCGAGCCCCGACCCCGTCCTTTATAAGGAGGGGAGCGGGAGGAACAGTGCATTTCAATCCTTCGTCATCCACCTCTCCCCATTCCTGCTCCATCCTCCCTTTTGCCATGGCGAGAGGGCATGGTGATGCTTCATCGGTGGCGGCGAGGGTCTCTGCTAGACAACGTGTCGCTCCTCCCCAAGAGCTCATGGCGGCGGAGCCAGCCATTAGAGGAAGGGGGAGGGGCGAGGTCGAGGTCGTCACGGTGCTCGGGGAAGAGGAGGATGGGGCGGCGCGTCAGCCTCGCCTCTGCCAGCGGCCCCTCCCCCGGTGGAGGGCCATGTTGGGGACAACCCCTATGAGTTCTTCATCAGGCTGCGCCGGCCGGCGCGCCGTCGTCTTCGTCTCCCGACCCGGTTTGCCCGGGAGATGGAGTTGGACCCGCCGCAGGCACTAAGGCTATACATGAGGGGCTGTGGGAACAACGGCACATGGGCCGACATCTAGTTCCTAGCCCCTCACGTCATGTACCTTCGCCGGGGGTGGAAGACCTTCGCTCGCATCCACAGCCTGACGGAGGGGCTCACTCTCCGTTTCAAATTAATGGAGAGTGGCCTCCTCTCCGTCAAGGTCTTCGGACACTTCGGGACTCGCGTAAGGTGCTGCGTGGAGAGCTCCTCTGATGACGAAGATTCTCCTAAGAGCGGGAGTGGCAAGGAGGACAGCGGCAGCGACAACGAGGGTAACGGGCGGCAGAATGACGGGTCCGACTAAGCGTCGGGCGCACCGCTCCGGGGCGACACCAGCGACCCCATCATCTGTGTCGCCAGCTCCTTGAACTTCTCGGGGTCGCCTCCTTGGGCAGCTTGCATGGGGAGGCTGGAGAAGGCGAAGAAGGTGGGTGGTGGGCCGTCAAGTCGGAGTACGATGGCACCGACGCCTTCGTAACGTATTGACGAACTGCTGCCTCATCTTCCAGCTCTTCCTCCAACGCCACCACCGCCAGCCCTCTCCTAGGCGACCGCCGTCTTGTTATCTTGGCGCCTTCTGCTGCTCGTACCTCGCCTAGGCGCTCCTTCTGCCCTTTTTCCTTCTTGTTTCATTTCCTGAGGAGAGGGACAAGAAAGGGATTACGGGCCCCTTATCTTTTTTCAGTTTGTAAGCCTACAGGCCTTAGTTAGATTTAAAACTTGTAACCTCCATGTTCATGTTTACATTCCGTACGAACTGTACCTATATGGAACGTATTAATGGAAAAAGGGTGCTTGCCGGGTCTTGTGTGTGTGTGTGAGCAAAGCACATACCAAGGAACAAATCCTTGTTAATTTCAATATAAACACCGTTGCCCGGCAGCAGGCCTTGCCGTTCCCCCACTCTGTTCGTCCATACTCACGCCCTTGGCGGAGGCAGGGACGAAGTGGGGGTGGGCCCTACGCTTGCTTCCTTGCCGCCACAGCTACAAACATATTCCGAACTAGAAGTTGTTGGGTGATAGGAATGAGGGGAGCACGGCAGCCTCGGAACAAAATGAGGTTCCGTACGTTCCAAGCTTCATACGGAAATGCGTAATAGGGGATGGAGAAAACTTATCTGGATTTGCAGCCCCCGGCAACCCTAGCTTGCCGTGGGTGGATCTTCATGTCTTCAGCCTCTGGCAGGCTTGGCTTGCCGGGTTCGGAGTGCTAGCTTGTCCTCTTCCTTCCAGTCGGCTTGGTAGAAACATTTATGTACCCCGCGAACCAAAGAGGTTGGATAGGAACAAAGAGATGCAAACTCGACCTCTATGCTAGGGGTTAGCCGCCGCTAGCACTATCAACCCTAATCGAGGGAGAGACTTAATCTAGCATGCATGCTATAACTTAGGGCGCCAGCGCTTCATTTATTTATGCTCAGGGCCTACGCCTGGCTTTGTACAAAGGGCTACATGCCTTGCCGGCAAGGCTTGTACAAAAGGTGGCTTGCCGGGGGGCCCGGCAACCGCGCCTTATGGGTAAAACTTGCGAAGATGCTCAATGTTCTAGGAGTTGCTCACTGGAATGGCATCATCGGTCTCCAGGCGGACTGCGCCGGGCCTGGTGACTTGTGTTACCCGATAAGGGCCTTCCCACTTCAGCGTCAACTTGTTCGAATTCTTGGCCGACTGAACGCGCTGAAGAACAAGGTCGCCTTCCTCAAAGCTCCGGGCATGAACCTTGCGGCTATAGTAGCGGCGCAAGGTTTGCTGGTAGTGTGCCGCTTTCACAGCCGCCCGAAGACGATCTTCCTCGAGGAGCGTTGCGTCATCTTGCCACAATCACTCTTTCTCAAGCTCATCATAAGCAAGCACTCGAGGTGACCCGTATATGAGCTCCATTGGGAGAACTGCTTCTGCCACGTAAACCAGGGCAAAGGATGTCTGGCCGGTGGCTCGATTTGGCGTTGTTCTGATCGACCAAAGAACCGCCGGCAACTCATCAATCCAGCGCCTCCCGCTTTTGTGCAGCCTGTCAAAAGTCTTCGTCCTCAGGCCATGTAGCACTTCTGCATTCGCCCTCTCCGCTTGGCGTTGCTCCATGGGTGTGCCACGGAAGAAAAACAGACCTTGCTGCCGAGGTCCTTGATATACTGCCTGAAGGTGTGGCATGTGAACTGCGTGCCGTTGTCGGTGATGATTCTGTTCGGCACACCAAAGCGGCAAACTAGTCCCTTGAAGAATTTGACGGCCGACTGTGTGGTCACCTTTGTCACTGCTTCCACCTCTGGCCACTTTGTGAACATGTCGATGGCAACGTACAAGTACTCAAAGCCCCCAACGACATGGGGAAAAGGGCCCAGTATGTCTATCCCCCAGACCAAGAATGGCCAGGAGAGAGGGATTGTCTACAAGGCTTGAGCTGGCTAATGAAATTTCTTCGGATGGAACTGGCACAATTCACACTTGGTTACTAGTGCCGTCGCATCTTGGAGGGCAATGGGCCAGAAGAAACCTTGTTGGAAAGCCTTGCCAGCAAGGGCCCTTGACCCTATGTGGGAGCTACATATGCCTCGATGTATCTCTGCCAATAGCTCCAGTCCTTCCTCCCGGGAGATGCACTTCAATTTCACCCCATTCGGTCTTTTTTTGTACAAGACGTTGTCAACGAATTGGTACAGAGCAGACTGGCGGGCTACTCTCTCTGCCTCTTCCATCTCCTCGGGAAGCTTGATACGTCTCCATCGTATCTATCATTTTTGATTGTTCCATGCCAATATTCTACAACTTTCATATTCTTTTGGCAACTTTTTATACTATTTTTGGGGACTAACATATTGATCCAGTGCCCAGTGCCAGTTCCTGTTTGTTGCATGTTTTATGTTTCGCAGAAAACCCATATCAAACGGAGTCCAAACGGGATAAAAATGGACGGAGAATTATTTTGGAATATTTATGATTTTTGGGAAGTAAAATCAACGCGAGACGGTGCCCGAGGGGGCCAGGAGATAGGGGGCGCCCCAGGGAGGCTGACGCGCCCTGGAATCTCCTGGGGCCCCCGTAAGGCGGTTGACACTCTTCTTTTGCCACAGGAAAGATAATTTTATGAGAAAGATCTGGGCGAAAGATTCACCCCAATCGGAGTTACGGATCTCCGGATATAAAAGAAACGGTGAAGGGGCAGAATCTGAGAATGCAGAAACAGAGAGATAGATCCAATCTCGAAGGGGCTCTCGCCCCTCCCACACCATGGGAGCCAAGGACCAGAGGGGAAACCCTTCTCCCATGTAGGGAGAAGGTCAAGGAAAAAGAAGAAGAAGGGGGGCTCTCTCCCCCTTGCTTCCGGTGGCGCCGGAACGCCGCCGGGGGCCATCATCATCACCGCGATCTTCACCAACACCTCCATCATCTTCACCAACATCTCCATCACGTTCCCCCCTCTATCTACAGCGGTCCACTCTCCCGCAACCCGCTGTACCCTCTACTTGAACATGGTGCTTTATGCTTCATATTATTTTCCAATGATATGTTGCCATCCTATGATATCTGAGTAGATTTTTGTTGTCCTATTGGTGATTGATGAATTGCTATGATTGGTTTGAGTTGCATGTTTTATTATTTGTGTTGTCCTATTGTTCCCTCCGTGTCACGCAAGCGTGAGGGATTCCCATTGTAGGGTTTGCAATATGTTTATGATTTGCTTATGGTGGGTGGCGTGAGTGACAGAAGCACAGACCCAAGTAAGTAGGTTGTTTGCGTATGGGATAAAGGGGACTTGATACTTTAATACTATGGTTGGGTTTTACCTTAATGAATCTTTAGTATTTGCATATGCTTGCTAGAGTTCCAATCATAAGTGCATATGATCCAAGTAGAGAAAGTATGTTATCTTGGAATATTTATGATTTTTGGGAAGTAAAATCAACGCAAATAGAATTGCAATAGTGATTACCGGTTTAGTAACGTAGTCAATTGCTTAGGGACAATTTCACAACTCCTACCACCACTTTTTCACACTCGCTATTTTTACTTTATTGCATCTTTATCTAAACAGCCCCTACTTTTTATTTACGTGTTCTTTATTATCTTGCAAACCTATCCTATCACACCTACAAAGTACTTGTAGTTTCATACTTGTTCTAGGTAAAGCGAACGTCAAGCGTGCGTAGAGTCGTATCAGTGGCCGATAGGACTTGAGAGAGTATTTTTTCTACCTTTAGCTCCTCGTTGGGTTCGACACTCTTACTTATCAAAAGAGGCTACAACTACCACGTATACTTGCGGGTTATCAAAGCTCTCCTATTTTGAGGAATCGGACGGTGTGTTGCGCCCATGCCGGAGCCTGTGGCTCGACGGCAAGGACCAAAGGCATTTCTTCTGCCGCGGGGACGGTTGCCTCCGCTGCAAGGGCCTGGCGCCCCACCAGAGTCATTTGTCCCACGGCAGGCTCGGCGTCCACGGCAACTCCTTCGTTAGCGGCTCCAGGGAGCTCGGTGGGGAAGTACTTGTCGGGGCCTAGCTTCCTTCGCTTGTTCTACCCTGTTAATGGTTCGACGGATGGTTGAGTTAACCGAAGCACAAAAGTATCTGGTTCCACAGGTAGCTTGAGGGCAATATGCTTTGACAGGTAGTCGGCGATGTCGTACTCCATCCGGGGGACATTCTCTGCATGTATACCGTCAAAGCGCTCCTCCAGTCTCCTCACTTCATCTACGTAAGCTTCCATCAATGGGCTCTGATAATCTTTGTTGATCTGCCTGACGACAAGCTGCGAGTCACCCCTGATGATGAGCTTCTTGACTCCGAGGTCTGCCGCGATCCTGAGATTGGCAAGCAATCCCTCGTACTCGGCAGTGTTGTTTGTCGACGTCTTCCTGGGAAAGTGCATTTGGATCACGTACTTGAGGTGCTCTCCGGTGGGTGCGACGAGTAGCACACCAACGCGGGCGCCTTGTAGCGAGAAGGCTCCATCAAAGTACATGATCCAACCACGTCCCGTTTCCTTGCCGGGGAGAGTGGTCTCCTAGACCTCTTCGTCGGGCGTCGAGGTCCATTCGGCAACGAACTCTGCCAAGACTCTGCTCTGAATCATCGAGGTGCTTTCGAACTTCAAGCCAAAACTTGACAGCTCCAGGCCCATTCCACAATCCTCCCCATTGCATCTGGGTTATGCAGTATCCTTTGCAACGGGAGGCGGGTGACAATGGTGATCTCGTGCGCTTGGAAGTAATGACGCAGCTTCCTTGAGGCCATAAGGAGGCCAAAGAGCAATTTTTGCACACCTGAGTACCTCGACCTAGCCCCCTGCAAGAGGGAGTTGATGAAGTAAACTGGGTGATGCACCATTTTCTTCTTCTGCACCACTTCACCTAGTCGCGCGGGCCCTGTTGCACTGGCGTCAGCCTTTGCCGGGGACTCAGTCTTGCCGGGACCGAGCCCTGCCGGGGAGGGTTCCAGCTCGCCATCCGTTGATTATGCCATTGTTGTTACCTCTTCGTCGACCTCTCTCTGTGCCACCAGTGCGGTGCTAACCACCTGATTCATTGCCGCTAGGTACAACAGCAACGGTTCTTGTGGTTTAGGCGCTACCAGCACTGGGGTAGAGGAGAGGTATTTCTTCAAATCTTGCAGCGCTGCCTCAGCCTCCCGGGTCAACTCCATTGGGCCCGCCTTCTTGAAGATCTTGAAAAAGGGAAGGGCAAGCTCCACGGACTTGGAGAATAATCTGCTCATGGCGGTGATGCAGCCAGTGAGCCGACGCACGTCTTTGATCCGCTTAGGTGCCTCAATCTGCTCGATGGCCTTGATCTTGTCTGGGTTTGCCTCAATCCCACGCTGCAACACAAAGAACCCGAGAAGCTTGTCGGACGGGACACTGAAGACACACTTCTCAGGGTTCAACTTGAGGTTGATCTTGCACATGTTTGCAAATGTTTCCTCCAGATCTTGCACAAGTGTTGCTTTGTCCTCGGTTTTGACCACTATGTCATCCATATAAGCTTCCATATTTCTATGTAGCTGGGGCTCAAAACCAATTTGTACTGCTCTTGCAAAGGTCGAGCCAGCACTCTTCAACCCGAAAGGCATCCGTAAAAAGCAATACGTACCGCACGGGGTGATGAATGTTGTCTTCTCCTCATCTTCTCTTGTCATGAAGATCTGATAGTACCCTGAGTAGGCATCGAGGAATAATAGCAGGTCACACCCGGCCGTGGAGTCAACAATCGGGTCGATGCACGGCAACGGGAAGTGTTGGGGATATAACTACTGAGTGTAAACCGGCCAGGAGGGCCCGGTTCACCCTCAACTATATTGAAGCCCACGAAGATCCAGAAGATGGCGTTTTACTAATGAAGCTTAGAGGCCCGGAGCCCAAAGGCGGATTAGGGCCCATAGTGGTAAACCGCCATGGTTATGTAACTTGTGTTGTAAGCTAGGAAAGGAGAGACCAAGTCGGACACTTGTATGAGTCGGCCTCGGGACTCTGTAGACCGGCCGGGCATCAACCTATGTATATAAAGGGACGACCCGGTGGCGGTTCAGGGACAAGAAACAACAACTCGAGACTCAGGCAAAGCATATTTGCTCCCTGGTCATCGAAACCCAATCAATCCCATCACAACTAGACGTAGGCTTTTACCTTCATCGAAGGGGCCGAACTAGTATAAACTCCCGTGTCCTTTGTCCGGTTTAACCCCTTCAAGCTAATCCGTTGCGATGGCTCTATGACTAAGTCCTTTCATGAGGACATCTGACATGTTAATTCTACGATAGTTGGCGCCCACCGTGGGGCTATCGCACGATGGTTTCGAGTTCTTGAAGGGAAACACTGAAGGACTCAAGGGGTACGTGGTTGGCAGGATGACCAAGAGTCGTCGCGGCAAGCTCTACATCAACGACGAAGGATGGGTCCCCGAGGCCGGCTCAATCGAGTACAGATACCGGGTCCCCTTTGGCGGAATTCATGTCTTCATCGGCAAGATCGGCAAACCGGGACCCGAGCCAGACATCTGCACCGACCTCGTCGAGACGGCTCAGCGTGCGAGTCCAGCCTGGGTTAAGCCTGCCGTGAAGCATGCGTTTGTAGGATGTGTCCATGGGATCAAATCTGACCCAGTGTTTGAAGGCGAGATGGATGTTTATTCCGACGGCGAATCATCCACTGGAGAAACCGAGTCCCTATACCAGATTCATGATCGTGTGTTCAAAGGATATTTCGATGGCAACAGTATTCCGGACCTCCTTGAACCGCCAAGTCAGGTTGCTATTTACATGGCCGGAACACAGCCCACTTTGCAATCTTCATCTACAGCGGCAATGAATACCGGATCAGTGGCCGCGGCAGGAGCCCCGATCCGCCGACCGGCTCAAGTCCTCTCTGGTTTGATGGATGCCTGGGCGACCTTGTTAACCACGGCAGTTACTCCGGAGACGCAGGATCAACACAATGCGGATGTTGCGAAGCTGAAGGACCAGATAATGCAGGCTAAGGAGGACCTGGCAATTGAGGATGCTAGGATGGCTGAAGAACGGGCCACTTTGGATGCCCAGTCACAGCAGATACAAGCACAGAATTACCGGCTCATGCTGGATCAGACCGCATCAGATGACGTAATGCGAAGGAAGTACCGGTCTCGTCTGCCGCCGGTCTACGAAGGACTGAACCTCTTTCACACACCAGGCGCTGGGCCGAGCAATCCGGCAGCTGCAAACCGGACCGATGCGCCTAGGGCAGCGCCGGATCAACCACGGATGACGGAACCACCTCGATGAACGGATAACCCACCGCAGTACGTGTCCACACCGCTGGGTCACTTCTCGAGCCCTTTGGATAACATGATTGCCGCAGCATCTCGCCTGGCAGCCATTCCAACGGAGGGCGATTCACTGGCGGTGATTGAAACGCGGCGGGCTACGGATCTTCTTCAAACCGCAATGGTGCAGCAGCAGGCTTATTCCTACAGCCGAGATAGAATTCATTCAACACCCCATCCGAGCAAGAGCTTTAGCAGGCACATAGATGAACCAGAAGTGTCTAGCAGTGCACGGCGCCGTAATGGATCCAATCCGGCGCGCGGTGAGGGAAATGCTCAAGATGTGGTGGATAATGGCAGAGCACGAAGGGAGGCCGCTTTGGCAGCACAATATGCGGGTCAGCATCAACCCGCCCCGGTTCGGCCAGCGGTGTCGGTAGACCGAGGCACTGGGCTTGCCTTTAGTTCCTGGGGAGTGCCGTGTCTCATTCCGGCTCTCCGTAATGTGCGACTGCCCAAGGAGTTCAAGGGTCCACGTAAGGTGCCTAATTACACTACAGATCAGCCACCTGAGGCGTGGGTCGAGAGTTATGAGATGGCAATGGAGATGCTAGATGTGGTTGAAGCGGCCTGTGCAAAGTACTTCACGATGATGTTGGAAGGGACAGCCCGTACTTGGTTGAAAATTTTACCAGCTAACTCCATCGAGTCATGGGATCAGTTGAAGTCCCGGTTTATAGCCAATTTCAAAGACACATGCAAACAGCCTATGTCCATTGTGGATCTAGATGCTTGTGTTCAAGGGGATAACGAATCAACAACTCATTGGGTGCGCCGGGTTTCAGAGGTTTTGCATTCGTCTGACCAGATTAACGCTGGTCAAGCGATCATAACGCTGGAGCGTAATTGCCGGTTTAAGTCACTAAAGATGAAGTTGGGACGGCTCAAGCGCCACTGCAATGACATGGGAACCCTTATGGCAGCCTTGGTAAAATATGCCGATTCTGATAATACCAAGGATCCCAATTCTGATGAGGAGAAACCGGAGAAGGGAAAGAAGAACGGCGGTGCAAAGGGACAGCATCACAACCAAGGAGGCCATGGGAATAATGGTAAGCGCAAGGCAGATAGTTCAGATCTTGTGGCTAACACCAATATGCAGCGTCATAAAGGTAAACCGCCCCAGCGCGGTGGAGGGATGAATCTGGAGCGTTTGTTAAACCAGCCCTGCCCAAAGCATGGGACCAAGGAGGCCCCTTCCACACATCTTTGGAAAGATTGTTATATCATGAAGGAGTTCAAGAATTCCAATGTCTTCCAGTATGATTAGGGTCCGTCGGGCGGTTTAGGTCCAGGTTTTCATGGTGCCGGCGGTTCAAGCTCTGGATTTCAAAATAATCAGGGCAACCAGAATAACCAAGGTGGTAATGGCCAACAGAATAATCAAGGAAATCAACAGCAGTCAGGTTATCAAAGTCACCCTAAGCAGTTGAATGGTGGGCAGTATCATGTGTTCACTACTAGCCTGTGTAAGCGCGATCAGAAGCTTCACAAAAGGGCAGTTAATGTTGTTGAACCGACAGTACCACGTTATTTACGATGGTCCGAGCAACCCATTGTGTGGAGCAGAGAGGATCATCCGCCCCGAGTTGACAATCCGGGTCAACTGGCTTTGGTGGTAGCACCTCAGGTGGGAGGTTACAAGTTTACCAAAGTCCTGATGGATGGAGGGAGCAGTATCAACATCCTATACTATGAGACTTTTCATCGCATGGGGTTGACAGACAAGAGTCTTAAACCGTCCAACACTGTTTTTCATGGTGTAGTGCGAGGTAAATCGGCATATCCTGTTGGCAAGATCTCTTTGGAGGTTGTGTTTGGAGATGATCATGATTCCAGGTCTGAAAAATTAACCTTTGAAGTGGTGAAAATCCAGAGCCCGTATCACGCACTGTTTGGACGGCCGGCTTACGCAAAATTCATGGCGAGACCTTGTTATATCTATTTACAGCTCAAAATGCTGGGTCATAAGGGGACTATAACAGTACATGGAAGTCAAAAGATTGCTTTGGATTGTGAGTGAAAGTGCTAGTTATCGACTAGAGGGGGGGTGAATAGGCGATTTTTATGAAAGACTTCAAATCGTGGAAGTTTCGAAAACAAACAACACAAATGACCTAATTGATATGTAGCGGAAGATAAACTACAGTAAGCAAACCATAGTCAAGTATGCAATGATGTGAAAGCACGGGACTAATAGCAGCTAAGTAGTAAGGATCAGGATGGAAGATAGTATGAAGCCAATCAACAGTAGTATTCAAGCAATGAAGTCAAACAGGTACACAGATAGGCAATGACTTCACGAAGACAAACTTAAGTAAAGGAAGGGAGAGGATAGAACCAGTCACTTGTTGAAGGCACAGGATTTGTTGGACCAGTTCCAGTTGCTGTGACAACTGTACGTCTGGTTAGGGAGGCTGAGATTCAACTCAGAAGACCGTGTCTTCACCTTATTCCCCTTGAGCTAAGGACACACACTCCTCGCCCAATCACTCTGGTAAGTCTTCAAGGTAGACTTCCAAACCTTCACAGACTTCGTTCATCGGCAATCCACAATGACTCTTGGATTCTCAGAACGCGATGCCTAACCAGCTGGAGGATTCACAGTCCTCAAGTGTAATAAGTCTTTAGGTCACACAGACAGAAAGACTTCAGTGATGCCTAACACTCTTTGGCTCTGGGTGTTTGGGCTTGGTCCTCGCAAGGATTTCTCTCTCTCAAAGGCTTCGAGGTGGGTTGCTCTCAAACGACAAAAGCCGTGCACTAACTCTGAGCAGCCACCAATTTATGGTGTAGGGGGTGGGCTATTTATAGCCACTGGGCAACCCGACCTGATATGTCCAAAATGACCCTGGGTCACTAAGGAACTGACACGTGTTCCAACGGTCAGATTTCAAACACACACGGCAACTTTACTTGGGCTACAAGCAAAGCTGACTCATCCAGCTCTGGATAAGATTTACTCTCATTGTCTTCGCTCGAAGACATAGGATTTGGGTTGAGCATCACTTCAGTCATTCTGACTTTGTTCACTTGGACCCCACTTAACAATACGGTGGTTCCTATGACTCAACTAAGAAGAAAAAGGAAATAGCAAAACAACACAGTCTTCGCGCTCCATAGTCTTCACTCAGTGTCTTCTTATGTCATGGTCTAAAATATGAATATCTTCACATACCACCATTGTCGTCAATGTCTTCATACATTTTTAGGGGTCATATCCGGTAGGTAAACCGAATCAATGAGGGACACTACCTGCGTTATCCTGCAATTCTCACAAACGCATTAGTCCCTCAACCAACTTTGTCGTCAATACTCCAAAACCAACTAGGGGTGACACTAGATGCACTTACAATCTCCCCCTTTTTGGTGATTCATGACAAACTGGTTGAAGTTTTCAACGGGGATAAAGTATGTGAAATTGTAAAGGATAGGGTATTGTCTTCATAAGTAGCAAAGGCTCCCCCTGAAGATGTGCATATAAGTAATTTGCTTTTGGAATGCAAATGCACATGGCAGGTTGTACTTGTGGAGATCCTCTTCAACTTATGAAGATAGTTCATCATGCATGAAATGATATAGCAAGTAGAATGACATGCATAATGAAAAATGGACGTCTGCAAAATGATCTAAGTGCGGAAGTTATCATCGCACATGCGGAATTTATCATCGCATCGCAGTAAAGCTAATAAGTAGCAGACGACCATCGAGTTTAAGTGTTACAACTCAAAGAACCAAATATTTCAAAAGCGAGAGTTGTCAGCACGAGGAAAAATATAAAGCAACCGCCCATATGAACCCGCTTGAAGACTATCAACTCATATGCTTCTCCCCCTTTTGTTAGTAAGGACCAAAAAGGTTTGAAGACATAGAGCATCTACTCATCCTCATGAGTAGGTGAAGCAGCAGGGTTGTCGTTGTTGTTTGGCGGTGTGGACGTACTTGGTGCAGTGTCGATGCGTGCAGAAGTATTGGGCGGTGAAGTAGCATCATCTTCATCATCGATTACTCTGGCATTCACAGTTGCCGCAGAGGAAGAATAGTCAGAGTCATCAAGGGATGGAGTGCGACGTAGGACTGCAGTCCGTGGAGGAGTGGAGTCAAACTTGAATCGTTCAGTGAAGCCATCATCTTGAAGATCTGCTTCAGCACTAAGCAGCGTCAAACTCTTCCATGTTCGCCGACAAGTCTCGTGAGCAACAAATGCATTCTTGGTGGCAAGATTTCAAATGTGATTGACGTCCACCAAGAGGCTTTGCATCTGTCTCTTGAGCCAATAGTGATGCTTATCTTGTTTTTGATGAAGTGCCACAAGAAGTTCTCGGTCATTTAGAACATGAGAGCACTTCTTAGGCCTTTGGGAAATGGTGCTTTCAGTGGCTTCAGTTTGTGCACGATGAGGCAGACGAGTATTTCCAGCCATTGGATAGATTCGTGTTACTGCTTGAATGCCTTCCATGGACTGAGTGAAGCTTTGGTGATCAGCATTTTGAAGACAAAGAGGCTTCTTGGCAGGCTCAGGGTATATAGCTTCAACTGACATATCAACCTCTGGTAGAAAGATCAAATGATTGCGAGCAGAGGGCTGATAATTGACAGAGGAGTGTCGCTTGATGAGGAGCATGACCCATGGAGCATAGAATTTCAAGCCAAAAAGGTCAGATCCAGACGCAGCAAGTTGCCTAATGAAGAATTCTTGGGAATTGAAGTTGATGCCATTGAGGATGTAAAAGACCAATGTCTTCATGGCTCCTTCAAGTTTAGCAGCTGATGAATGTCCTTTGATAGGCCATAGAGTTCGCCTGATGATGTGATATATTGTGCGAGGCAGATACTCAAGGTCATCAACAAAGAACTCCGTTGGATATTCAGCGTCAGATGGCAAAGGCTTCATCATGCTCAACATCTGGCTCATATTGGGTTCTGGCTTATGGAAGATGCTCTCCAGTGCATTGCGGTGTAGTTGACAGTTAGGTTCATAGAGTTCTTCGGGAGTGGGTAGGCCTGTAAGCTCAATGACATCAAGAGCTTTGGCTTCATGATGAACATTTCCGGTCATCCACTCAAGAACCCATGTCTTGATATCCCTGTTATAGCCGCGAATGTGGAGGGTAGCATAGAATTGAAGCAAAAGTTCTTCATTCCAATGTTCTTTGTCAGTCATAAAGCTGAGCAGACCGGCATCACGAAAACAGTCAAGTGCTTCTTCTAAGCACGGCAGTCCAGCAATGGCTTCAGTGTCGAGGCGCATGTGAGGGAAAATGCGCCCTTGATCATACAGAATGCACGAGTAATAGCTTCGCTGCTGATAGCTCCAGAAACGATCAGATGAAATCCTTGGCTTTGAGTAGGGGTTCTTAGCGCTGTCAAAGAAGGTATTGTGGCTTTTGAAGCCATTTGCATTGAAGCATCCTATAGAGTTTGCAGTACCTGGGAACCTTGGCAGTCTTGGCTTTGGTTTCTGGACCTGAGGCCTATGCTCAACATGATAATCAAATTGAGGTCCAGAGGCAGTAGGCGGAGGTACCAGAATGGGCCATCGGACAGTGGTTAGCTGACCATGATTGTATGCTTGCTCAATTGTATAAGGCCTTGGTGGCGGAACAGGAGCAGTGGCAACAACTGAGTCTTCAGGCTGCACAACAAGTGCTTCAGGAGCAGTTGCCTCATTGGCTTCTGGCACACTGGTTGGTGCAAGCTCCACATTAGCTTCAGCCATGACTACATCATTGGATTCACTTGCGTTGGTGGTGGCAGCTTCAGGATTTTCAACCTCCACTTGACGAGCTGGAGGGTCAGGCACTAGCATGTTCACATCAGGAACAGCTTCTCCAATAACGGGGGGAGTAGGGACACGTACGTCTTCTTGTCTTTCATCAGCTGATGCAGCCGGATTGTCTTCAGCAGCTTGGGCTTCAGACACGGAGACATTCACAGTAGGAGTGGCTTCTGGAAACACTTGACGTGCAACAGGTTGGTGGTGCACTTCTCCTTCTGGAACGCTCGAAAGAGGGACTTGAGGCCTTGAGCCTTTGTGAAGCCTACGTAATGCTGGCGACGCCTTTGGAGATGGAGTTGGCTGGGCCTCAAAGTCTTCTTCTTCTTCTTGCACGGGAGGTGTAACTTGTGGTTGTTGTTGGGGAGTACTTGGTGAGTCTTGTTGCTGTGGGTGATCAGCCCACGATGCATCCTGAGCAATTGGCGTCAGAGGACGACCAATGCTGATGAGTTCGCTATTCGTTAGAACAGGCGATGATACCATGTTGTGTTCGATCTGAGGAAGAACTTCATCATCTTCAACATTGTCATCTTGACCAATGTCTTCAGCAGCGGTGGGTTCAGCTGCTGGAATGTCTTCAGCTTCATGAGCCTCTGTGGTAGCAGGCTCATGAACTATCATCCGTCATTCTTGATGTTCAGATGCAGGGCGAACCACCGAGATAGGTTCAACTACTAAGGGCTCTGTGGGAGCAGCCCTATTCTTCTTGGTTTTGCGCTTCTTCTTGGAGGGAGCAGCATCAGAGGCTTCAGGATTTTTCCTTTTTCTGGCTTCAGCCTCGGCAGCCCTCGTCTTCTTCTATTCTGAAGCGGTTGACAGGACCTTTGGCTTCGAGCCAGTCATGCTGCTTGGGAAGATAATGCGAGGTGTTTCTTGACTTGAAGGTGCAGGTTGGGCAGTGGAGAGCTTCTTCTTCTTTGCAGCCATCTGGGGTCAATGCCAGGACGGCCAAGAGACTTGCGCTTCTCAGCCTCATTGTAGGCAAGCACACATTTGTCAGCCAAACTCTTCATGCGCTCACGAGAGCCTTGGGCTTGTTCGCGCTTCTTGAGAAAGGCTTCTTTAAGCTCATGCAACATGACCTTGAAGTTTCTGACATCTTGCACGCTGAGCTTCGCCACATGCTTCTTGAACTGAGCCTTTTCATAGTCAATCTAGTTCTTCAGCTCAATGATGCGTTGAGCGAGAGCTAGCTCTGAAGCAATGGCGCCATTGAAGGAGACGCTGAGGCCAATGTGAAGCTGCAGATCTTCAAAGCTGAGATTTGGTGTGTCAAACCACTCATCAATGAAGTTATGGATGATTTCCACATCGAAGAGAGGCAAGTTGTTGAAGATCTCTGCTTCTTCCTTGCTCTTGATCAGTTGCTCAAGGGCATCATCTGCAAGATCTTCATCGCTAGATAGATCAATGGGTTCTTCTCGCAAAATGGCAGCAGGAGTCAAGGTCTGATCAGTATGCTTGACGATTTGCTTTTTCTTCTCCGTCCTCTTGGAGATACGTAATTGATCTTCAGACTGCACACTGTCTTCAGGAGGTGTAGTGGCCAGTGGCTTCGCACGTGAAGCTTTTGGAGCAGCTGATCTTGAAGCCTTAGGCTTCTTTAGCTTCTGCGGCTTTGGTGGAGGAGTTGGGGCTTCATTAGTGTCAGCATCATTGTCAGAATGACCTACTCTGGCACCTTGGACCAAGATGTAGGTGATGAGGCCATCAAGGTTGGAGAAGGGGCCGATGACTTTTGGTTCTGCATCACGTGAGCCGTCAGCAAGGGGAGCAGAGGGACCAGGGTTGAAGTCTAATCCCAATGACTTCTTGTTTTCTTTGGCCGATGCCTTTGCATGCTGGAAGTTGCGCTTGAAGAGAGTATCGTCACAACACCAGAGCAATGATGACGGGTTGGCATTCTCAGGCTGAGGTCCATGGACCATGCAGGGATAGAAACCCTGTGCAATAGCTTCAACTCTGTTCTTGGGTTGAAGGCCTCGATAGAGAATATCACCCCAAGGACTTTTGATAGCATTCTTCTCTGCATATTCCTTCGTCACGAACTTGTACTTGAACCATTCTTCAGCCCAATAGCATCGAATCCATTGGATTCGTGTCTTGCGCTGATGATAATTCTCTTCAGGATCTGTTTTGTAGAGCTCTGCTAGGTCATCAGGCAGATCTTTTGATGTTCCCCCTCGACGCTGTCTGCCACCCTTCCTTACTGATTTCTCTGCAGCCATGAGCTTCAAACTGAATGGCTTCAATACGTTCAAAGGCTTCAAAGACTTACGCTTGCTGGTCAAACAGGAACTGGCTTCAGGAGAATTAATGTGATGCTGTAAATATTCTACAAACGAATGCAGACTATGAGAACCAAGGGATTCTCCCACGGACATGTACCTGTGACAGCATTAGAGATGCGAGGGAAGGGGAAGAGGTCATATGCATTCTTAGAAGATTTTGAAGATAAATCAGTTTGAAGACATTGACCTCATGATGCGAAGACATTCACTTATATGTTGTGAGTTGGTCCCAGATTTGTACAAATCCGTGAATAAGTACAAGTGAGGAATCAAACTAGATATGAAATTTAAGTGAATAGACTAGGCAGTGTGAGATGCAGACAGAATAGATCTAACATTGTGTAGGCAGAAACCACTTTTGGTAGATAGGATGAATCTTGAAGATCAAAAAGACAGTAAAAATAGAGTTATATTTACCACACGAAGAACTGCTAGATGGGATGAACAGGAGACCGAGCAGTTCAGTCCACCGTGCCCTAACTTGGCGACGGAGGACACCTACGGTGACGGCGGAGAGGACGATGTCCGCGGCCGGCGTGAGGACGGCGTCGGAGAAGTCGCGGCAGCTAAACGCTTCATCGCCGGCGTCGTCGAGAGCTAGCGGTGGCGCTAGGGTTTTGACGAGGTGGAGAGGTGGAAGAAGGATTTCTTTACCGCAGGGGGCATGTATTTATAAGGAAGTGTGTGGCACAATGCAATTACGCAGGTGCCCCTGGCAGTTCACATCTGAGGGGTACGTGGCAAGCATGCCACATACTCAGAGTTGTCCCACGTTCCCACGCCCGCCAGGCATGTCGGATGGTTGTTCCGGCTTCTCCGGATTTCAACTATAAAGATGGGTTATTTAAAATAGACTTAATGTTTGTCTCTGTGCCTTCTGCTGACTAGGATGCAGAGAAGACATTCGACAGTTTCAATAGAATGCATATGATTTGGACAGATAGAGTTTGAGATTGAAAGCATAGAGAGGTTAGGGTCTGATCACATTCACTTAGTTCAAAAGATTCAACTTGAAGACATAGCTATAAGTGAATGTTGTAGAGGACAGAACACTAGTATATATATATCAGAAAGCAATCAAATCATATCAGTGAAGAAAATCATGAAGATAAATTGAAACTGAAGACAAACCAAATGCGAAGTCATTGCAAAAATAATGCCACTAGTGAAACACTTCAAACAAGGAAATTTGGTGGTGGAGTTACCCACCGTATAGGAAGTATTAGACCCAGACACGGTGCACAATTATCGTGGCGCTCCGAAGTCAAATTCCATGTTAATGTATTCACACTCAGAATGTAAGTCTTCATTGATTGAAGATATACTTTACTTAGTGTGTTGCACATCTAAGTCATCAATATGCATAAGTGTTAGGATGTGTGCCTGATCACAGGACATTTGAGGATTCCAAGATATTTAGCTCACACCGTAACTTGCAAAACCTTTTCTCATCCAAGGGCTTTGTGAAGATATCTGCCAATTGCTCTTCAGTGTTGACATGAATGATGTCGATATCTTTCTTCATGACATGATCTCTGAGAAAGTGATGACGAATTTCAATGTGCTTTGTCTTCGAGTGCTGGACTGGATTGTTGGCTACCTTGATGGCACTTTCATTGTCGCAGAAGAGAGGTACTTGTTTAAGATTGATGCCATAGTCCTTGAGAGTTTGCTTCGTCCATAGAAGCTGAGCACAACAAGATCCAGCAGCAATTTATTCAGATTCAGCAGTTGAGAGTGATACACAGTTCTGCTTCTTTGAAGACCAACAGACAAGTGATCGACCTAGAAAGTGACATGTGCCTGATGTAGAATTGTGATCAACCTTTTCACCAGCATAATCAGCATCCGAGAATCCAACCAAATCAAATTTTGAGCCCTTTGGATACCATAATCCGAGTGTTGGGGTGTAAGCCAAATATCAAAGAATTCGCTTCATAGCTAAGTGATGCGATTCCTTTGGTGCCGCTTGGAATCGAGCACACATGCAAACACTAAGCATAATATCTGGCCTAGATGCACATAGATAAAGTAAAGAACCAATCATGGAGCGGTATACCTTTTGATCGAACTCTTTACCATTGTTGTCGGGACCAAGATGGTGTTTGGCTGGCATTGGCGTCGTGTAACCTTTGCATTCTTCCATTCCAAACTTCTTCAGACAATCTTTGAGGTATTTTTCTTGAGATATGAAGATGCCATTTCTTTGCTGACGAATTTGAAGACCAAGGAAGAACTTCAGCTCACCCATCATGTACATCTGATATTGCTCTTGCATCATGTATCCAAACTCATCAGTATACTTCTGGTTGGTGCAGCCGAAGATTATGTCATCCACATATATTTGGCACACAAACAGTTCACCATCATATGTCTTCATGAAGAGTGTGGGATCGAGGGATCCTGGTTTGAAGCCTTTGCTCTTCAGGAAGTCTTTGATCGTATCATACCATGCGCGAGGAGCTTGTTTGAGGCCATACAGTGCTTTGTTTAGCTTGTACACCATATCAGGATGTTTTGGATCTTCAAAGCCAGGTGGTTGAGCTACATATACTTCTTCTTCAATCTTGCCGTTGAGAAATGCACTCTTCACATCCATTTGAAATAGCAAGATGTTGTGATGATTAGCGTAGGCTAGCAGTATGCGAATAGCTTCAAGCCTAGCCACAGGAGCAAATGTTTCATCGAAGTCAATTCCTTCTACTTGAGTATATCCTTGAGACACAAGACGTGCTTTGTTTCTGACAACTTGACCATGCTCATCTTGCTGGTTTCGATATATCCATTTTGTTCCAATAATGTTATGCTTGCGAGGGTCAGGTCGCTTGACAAGTTCCCAAACATTGTTCAGCTTGAACTGTTGAAGTTCTTCTTGCATAGCTTGAATCCATTCAGGTTCCATAAAGGCTTCAGCAACTTTCTTGGGTTTTGATATTGATACAAACAAAAAGTGCCCACAGAAGTTTGCTAGCTGTGTTGCTCTCGAGTGAGTAAGTGGACCAGGTGCATTGATGCTATCAATTATCTTCTCAATTTGTACTTCATTTGCAACACGAGGATGAACTGGACGAAGACTTTGCTCTTGCTGATAATTGTCATCATTGGGAGGATTGTCTTCAGTCTGAGCATTGTCTTCAGGTTGGTTAGGTGCAGAAATGATAAGTTCCTCATCAGGCTGTGCTTCAGAAGGCATGATTTCACCAGTTCCCATCAGCCTGATAGATTCGCTGGGCGGAGCTTCATCTAGTGTACTTGGTAGGAGTTCTCTTTGTGAACCATTTGTTTCATCAAATCTCACATCCACAGTTTCGACAATTTTGTAGAGATAGAGGTTGAAGACTCTGTAGGAGTGCGAGTCCTTTCCATAACCAAGCATGAAGCCTTCATGAGCCTTAGGTGCAAATTTCGACTTGTGATGGGGATCCTTGATCCAGCACCTAGCACCAAATACTCTGAAGTAGCTGACATTTGGCTTCTTGCCAGTAAGGAGCTCATAGGAAGTTTTGTCCAAAAGCTTATGGATGTAAACACGGTTGATGATGTGACATGCTGTATCAATAGCTTCAGGCCAGAACTTTCTTGGTGTCTTGTATTCGTCGAGCATTGTTCGAGCCATCTCAATGAGGGTTCTGTTCTTGCGCTCAACGATGCCATTTTGTTGAGGTGTGTATGGAGCAGAGAACTCATGAGTGATTCCCATTGTATCCAGATAAAGATCAAGTCCGGTGTTCTTGAATTCAGTGCCATTGTCACTTCTGATATGCTTGATCTTCACGCCATAATTGTTCATTGCTCGATTAGCGAAGCGTTTGAAGACATCTTGCACTTCAGTCTTGTAGAGAATTATGTGCACCCAATGTATATCTTGAGTAGTCATCAACAATGACGAAGCCATAGAGACAAGCAGTTGTTGTGAGGGTGGAGTAGTGAGTAGGTCCAAATAAGTCCATATGTAACAGCTCGAAGGGTTGAGATGTTGTCATGATTGTCTTCGAGGGGTGCTTTGCCCTAGTCATCTTTCCAGCTTCGCAGGCACCACACAAATGATCCTTCTTGATCTTGACGTCCTCGATGCCTATGACATGATTCTTCTTGACGAGTGAGTGTAAGTTTCTCACGCCAGCATGCCCCAGCCTTTGATGCCAGAGCCAGGATTCTGAAGCTTTTGTAAGAAGACATACGGCAAGTTGTGGACCTGCTGAGAAATCTACCATGTATAGATCATCTTTCTGATACCCTTCAAAGACTAGAGACTTGTCAGATTCCATTAGTACAAGGCAACGATATTTTCCGAATAGCACAATCATGTTCAGGTCACAAAGCATTGAGACAGACATTAAGTTGAAACCAAGGGATTCAACAAGCATCACTTTATCCATGTGTTGATCCTTTGAGATTGCAACTCTACCTAGACCCAATACCTTGCTTTTACCAGTGTTAGCAAATGTGATGTGACTCTTGTCGGATGGACGTAAGGTTGAGTCCATGAGAAGACTTCGATCACCAGTCATATGATTTGTGCATCCGCTGTCCATAATCCATTCTAAAGCTTTTGGTGACATACCCTACAGTGCAGTTAGGAGGATAGGCTTCACAAAGAGTGTTGTGAAGCATAGGCATTTGACACATACAAGGATTGTCACAGCTTAGATCAAGGTTAGGACACATAGTATGACTGGTAAGCGATTCAGATGTGAAGTATATAGTAAGACATTTTATCATGCGTCCTTAATGTGTTTTAGGTCCCCAGCAATAGCATCGAACGCCTTTGATTGCAGGCTGGAGACCTTTCTCTGCAAAAGAAAGTTAATTCTTCTTCGCCACCCACATTTTTAGGGGTGGCTAGGAAGCAATGAGTCTAAGTGCAGCATCTGAGAATTTTGGCTTTGGAGCCCTAGCAAATAGCCTTGCAGGAGATGAATGATACTCATATGAATAAGCAGAAAAGTTCTTAGTTCTATGAACATAGCGGTTTGAAGACACACGCTCATATTCATGAGTCTGAGTATGATTTCCCTGCAAAACATTGGCGTTAGGGAGACTCAGGTGAGTCATGTATCTGTATGAAGCCTTTGGGCCATATGAAGCTATAGGTCTGGGTTTTGTCTTCTTCCTTGGTGGTGTCATGATGACATTCACAGGAAGATTCTCAATGTACTGCTTAGGTACCCAGATCTTCTTCATAGGTGGTCCATTCCTGCAGTTAGTACCAATATACCTTGCAAACACTTCACCATTCTGATTCTTGAACAGCTTATAGTTTGCATCAAAGGATTCATCAATGATGATAGGGTTAGTGCAGGTAAATCCAGATAAGGTGGATGGATCTACTGAGGGTTCCTTTGCAGCAACCCATGTGGTTTTGGGATACTTCTTAGGCTTCCAGTAGGAGCCATCAACATTCATTTTCCTCTCGAACCCAACACCCTCTTTCCTAGGGTTTCGGTTCAGAATCTGCTTTTTGAGGACATCGTAGAGTGTCTGATGTCCCTTTAGACTTTTGTACATCCCTGTTTCAAGCAATGTCTTCAACCTAGCATTTTCATCAGCAATAGTAGTGGTATCCTCCGCATAGGGGTTAGTTACCACATCAGTAGTTGAAGACAATGAAACAGTAGCAGCAGTGGAACATTCAGCAACAGATGTAGCGTTATCACGCTCAATGCATTTTAGACATGGTGGTTCAAATCCATCCTGAGCGGGACTGATCTGTTGAGTGCGAAGTGACTCATTCTCTTTTTGAAGATCTTCATGAGCCGCTCTCAATTTCTCAAGCTCTTGTTTCCTTTGAAGATAATCATAGGAGAGCCTTTCATAAGTAGTTGAGAGTGTTTCATGACGACTTTCAAGTTCTTGGTACTTAGCATGAAGACTTTTAATATCTTCAACTAAGAACTGTGAACGAGTCATTTCCGCGTCCAACAGGTCATCGCTTTTGTCTAACAGTTTTTGAGTATGTTCCATAGCCTTTTGTTGTTCAGTTGAAACTTTAGCGAGTGTTTTGTAGCTAGGTTTGGATTCACAATCAGAGTCATCTTCACTTGATGTTTGAAAGTAAGCATCACGTGATTTTACCTTGGCACCACGTGCCATGAAGCAGTAGGTGGGAGTAGGATCGTCTTCATCATCAGCTTCAGCATTGGTGTGGAAGTCATTGTCTTCAGTGTTGAAGATGGACTTGGAAACATAAGCTGTGGCTAGAGCCAGACTTGCAACGCCAGGGTCGGACTCCTCTCCAGACTCCACCTCCGCCTCCTTAGAAGTAGATTCCTCCTCAGAATCCATTTCCTTGCCAACAAAGGCACGAGCTTTGCCAGATGAGCTCTTCTTGTGTGATGAAGATTTGGAAGAAGACTTTGAGGATTTCTTCTTCTTGTTGTCATCGGAATCATATTCCTTTCTCTTCTTCTTCTTCTTCTCATTGTCCCACTATGGACACTCAGATATGTAGTGACCAGGTTTCTTGCACTTGTGGCAGGTTCTCTTCTTGTGGTCATGGGTGGAAGCTTCATCATTCCTTGAGCTGGATCGTGAAGACTTTCTGAAGCCTTTCTTCTTAGTGAACTTCTGGAACTTCTTCACAAGCATAGCAAGTTCCTTTCCAATGTCTTCAGGATCATCAGAACTGCAGTCAGATTCTTCTTCAGATGAGGAAACAACTTTTGCCTTCAATGCGCGAGTTCGACCATAGTTAGGACCATAGATATCTCTTTTATCAGAAAGCTGGAACTCATGTGTGTTGAGCCTCTCAAGTATATCAGACGGATCGAGTGTCTTGAAGTCAGGACGTTCTTGTATCATGAGGGCAAGGGTGTCAAAGGAGCTGTCAAGTGATCTCAGTAGTGTCTTGACGATTTCATGCTTGGTAATCTCAGTTGCGCCAAGAGCTTGAAGCTCATTTGTGATGTCAGTGAGGCGATCGAATGTGAGCTGGACATTTTCATTGTCGTTTCTCTTGAAGCGGTTGAAGAGGTTGCGAAGAACACTGATCCTTTGATCTCTCTGGGTTGAGATGCCTTCGTTGACCTTGGATAGCTAGTACCAGACCAGCTTTGACGTTTCCAGAGCACTCACACGGCCATACTGTCCTTTGGTCAGATGACCACAGATAATGTTCTTGGCAGTAGAGTCCAGTTGAATGAACTTCTTGACATCAGCAGGGGTGACACCTTCACCAGTTTTGGGAACGCCATTCTTGACGACATACCAGAGGTCAACATCAATGGCTTCAAGATGCATACGCATCTTATTCTTCCAGTAGGGATATTCAGTTCCATCGAAAACAGGGCAAGCAGCGGAGACTTTGATTATCACTGCAGTCGACATAGCTAAAACTCCAGCTGGTTAAACCGAATCACACAGAACAAGGGAGTACCTTGCTCTGATACCAATTGAAAGTGCTAGTTATCGACTAGAGGGGGGTGAATAGGCGATTTTTATGAAAGTCTTCAAAACGTGGAAGTTTCGAAGACAAACAACATAAATGACCTAATTGATATGCAGCGGAAGATAAACTACAATAAGCAAACCATAGTCAAGTATGCAATGATGTGAAAGCACATGACTAATAGCAGCTAAGTAGTAAGGATCAGGATGGAAGATAGTATGAAGCCAATCAACAGTAGTAGTCAAGCAATGAAGTCAAACAGGTACACACATAGGCAATGACTTCACGAAGACAAACTTAAGTAAAGGAAGGGAGAGGATAGAACCAGTCACTTGTTGAAGACACAGGATTTGTTGGACCAGTTCCAGTTGCTGTGACAACTGTACGTCTGGTTAGGGAGGCTGAGATTCAACTCAGAAGACCATGTCTTCACCTTATTCCCCTTGAGCTAAGGACGCACACTCCTCGCCCAATCACTCTGGTAAGTCTTCAAGGTAGACTTCCAAACCTTCACATACTTCATTCACTGGCAATCCACAATGACTCTTGGATGTTCAGAACGCGACGCCTAACCGGCTGGAGGATTCACAGTCCTCAAGTGTAATAAGTCTTCAGGTCACACAGACAGAAAGACTTCAGTGATGCCTAACACTCTTTGGCTCTGGGTGTTTGGGCTTGGTCCTCGCAAGGATTTCTCTCTCTCAAAGGCTTCGAGGTGGGTTGCTCTCAAATGACAAAAGCCGTGCACTAACTCTGAGCAGCCACCAATTTATGGTGTAGGGGGTGGGCTATTTATAGCCACTGAGCAACCCGACCTGATATGTGTGAAATGACCCTGGGTCACTAAGGAACTGACACATGTTCCAACGGTCAGATTTCAAACACACACGGCAACTTTACTTGGGCTACAAGCAAAGCTGACTCATCCAGCTCTGGATAAGATTTACTCTCATTGTCTTCGCTCGAAGACATAGGATTTGGGTTGAGCATGACTTCAGTCATTCTGACTTTGTTCACTTGGACCCCACTTAACAGTACAGTGGTTCCTATGACTCAACAAAGAAGAAAAAGGAAACAGCGAAACAACACAGTCTTCGCGCTCCATAGTCTTCACTCAGTGTCTTCTTATGTCATAGTCTTCAGTATGAATATCTTCACATACCACCATTGTCGTCAATGTCTTCATACATTTTTAGGGGTCATCTCCGGTAGGTAAACCGAATCAATGAGGGACACTACCTGTGTTATCCTGCAATTCTCACAAACGCATTAGTCCCTCAACCAACTTTGTCGTCAATACTCCAAAACCAACTAGGGGTGGCACTAGATGCACTTACAGTGAGGAAGGTGATGCGGCTTATGCTGAGTTGGTTTGTGCTACAGAGGAGCTGAAATTTTATAAGGACAATGTTGATCCGGCAGACATGACCCCTCTGAAGAAGCCCACCTGTCGGTGTCAAAACCGGCGGATCTCGGGTAGGGGGTCCCGAACTGTGTGTCTAGGCGGATGGTAACAGTAGACAAGGAACACGATGTTTTACCCAAGTTCGGGCCCTCTTAATGGAGGTAAAACCCTACGTCCTGCTTGATTGATATTGATGATGTGGGTATTACAAGAGTAGATCTACCACGAGATCAAGGAGGCTAAACCCTAGAAGCTAGCCTAGGGTATGATTGTTGTTATCGTTGTTATCCTACGGACTAAAACCATCCGGTTTATATAGACACCGGAGAGGGCTAGGGTTACACAGAGTCGGTTACAATGGTAGGAGATCTACATATCCGTATCACCAAGCTTGCCTTCCACGCCAAGGAAAGTCCCATCCAGACACGGGACGAAGTCTTCAATCTTGTATCTTCATAGTCTTGGAGTCCGGCTGATGATGATAGTTCGGCTATCCGGACACCCCCTAGTCCAGGACTCCCTCAGTAGCCCCTGAACAAGGCTTCAATGACGACGAGTCTGACGCGCATATTGTCTTCGGCATTGCAAGGCGGGTTCCTTCTCCGAATAGTTTGTAGAAGATTGTGAACACCAGGATAGTGTCCGGCTCTGCAAAATAAATTCCACATTCCACCGTAGAGAGAATAATATTTGCACAAGTTCAATCTGCTAACGTATTTCGTGGTGTGATGTCACACCACAACCAAGCCTTTACTTGAATCGTTTTTATTATACCGCCTCCGTGCGTTTAGCGAAGCGGTTTCCTTGGCGCGTCTTGTCGAAGCAGAGATCGTGTTCCCCTTATTCTGGGATTCTCATCAATACGGACGTGGGTAACCCAACCGCGCCATTTATTGCGGCGCTTGGGAGAAAAGCGAGTTTTACCAGGCCGGTGGGGACGCATAGCCTCGTCCGCCCATATATAAGGGGATAAGGATCCACCTTTTTACCTACGCCTTCTTCCTCCTTTGCTTATCCATCTCCGTGCACTCGAGCTCCAGCGCCCAAGTTCGCACATCTCACCTCAACCTCCTCCAACTATGTCCGGAGCGGGAGGCAAGTGGATGGCCTCCTATGTTACGGAAGGGCACATCAAGAAGCTGCGCGGTGTCGGATATCTGTCCAACGACATCGCGCACCGGCTCCCCGACGAGGGGCAGCTCATCGCCACCCCCAGGCCCCATTAGAGGGTAGTATTCCTTACCCATTTCCTCCACGGACTGGGCTTCCCACTTCACCCCTTTGTCCGGGGGCTCATGTTCTACTACGGCCTGGATTTCCATGATCTGGCCCCGAATTTTATCCTCAACATCTCGACGTTTATTGTCGTGTGCGAGGCCTTCCTCTGTATCCAGCCCCACTTCGGCTTGTGGCTCAAGACCTTCAATGTCAAGCCGAAGGTTGTAAAGGGCAGCCAAGAGGAACGTGGAGGCGCCATGGTGGGTAAGATACCCAACGTTACTTGGCTCGAGGGTGCCTTCGTGGAAACCATCAAGGGGTGGCAATCGGGGTGGTTCTACATCACCAAGCCGCGTGACCCTAAATGGGCAGCGGCCCCCGAATTCAGATCTGGCATCCCCACACGGCTCACCTCTTGGAAAGAGAGCGGCCTGACTTGGGGCGATTCGGAGGAGCTGACCGGAATCCAAGCCTGCATCCAAAAACTAGTGAACAAGAAACTCAAGCTTGTCAACGTAGTCCAGGTCATGCTCATCCGCCGGATTCTCCCGTGCCAACAACGGGCCTTCAAGTTGTGGGAGTTCGATCCGGCCCAGCACCAAACCCTGAGCGGGCTCTTCGACACAAGGTATGAAGATGCCTGGAAGGTGCTGTTCAAGGGTGCCGAGGCTCCCGCATCCGCTTTCGAAGACCACGGATTCCGCTCGCAGCGCCAGGCTAGCGAGGTAAGTGATTCTATCCTTTATGGGACACTTGTTTTTCATAGTTTGACTCTATGCGGGATCTAAACTCCCTCTCCTTTAACAGGACTGGCTGAAGAAGGCCGAGCAGACCAACTGTCCGGCCCCCTTGCCAGAAGACCCAGTGGATGCCCGTTTAGCGGGGCTGCTGGTTCCGGCACCCCATGTGGTGCTGGAGAAGAAGGCCAAGAAGGAGGCCACGGGCACTCGAAAGAGTTCCCATTTTTAGGTGTTCGATGACTCCGAGGCGGACTCCTCCCCCGAGGACGAGGAGGAGAAGAAAAAGGCCTCTCCCCCAGCGGGGGGAGGGAAGAAAAGGAAGGCCTCCCCGCGAGGGAGGCCGAAGGGTCCAAGAAGGGAAGGACTCTTCCCCCGGACTGCTCCGCCAACCCCGGTGACGACGACGAGGATTGGCCTCCAAGGGCCAAGCCCCTGGCGAGATCGTAAGTATCCGGACTCCCGAATGACTTCATGATTTTTCTTTTTGCCACTTGGTGTCTTTCTAACGCCGCATACAACCCTGCAGTCCGCCCAAGGACGATATTCCCGCTTTGTCGAGCGGGTCCTTGGGCTCGTCGGATGTGAACAGTACTTCACTTCCAACCGCCTCCTCTCCCCGTGACGCTGACGACGCCGAGGTGGGGTCCCAGAGAGGGACTCACCCAGAGGAGGAGGACCCGGAGGTGCCACAGGGCGACCTCCCGGACTTCGTGCCGGACTCCGCACCGGAACCTGCAGTGGTTCCGGAGTCCGGCGGGCGGCCCCTTCATAAGAAGGGCAAGACCGTGGCGCCGGCGGCCTCCGTCCAACCGGAGGCGCCGGATAACTTGCTGGAGGCGCTCAACGGCGCTTCCATCGAGGAGGAGCACCGCACTGTAATGAGTGCGGTGATTCAGAAGGTCCAGCTCGCCAAAAGCGGGCTGACCGAAGCCTGCAACAGCCTTCTATCAGGCTTTGAGGTAAGAATATTAATATATGTAAAATAAAACCGCATAGACAGTAGCCCCTGATGCTCGGTTTGGTGTTCGGAAAGAAAAGCCGGACTGAGGATCTAAAAAGATATACGTAAGAGTCTTAATAAATATGTCAATATGGGATTGCAAGCTGCGCTGCTGACCTCTGCCGCACTGACTGCGGAGGTCAATGCTTTGAAGCAAAGCCTCGAGCGGTCCGAGAACAAGCTCGGTCGTGCCAAGAAGCAGCTCGAGGACAAGGAAGGTGAGTAACACCTTATTAAAGTTGTACCTTACAGAAAAGGATTTGGCTGCAATATAAATGACAAGGATAACGTGGGTACTTCAGGGGCCACGAACAAGGTGGCGACCTTGAAGGAGGCGGTGTCCGCGACCGAGTGCAATGCTGCCATGGAGCATGCTAGGCGAGAGAAGCATGAGGCGCGGGTGGCGGAGGTACAGCAAGAGCTCCAGGCTCTCGTGGAAAAGCATGAGGGTTTGGAGCGCGACTCGAAGACTCGAGAGTCCGGGCTTGCATCGGCTCTTGAAAATGCCAAAGCCGCTAAGGCTGAAGCCCACAAGGCCCTTCAGGAGATCGAGGCGTTGAACAAAATAGCAGCGGGTAAGGCATTTTTCATGCAAAGCAAGCATGTGAATGTGAATTACCTCTTACTTACCCGAATTCAGAGCTCTCCAGGAGCGTTCGCAGATCTGCCCCGCAGCGTGTCTGATGCTGCCGCTTTCTACAGGGCCGAGGAGGGGAGCTCAACGGAGAAGGTCTTCTGGTCTCAGTACGCTGAGGCCGGACATCCGGTGCCCCTTAGCGACCAGCTGAAGCAGCTGGTCGAGCTCCACAAGGTGGCCGAACAGGCCATGAAGGGCCTCATAGTTCGGCTTTGGCCCGATGAGGCCATGCCTGGGAGCTACTTCGGCCTGGTGCGGCGGCTGGTGGATGCTTGTCCATGGATTGAGGTCATCAAGCGATCCGCCTGTATTGAAGGTGCCCGTCGGGCCCTTGCCCGTGCTAAGGTGCACTGGGGCAAGATGGATGCTGAGAAGCTTGTGACGGATGCGCCACCGCCGGGCAAGGAGTATCGCACGCCCGAGATGTATTACAAGAGTGTCCTGAAGGGTGCCCGCACTATTGTGGGTGAGTGCTCCAATAATGTAATATTTGAGTAGACTCGCATTTTGTTATCATGTGCGTTGAAAACTTTGTTCATATGCGCTAAGCAACGCTTGTTGATTTAAAATATTACCTTATGTGTGGTTGTTTATCAAATCTGAGAGATGGCAAGTCGTCGGCTTCAGCCCCCATGCCACGAGTGCTGGGGTGTTCGGGATAAATTTGAGCACTCTTGTTCCCATATTTGGGTCCATCTAGGGAGGCGCTCAACACAACGAACTAGGCAACCGGACTTATAATGCTTGAACACTCTCACTTAGCCATAGAATTCTATAGTTTTAAATTTCGGCGAAGCCCCTAGTGATCGGAACGCCGAGTTCGGGGCGCTATCCACGCCTGGGCCGGACAAAGCCGGTTCCTCGCTCTAAGCGGCATAAGTCTTTAGGGACTCGAAAAAACCTCTCGAACAGCGACCGGCTCTCGCCTCATCATGTCGGTCAGTTTTAGCTTTCTCCACTGAGGCGCTCGCCCAGCTCAACCGGGGCGCAATCGCAGTGGTTCTCCCAGTGCTACCTTCGCCGATAGAATGGAACGTAAGGTACCAAAACATGGGAGCCGGGCAAACCCAACTATTGACCCAAGACATGATTCGGAGCCGATGCATATAATGCTATATGTTTGGGGTGCCGCACTTGTGAAAGTGTTCGGACTTATCACACCAGAATGTGGGGAACTTAAGCCCCTAGTGTATTTAGCCGTACCAAAGTGTACGGATGCGGCATGTCATAAATGAACATATGTATTAGAAAGAAATGCAATTAAAAGCAAAAAAGTGTTGCATTGTTTATTCAAGAAATACTGCCATGAATGCAGGACGATACAAATAGTGCGATAAGCAAGGGATGGGACTATTAAACGTGTCTCCCTCCAGGGGTAGGCTGCGGAATGGTGTATAAAACAGATTTAGTGCTCGTAATGGAGACCACTTGGATATTCGTCGTAGCCTTTCTGCTTCCCTGGTCGTTGCATCGTGAGTTCGGCCGGTCTACCACCGGACAGGGCCTCTGGTGAACGGAGTCCTGTTGGTGGGAAAAAAGGAAAGAGAAAAAAAAAGAAATGACACACTTGAAAGCCCCTGATGTGGTTGAGCTGCATTATGGGCCTGTCGCGGTCGTGCCCCTTCCCCTATGCCCATGGTATCTCTAGAGCGTAATGATGTACGCGAAGGACCAGTCTTGCGATCTTGCGAGGGCTGGGGTTGGGGCTGCATTGCTACGCGTGCTCGGAACGTGCCAGGTGGTCTTGTTGTAGGTTACTCCGGGCGCGTTTAGCCGTGTCCGGTCGCTTAACGGCTGGACTCGAGAATTGCCTTAAGAGGCTGCATTGTACTTCTGCCGCGAGAGCCGTTGTATGTTCCTCCGTTCGGAGGGAGCGTTCGGTGTTTCCGTTGACCGTAATGACTCCTCGAGGGCCTGGCATCTTGAGCTTGAGGTATGCGTAGTGCGGCACCGCGTTGAACTTTGCGAACGCGGTTCTTCCGAGCAGAGCATGATAGCCGCTACGGAACGGAACTATGTTGAAGATTAACTCCTCGCTTCGGAAGTTATCCGGGGATCCGAAGACCACTTCCAGTGTGACTGAGCCCGTACAATTGGCCTCTACACCTGGTATGACGCCTTTGAAGGTCGTCTTTGTGGGTTTAATCCTTGAGGGATCTATGCCCATCCTGCGCACTGTGTCCTGATAAAGCAGGTTCAGGCTGCTGCCGCCGTCCATCAGGACTCTAGTGAGGTGAAATCCATCGATGATTGGGTCTAAAACCATTGCGGCGAATCCGCCGTGGCGGATGATGGTGGGGTGGTCCCTTCGATCAAAAGTGATCGGGCAAGAGGACCATGGGTTGAACTTCGGGGCGACTGGCTCCATCGCGTATACGTCCCTGAGTGCACGCTTCCGCTCCCTCTTGGGTATGTGGGTTGCGTATATCATATTCACCGTCCGCACTTGTGGGGGAAAACCCTTCTGTCCTCTATTGTTCGGCGGTCGGGTCTCTTCTTCGTCATCTCTATGCAGCCCCTTGCCATTGTTTTCGGCAATTAGCTTGCCTGCGTGCTTGAATACCCAACAGTCCCTGTTGGTGTGGTTGGCTGGCTTTTCGGGGGTGCCGTGTATCTGGCACGAGTGATCGAGTATTCGGTCCAAATTGGACGGACCCGTAGTAGTTCTTTTGAATGGCTTCTTCCGCTGACCGGGTTTGGAGCCTCTGAATCCGGCGTTGACTGTCGTATCCTCATTATTGTCGCTGTTAATGCGGCGTTTGTTCTTATTGCGACGCGACCTGCCATTGCGGTCCTTGGTATCCGGACTACCAGAATTTTTGTTGAGGTTGTTGCTGCGGGCTAGCCAGCTGTCCTCTCCCGCGCAGAAGCGGGTCATGAGTGATGTGAGGGCTGACATGGATTTCGGCGTTTCCTATCCCAGGTGCCGGGCAAGCCACTCGTTGCGGATGTTATGTTTGAAGGCCGCGAGGGTATCCGCATCCGGACAGTCGACGATTTGATTTTTCTTAGTTAAGAACCGTGTCCAGAATTGTCTGGCCGATTCGTCTGGCTGCTAAATTATGTGGCTTAGGTCGTCAGCGTCTGGTGGTCGCACATACGTGCCCTGGAAGTTATCAAGGAATGCGGCTTCCAGGTCCTCCCAACATCCAATTGATTCTGCTGGCAAGCTGTTAAGCCAATGCCGAGCTGGTCCTTTAAGCTTGAGTGGGAGGTATTTGATGGCGTGAAGATCATCACTGCGGGCCATGTGGATATGAAGGAGATAGTCTTCGATCCAAACCGCGGGGTCTGTTGTGCCATCATAGGATTCAATATTCACGGGTTTAAACCCTTCGGGGATTTGATGATCCATTACTTCATCTGTGAAGCATAGTGGGTGTGCGGCGCCTCTATATTGGGCTATATCGCGACGAAGCTCCAACGAACTTTGTCTATTGTGCTCGGCCCGGCCGGACTTACTGTGTCCAGCGCGATGGTTATCATCACGTATCATGGGGCGCCCACGCAATCCGTAGATCAATCTTGATTGTCTTGCCTTATCCTCCAATACATCTCGCAAGTCCGGAGCATTCCCCTGTGGCCTTGTGCATTTCGAGCGATGCCGGGGTACGGTTCGAGTGGAGGGCCTAGAGGCCTCTCTGTCGCGGCCACGAGGTGGCCGGTCAGCCGTATTGTGCTCTGGTGATGCAGGTTCATATGCCTCCTCCTCTAATCGGGGGAGCAACTTGCGTTTGGGGTAGCTTTTGGAGGGGCGTTCGAGCTCATGCTCTTCGGCCGCAAGGACTTCAGTCCATCTGTCGGCTAGCAGATCCTGATCAGCTCTAAGTTGTTGCTGCTTTTTCTTGAGGCTGTTTGCCATGGCCATAAGCCTGCGTTTAAAACGCTCTTGTTCGACGGGATCCTCAGGCACGACAAATTCTTCGTCGTCGAGGCTTGCCTCGTCTCCGGAGGGAGGCATGTAATTATCGTCCTCTACCTCTTCGTCTGCCGCTCTCTCATGAGGGCTGGCATCTCCGTCCTCCTGCGCTGAATCTTGCTGGAGGGGGTTGTCTTCGGCACTGTCTAGGGTATTATTGTGTCCGGTGCCGGAATCGCCATTCTTGCTGTGGCGGGATTTAGAGCGGCGTCGCTGACGCCGGTGCTTGGGCTGTTTCTTGGAGGGGTCTTCCTCCGCTGTTCCTTCGCCATTCCCATCCTTTGGGATATCCACCATGTATATGTCGTATGACGAGGTGGCTTTCCAGTGCCCAGTAGGCGCTGGTTCTAGGTCGTCTCTGGCATCATCGTCCATACCGTCGATGTCTTCGGAGTCGATGTCTAGCATGTCGGTTAAATCGTCGACAGCGGCTACTAAGTGGGTGGTGGGTGGGTCTTGAATTTCTTCGTCATCCGCATCCCAACCGTCCTGACCGCAGTCCGGCCAGGGCTCTCCTGATAACGAGAGATACTTTAGCGAACTAAGGATGTCGCCGAAAGGTGAGTGCTGAAAGATGTCCGCAGCGGTGAACTCCATAATCGGCGCCCAATCGGATTCGATTGGAGGGGGCGCGGGAGGTTCGGAGTCCGGCAAGGAGTCCAGCACCTTGGAGTCACGAGCTTCAGAAGGGACAAAGTCGGTATTCGGCTCTGTCGTCGTAGAGGTTGCAGCCCCCGAGGCGGTGTCTAACCACCCGTCCTCGATCTGCGCATCCGGCTCCGAATCGAGGGTCGGAGCGGACTCGTGTGCGGCCTCCAGGGCACTGTCCGGCAATAGAGCTAAATCATGCCCATCGTGACAGTGCGGCGCGCTCGGCTGTGGCTCGAATCCGTTGAAGATCAAGTCTCCACGGATGTCCGCCGTGAAGTTAAGCCTTCCAAATCTGACCTGACGGCCAGGGGCGTAGCTTTCGATCTGCTCCAGATGGCCAAACGAATTGGCCCGCAGTGCAAAGCCGCCGAATACGAAGATCCGTCCGGGGAGAAAAGTCTCACCCTGGACCGCGTCGTCGTTGATGATCAAAGGAGACATCGAGCCTATCGGGGACGACACAGAGGAACTCTCAATGAAAGCACCAATGTCGGTGTCAAAACCGGTGGATCTCGGGTAGGGGGTCCCGAACTGTGCGTCTAGGCGGATGGTAACAGGAGACAAGGGACATGATGTTTTACCCAGGTTCGGGCCCTCTTGATGGAGGTAAAACCCTACATCCTGCTTGATTGATATTGATGATGTGGGTATTACAAGAGTAGATCTACCACGAGATCAAGGAGGCTAAACCCTAGAAGCTAGCCTATGGTATGATTGTTGTTATCGTTGTTGTCCTACGAACTAAAACCATCCGGTTTATATAGACACCAGAGAGGGCTAGGGTTACACAGAGTCGGTTACAATGGTAGGAGATCTACATATCCATATCGCCAAGCTTGCCTTCCACGCCAAGGAAAGTCCCATCCGGACACGGGATGAAGTCTTCAATCTTGTATCTTCATAGTCTTGGAGTCCGGCCGATGATGATAGTTCGGCTATCCGGACACCCCCTAGTCCAGGACTCCCTCACCACCACTGAGCATGACCCGACCCTGAAGTTCAAACCGGCTGATGAGACTAAGCTTGTTGACTTTGTTCCTGGTGATTCATCCAAACAGTTTAGCATCAGCACCAATCTGGATCCGAAATGGGAAAGCGCGCTCATCGAGTTCATCCGTGAGAACTGGGACATTTTTGCATGGAAGCCTTCTGACATGCCAGGTGTACCGAGGGAACTCGCTGAGCACACTCTCAATATTGATCCCAAGTTTAAACCGGTCAAGCAATTTCTTCACCGCTTTAACAAGGAAAGGCGCAAGGCTATTGGTGAAGAGGTAGCCCGACTGTTGGATGCTGGGTTTATCATCGAAGTGTTTCACCCCGAGTGGTTGGATAATCCGGTGCTCGTTCTTAAGAAAAACGGCACTTGGCGTATGTGTGTGGATCACACAAGTTTGAACAAGGCTTGTCCGGCAGATCCTTTTGCTCTCCCGCGTATTGATCAGATTATTGATGCAACGGCGGGTTGTGAGCGCCTGAGTTTCTTGGATGCTTATTCAGGTTATCATCAGATTAAAATGGCAGTTAAGGACTAGGAGAAGACAACCTTCATCACTCCCTTTGGAGCCTTCTGCTATGTTTCTATGCCCTTTGGGCTCAAAAGTGCCCAGGCAACTTATCAGTGTTGTGTGCAAAATTGTCTTCACACGCAGATTGGGCGTAATGTTCATGCCTATGTGGATGACATTGTGGTAAAATCCAGGAAGAAGGAAACCTTGATAGATGACCTCAAGGAAATGTTTGACAATCTTCAGGTTTACAAAATGATGCTTAATCCAGACAAGTGTGTTTTTGGTGTTCCGGCAGGCAAGCTCTTAGGCTTTCTGGTGTCCAACAGAGGCATTGAGGCTAATCCGGAAAAAATCAAAGCAATTACATCTTTGGCTAAACCAAAGTGTATCAATGATGTTCAGCGTTTGGCGGGTCGAATTGCAGCCCTCAGCCGGTTTATCAGCCGTTTGGGACAGAAGGCGATTCCTTTGTACTAGATGTTGAGAAAGACAGACGATTTCGTATGGAGTGATGCGGCCAATGTGGCGTTTGAGGACTTAAAGCGGCAGTTAGTTGAACCGCCGGTTCTTGCTGCTCCCGTTGACAAAGAGACCTTGTTATTATACGTGGCTGCTAATGCATGTGCTGTCAGTGTGGCAGTTGTGGTGGAGCGCAAGGAGGCTGGTAAGGAATATCCGGTTCAACAACCAGTTTACTATATCAGCAAAGTACTTATTGAGGCAAAGCAGCGGTATCTGCATTGGCAGAAGCTGGTTTATGGGGTTTTTATGGCAAGTCAGAAGCTAAAACAATACTTTCAAGGCCATCCCTTTACAGTGGTCAGTTCAGCTCCTTTGGGCGATATAATTTAGAACAGGGAGGCAACTGGCCGGGTTGCAAAATGGGCAATTGAGCTTGGCCCGCACTGATTGAAGTATATGCCTCGGACATCAATCAAATCACAGGCGCTTGTTGACTTCATCAGTGATTGGACCGAGTTACAGGCACCAGAGGACAAATCAGATAATACATACTGGACTATTCACTTTGATGGATCCAGGCAATTGGAAGGCTCGGGGGCTGGAGTTGTTCTTACTTCCCCTCGAGGTGATAAAATTTGTTATGTTGTCCGCTTAATGTTTCCTTGTACTAACAATGCCGCTGAGTACGAGGCCTTACTCCATGGTCTCCGTGTGGCTAAGGAAATGAACTTAAGTCGGGTTCGCTGTTTTGGAGGTTCTGATCTGGTGGCTCAGCAAGTTTCTGGTACTTGGGATTCTAAGGATCCACTCATGGCGGCTTACAAACGCGAGGTGGATATTGTGGCAGGTCACTTTAAGGGTTATCAGGTTGAGCACATTGATCGGCGCAAAAATGAAGCATCAGATGCTTTAAGCCGGCTGGGATCTCAGCGTAAACCGGTACCACCCAATACTTTTTTAGATATCTTGCATAACCCGTCTATTAAGTTGCCTACAGAGGAGGATTTAGCCGTTCCTGATCCGGAGGCCCAATTGGTGGCCACTTTACATACCGCTCCGGATTGGACGATTCCATATTTGGCATATCTAAACCGAGGCGAGTTATCAGATGATGAGGTTTTCGCCAGACAGATAATCCGGCGGTCCAAGTCCATGGTTATTCACAATGGCGAGTTACACCGTTGCACTGTTTCAGGCGTATTCCAACATTGTATTTATCCTGAAGAAGGACAAGAGATCCTACATGAAATCCATGAAGGGGATTGTGGTCACCATGCCGGTTCAAAGTCCCTAGTGGGTAAAGCTTTTCGTCATGGGTTCTATTGGTTGACAGTTCATGCTGATGAGGAGGATCTGGTAAAGCGGTGTGACGCTTGTCAGAAATTTTCACGTCGAGCTCATGTTCCGGCTCAGGATCTACGGATGATTCCAATCACTTGGCCGTTTGCCACTTGGGGGCTTGATATGGTGGGACCTTTTAAGCGCTCCCAGGATAAGAAGACCCACCTATTGGTGGCGGTTGACAAGTTCACTAAAAGGGTTGAAGCGGAGCCCGTCAGCAAGTGTGATGAAGCCATGGCGGTTCAATTTCTCAAAAAGATCATTTTCCGTTTTGGGTTTCCACACAGCATCATCACAGATAATGGCACAAACCTTTCTAAAGGTGAGATGGAGGAGTTCTGTCAACGAGAGCACATCCGGCTTGATGTAGCATCTGTGGCTCATCTCTAGTCCAATGGTCAAGCTGAGAGGGCGAATCAAGAGATCTTAAAGGGTATTAAGCCCAGGCTTATGGTTCCTTTGAAGCGGACGCCGGGTTGTTGGGTGGAAGAGTTACCATCTGCGTTATAGAGTATAAACACCACCCCAAACCGATCCACGGGTTATACACCTTTCTTCATGGTTTACGGGGCTGAGGCCGTCCTCCCAAGTGATATTCGTCATGACTCGCCCTGGGTTGCCAATTATGTTGAAGCGGACAATGAGCAAGCACGTCAAGAGGCGTTGGACCTGTTAGATGAGAAACGGGACATGGCTTTGGCTCGGTCGGCGGTTTATCAACAAGACCTGCGGCGTTATCACAGCCGCCGGGTTAAGACACGAACCTTTCAAGAAGGCGACTTAGTGCTCCGGCTCATCCAGGATCAGACCGATATGCACAAGTTATCCCCACCTTGGGAAGGACCCTTTGTGGTCAGCAAAAATCTGCACAACGGATCATACTACCTTATTGATGTTTGAGAAGACTCACGCAGTTCTGAGGAGGAGACCCGGCGGCCGTGGAACATAGCTCTCCTTCGGCCTTACTACACTTGAGCCATAGGCTTTTCTTATGTACATATTTCAACAATGCATATATTATGATCAATATAATAAACCGGCATCCTTGCTATAAGCAGGACCTCTGCCATTTTCTTCAAATCTCTTTGTTTACATGAGGGCTTCAGCTGACAAAGCAAAGCACTACTTGTTAAACCGGCTATCATGCCACAATAAACCTTGGGAGCTTCACACCCAAGGGGCCAAAGAGAGTATTGTTGCTAAAAGCACAACTCAAACATAGGCACCCATTGAGCACAGCTCACAAAGTTACTTGGGGGCTCTTTTGTGCAAAAGCCACAAAGAGTTTAAAAGGACCCTTGTAATTGGGTATCAACCCACGGCTTGGAAGCCTGGTGTATTCACCTAAAACCCTGGGTTAACCTGCCTTCATCAAGTAAGCCACTCCTATCCAGGTAATCCTGGCACGACCCGCCGAACGATTGACAAGTCAATCTTATACAGACCCTGAATTGACAAAGTTAAAACGACGATTGGTTAGTTGGAGGCCTATCTTAAAAGGCTTTGCAAAATGGTTTAACTCAGTGGCCTGGCAGCCCATGAAAAGCCTCAAATTTGGGCCTGGCAGCCCTTGAAAAGCCTTGACTACATGATTTCTTGTTTGCTTTTTTGCTAAGTTTTCACCTTTTGATGAATTTCTCTTGAAACGGTGTCCATTGACCCGGTGTGGCTTTTCAGTCATCATATTAACCCAGTGTTTGTTAACCCGGCTTGGCTTTCAGCTATAGGTGGTCAAACCATCTTATCAAACTGGTTGTTAAACCAGCCTGGCTTTGACTATATGTCGCCAATGTGATCATCTGGTGTTCATCGTAACCCAGCATGATTTATTCATAACATCATTATAGGGTAAGGGTCTTAATAGCTCAAAGATTTGGGTTTTCACCCTTACTAAGGGATTTCATATCATAGGTATGAGTTATTTCATATTTATTCTGCTTTGGTTATTAGCCAGGCTTTATCTTGGGCATTATGACCCGTCCAGCGGTAAACCGCCCGGATAGATGTTTTTATGCAGACATAGGGATTGCTTAATATTATTAAGATATATAAGCCAGCACGGAAATTGGCATGGCGGATCAAGCAAAGTATAGTCCAGTGCACAATGGCAGCAGATCAAAGTATTTTAACTAGCCTATTACAAGGCACTTTAAGGCCCAAAATACGGACTTGTTCTTTCCACAGAGCAAAGTTTATGACGCATCAACCAGATTGCCGGATCAAGCCTCATCACCATGTTGACTTGAAGTTAATGGATCATCTGGCGTCGGTTCAGCCTCCTCCTCCTCATCCAGTGGCTGGAAGTCAACGGTGGTCCAGTCAATCTGGGTTAAGGCCTGAAAGACAGCCTCTTCACTTATAAGTTCAGCCGGATCAACGTCAGGGGCGTAAGTGTGCTTACGGATTGGCGGGATAAGATTTTGCACTTCTGGCATGACAGTGTCAACCCGTTTGTTGTTGGCATCATAGAAGGACCGGTGAACAGTCAAGTTAGCTTCTTCTGCCAATTGACTTGCCAGAGGACGCATCACCCTTGTCACACTTTTGAGGGCTTCGTTATCAAACTCTGCCCCGTTTTCTTGTTCACTAGGGAAGCCCTTGGCGATATCAACCGGATCCAGGTCAGCTATCCATGCCTTGGCTCGAGTAAGTGCCAACAAAGCGCCAGCCCTGGCAGCAGATCGCTTCGTCTCTTCTATCTGTACTGGCGTCATGGATAACCTTGCTAGAGTGTCCTTGATTAATGTTGGGGCCGGATTGTTGTACGAGGCTGCACAGATAACCCGTTGGGCACTGGTATACAGTTGTTCAATCAGAGTATATGCTGCCTTCAGCTTCATCCGCATGTCAGAGCCCAAATGAGCAATGCGGCCACCTATAACGGTTTAAGAATTTCATGTTAAATCGGCACTTTACAAATATGGTCATCAAATAAGCCTTGGCAAGAGTACTTACCAAATACTGCAGAAGTCATGGCATTCACTTGGCGCTTCAACCCAGTTAGCTCTTCCGCCACCGGTTTAAGCAGTGATTCGACGTCTTCCGCCCGCTTCAGCAATGCCTTCTTCTTAGTCTCCCAGTTGACACGCTCTGTCTTGAACCCTTCTTTGAGTTGCTCCATGGCTGCTAAAGGGGTTTTGAGCTCATCCTTGGCCTTGGAAGTTTCTGCTTGTTGGGACTTGAGGTTTTCTTGAAGATCGGCAATTTGAGAGCCTTGGTGATTTATATCAGCCTGTCACAATCGGATGAGGAGCATGTAAATAATTTACCAAAAAGTCCCAAGCATATAACAAGTTATACACTTGGCACTTGGGGGCTAATGCGGATTGCTTCTTTACTACTGGTTGTTTGAAGTCCCAAGGATCAATACAAGTTTTAATCTTAGCACTTGGGGGCTAATGTGTGTTTGATCAGGAAAATACACAAGTAAGGAAAATCAACAAAGTGCAGTATGGAATATAAAAGTCCCGGTTTGTCCTTACAAAACAAACCGGCCCTTGGGGGCTACGAAGTTGAAGTGTTATTTATATTAAAGTCCCGGTTTATCTTCAAGAGATATACCGGCCCTTGGGGGCTACAATACAATGAATGTACAGAATTAAGATGAAGGTGATTTGAAGATTACCTCATAACGTTCCTTCATCAGATTCACCAAACCGGCTTCATAATCTCGGCTGGTGTAAAGCCGGTTCAAGAATCCAGAATGAAGCTCTTGCGCAGAAAGATTAACATAGCTTGACAAGTCGGTCTTCTCTTTCCCTTTGCCCATAGCTGCAAATTCATCCTTGGCAGTATGCTTCGATAAAGCAACTGGATTGCCTGGGGCGGTATAAGCAGTACCAGCAGTGACAACAACATCATCATCATCTTTGGTTGGGCTCGGTGGATTGACATTGTCTTTAGCTGGGCTTGGCGGTTTGGCAGCAGGGCTTGGCGAATTGGCAGCAGGGCTTGGAGGATTAGCAGCCGAACCCAGTGGATCAGCAACTGGACTTGGAGGCGTGGCATGTGGACTCGATGTTTCAACATGTGTTTCCGGGTCAGCCTCCGGCGGATTAGCATCAGTAGCTGGGTCTTGCGGGACAGAGTCATCCAGGACTATATCAGGATTTTCACCACTGTTGTCTGGGGTCTTCTGGTTCAACATCGTTAGAGGGGCTGCTGGTCTTGGCTTTCTTGCTCAATCGGGCCTTAGCACTGCGATATCAAAAAAAGATTAGTATGATAAACCGATGCATGAAGAAACAAACCGAAAAATTTGGAAACTTACCCAGCGACGGTCTTGAGGGGAGGCAGCTAAGTGGTTGATGAACCGCCAGACGAGTTGGAAGACGCCTGGTAATTCGGATCAGACGGATTAAGTGGGTATCGGAAGAAACCCTTCAAAGGATAGCGTTTTTTGGGAGAACAAATAACCTCTGGATGACGCTTCCGGGTTGGAGTATCCGGTAAACCGGAAGAGGTGACTTGCTGGCCACTATGTCGGGTTGTGCGACGCCCTTCAGGTTACTGTGTCTTTAAAGAAAATTTTGGATCCAAATAAGCAAGAGGGTGAGAGAATTTCACTTTCCGAATTGCACGGCGAAATCTTTGAACCGGCACGAGATCTGAATCAGAGGAAAGAGAGATTACGTCAACATGGTCCGCACGGCTGACCTCCGCATCATCCTGATGATAGTGATTGTTAATAAGGTGTATGAAAAAGGAGCCAAGGGAGTCAAGTTCTACCTCTTGATCCAAATCTTCAACATCTTCGGGCGGATCAGTAGCCTCGCCGGTCTTCTTCTTGGCTGCTTTCTTGACAACTTTGCTCTTGGCACGAGGAGCTCTTGCCGGTTTATCTGAAGCCTTCCTTTTCCAAAAGGAGCTATTGGCCTGGAAAATTAAACAAAGGATTATTAGAACAAATGTTAAAGCGGAGGCGGATCAAGAAAGTACAAGGTTAAAATCTTACTGCTGGCAGTTTGTTGGCGGCGTAAAAGGGAGCCAGCCCAGTTTGACTGCATGTGGCGATTGGTTCGTCTAACATCTTCTTCACCGATTTGGTAACTTCATCATCAGTCATTTCTATTTCATTGAACCGTTGAGGGTCCTTGGCGTCGCTGTTATACTCATGCATTAATCCGGAGTGGCGACTTAAGGGCAGGATGTGCCATTTAACCCAACAGCGAATGAGATCAACACCAGTCAAACCATTGGCCAAGAGAGCCCGGAGCTTGGCGAGTTGAGGTGCGTAAGTCTGCCGTTCCTTAGCAGTTAACCGACGAGGTAACGGGTGGCCCTTGCTAAGCCGGTGAGGGCGGTAACCCAGCAAAGGATTTTCTTCGGCAAGGGTTGTGTTCAGACAATAAAACCAAGTTTGGTTCCAGTCTTTGGGATGACTGTGGTGTGATGCATGTGGGAAATCAACTTCCTTCCTCTTCTGGATTGATACCCCACCAAGTTCTGTGTTAGGACCATCAGAAAACTCAGTTCGGCGGTTTAGATGGAAAAAATCCCAGAAGAGCTCAACAGATGGTTCTTCTTGAAGGTATACTTCACAAAATACTTGAAAGTTGCATAAATTTGATACGGAATTTGGTCCAATATCCTGTGGATGGAGTTGAAAGCTCGCAAGGACATCCCGGAAATTTTTTGATCCAGGAGGGCTGAAGCCCCGGTCTAGGTGCTGCATAAAAACAATAACTTCTCCATCTTGAGGCTCAGGAGGGCACTCAGGGCCAGGAACTCGCCAGTGAAGGACATTTTTCGAGGCTAAAGCGCCGGTTACAACGTAGCCATTGATTTGTGTTTCTGTAATCCGGGACGGAACCCAGTTGCAAGCGGCGAATTGCTTGGTCATCTTGGACAGCAAACTGTAAAGGTAAAATGAAGGCCGGTTTATGATTGACGGTTCAAGAAGTATTAGTTGGTGTTAAACCGGAAAATTTGATCAAGGCATATGTGTGAGATAAACCGGAAATTGCTATTCAGATCAAAATGGCGGTTTAAAGTGAGGGCTAATGATATATGGCGGATTACCAACTGCTAAAAGTTTAAACCGCCCTTAGGTGGAGGAGCCAGAGACGAAAATCTGCTAAGTGTTGACAGAAACAGGTTTCACACAATGATGAAATTTATTTGGATCTACCATGCTTCAATAAAGAAAATATTCTGCGACCTATAATGGCGTTAAGCAGAACAAAGAAGGTCGTGCGCTCTACTGAGGATCCTTTACAAAAAAGGAAGATCTACTAGTACTGAAAATGGATGCGGAGTAACTACCGCATGAGATCTACGCTACTGATTGGATCAAAGAAACTATGGCAGAAGCAAAATACTAAGAACTGGGATGAAAACTCATGAACACGGATGAACTTGTTAACCCTAGCACAGATCTAAAGATGCGGGAAAGGGAAAACTTACCAGTGCAGATCTACTGCGGAGGGATGCCGTGAAACTCTGGTTCGATTCAGGGTGATGCAGCGGCCGGAGACGAAGACGACGGTGCGCTCTGTGGCGGCGACGGAGCTCGAGCGGTAGGAGTCGCGAGAGGAAGAAGAAGAGGCAAGGGGAAATAATGGAAAGACCTGTCGGCTTTATTTATAAGGAGAAAGGGATAAGTGGCAGGCGCAAGAATCGAGGAGCCTGAAGCGGCAAAGAGGGTGCGCCTGTCGCCTCGATTTTCGGGATACCATTAATGAAGGGAATATTTTTAATCTTTTTATACAGAGATGATGTCATGATGGTCCATTGTTGTGTCCAGAGGATGACGTCACGGCGGTTTAACAAAGTTTACAGGAGAAGGCAACATGGCGGTTTACGAGAATATAAGGAGATGTTCACAAGATTTCTTTAAGTATTGAAGATTGACATGAACAGGTTCAAATCAATCTGGGGCCTAATGTTGGGGATATAACTACTGAGTGTAAACCGGCCAGGAGGGCCCGGTTCACCCTCAACTATATTGAAGCCCACGAAGATCTAGAAGATGTTGTTTTACTAATGAAGCTTAGAGGCCCGGAGCCCAAAGGCGGATTAGGGCCCATAGTGGTAAACCGCCATGGTTATGTAACTTGTGTTGTAAGCTAGGAAAGAAGAGACCAAGCCGGACACTTGTATGAGTCGGCCTCGGGACACTGCAGACCGGCGGGGCGTCAACCTATGTATATAAAGGGCCGACCCGGCGGCGGTTCAGGGACAAGAAACAACAACTTGAGACTAAGGCAAAGCATATTTGCTCCCTGGTCATCGAAACCCAATCAATCCCATCACAACTAGACGTAGGCTTTTACCTTCATCGAAGGGGCCGAACTAGTATAAACTCCCATGTCCCTTGTCCGGTTTAACCCCTTCAAGCTAACCCGTTGCGATGGCTCTGCGACTAAGTCCTTTCACGAGGGCATCTGACGTGTTAATTCCACGACAAGAAGGGATCCTTTGGACAAGCTTTATTGATGTCTGTGTAATCAATACATAGCCTCCACTTCTCGTTTGCCTTGTGCACCACTACCGGGTTGGCCAGCCACGTCAGATGGAGCACCCCCCCCCCCCTTACTAAGCCTGCCGCCTCTACTTTTCTGATCTCCTCCGTGATGAACTACTTCCTCTCTAGAGCTTGCTTCCTGACCTTCTGCTTGACGGGCCGTGCATGAAGACAGACAGCAAGATGGTGCTCAATCACTTCCCTGGGAACGCCAGGGATGTCGGATGCTTGCCATGCAAACACATCGACATTTGCCCGCAGGAAAGTGACGAG
>NC_041393.1:152403538-152405985 GCF_002162155.2 Triticum dicoccoides | reverse complement strand
AGCTGCTGCAACCACTTCCTGGTAGAGTTGGTCGGCGCAAATCAACGCGTCTTTCTTGTCGGAGGGGACGGTGATGATGTTCATCGGCCCGGGCATCTTCAGCGTGTTGTAGGCATAGTGAGAAGCCGCCATGAATTTGGCTAGTGCCGGGCGGCCGAGGATCCCGTTGTAGGGAAAGGGGATCTTGGCTACATCAAAGACAATCCTCTCTGTCCTGTAGTTCAACTCGCCCCAAATGTCACGGGCAGCATGACCTTTCCCTTTGGCTGGCTCCTCCCCGGATTGACCCCTTGAAACGTGCCCGTCTTCTTGAGGTCCCCATCTGGGATTTGCAGCCTCTTGATCACAACAGGCGAGATCAAGTTCAGACCGGCCCCGCCGTCAACTAGCATCTTCTTCACCTTGAGGTTGCGGATCGTTGGTGAAACCAACAACGGCAAACACCCGACCGCGGTAGTGCGGTTAGGGTGGTCCTCGGTGTCGAAGATGATAGGCGTGCTGGACCACTTCAGTGGCTTCCGCGCATCGAGTGATGGCTCCACCGCTGTGATCTCACGCGCCCACTGCTTGAGCTGGCGGTGGGATGTATGCAGCGAGGCGCCGCCATCGAGGCACATGGCCTCTATAGATTTCTAGAACTCGTGATCACCGGACTCATCGTCCTCGCCATGATCATCGTCTTCCTGCTTCTTGTCGCGGCCTCGGGCGGGCCTCTCCTGCTGATTATCTTTGCCGCGGCGGCCTCCTTGGCTGCCACGTTTCTTACTGGATCCCTCGGCACCCTCTTGTCCCTTCTCCTTGTCCCGCCGCTCATACTTGGCTTTCTGCTTCTCAACGAGCAGCTCAACTTGCCGGCAGTTCTGGAGGTCGTGGCCCTTGGTGCGGTGGATCTTGCAATACTGCTTGTCAGAGCCCCTTGGCTTGTCGGCAGCCGCCAAGGCCCAGCAAGCGACACACCCGGCAACCTCTTTGCCGGGGTCGCTTGCCTTGGCCTTCTTGGTGGTGCCGGTGTCGTCGGACCCCTCGACGGAAAGCACGGTTTTGCCCTTGCACTTCCTGTTACGGCGTCGGCCCTTCTTTGCCGGGGTGGCGGTGTCATCTGTGGAGTCGGTTTCCGCATCGGCGTCCTTGCCGGGGTACTTCCTCCCCTCTTCAGCTCGAGCGCACCGATCGGCCAGAACATAAAGCTCGGCCACATCCTTGACCTTGTTCATCGCCAGCTCCTCATGCATCTTGCGGTTGCGCACCTTCTAATGGAATGCACTGATCACGGCGGTAGGATGAACGTCTGGAATGTTGTACTGCACTCGGCTGAACCTTTGGATGTACTTGCGCAAGTTTTCTCCTTCCTTCTAGGGGATGATATGAAAATCGCTCACCTGGCCATGAGCTTGGTGGCCTACAGTAAAGGCGCCAACAAACTCATGACACAGATCCGACCAGGAATAAATGGAGTCCACTTGGAAGTGCATCAACCACGACATAACATTGGGCTTGAGTGCCAATGGGAAGTAATTGGCAAGCACCTTATCGTCGCAAGCCCTAGCAGCTTGCATCGCGATGGTGTAGATGCTGAGGAACTCCGACGGGTGAGTCTTGTCGTTGTACTTCTCGCCAACGTCGGGCTTGAACGTGCGGTGGGAGGGCCACTGGAACTACCGCAGCTCACAGGTGAAGGCCGGACAGCCCACCTCATAGGGTAGGCCACCGTAGCCTTCCGGTGCTGGGTGGTCCATAGTGGGCCCTGCTCGCCTGTCTGACTGGTGGCGCGCATCGCGTCGGTGCTCGATGGTGGTTCGAGCATCTTCATGAGCTCGCTCCCAAAGGACTTGCGTTGATCGCGGTGGGTTCGCGGGTCGGACGACGCTATGGAGATATCATCACGAGCGTCTTCGCGACGGATCGACACCCGCGATGGCATGTGTGGAGGAGGGGAGTGCACTGTGGCCGCATCGCCTCTGGCCCGTCCACCGCTGGCATGCGGTGGCTCGACGGAGCAACGGCCTACGGGCCCTGCCGGTCGCAACTCATCTTTGTTGGCGATGCCGACGAGGCTCCAGACGGTGGCCCTTCATTCGTCGAGCTTCTCCGCAGCAGGAGGAAAGTCGAGGTGCAGCTGCGCGCGTGCTAGGGCTTCTGCTGGTGTGGGCGGCAGCGAAAGCTGCGTGGACCGTGACGCGCTTCGACTTCTAACTACGTTAGAAGGAGCTCCATCATGGCCCTGTGGCCGTCCGCCACTTCTGCCAACACCTCGGCGCGTATGCTGGCCCTCCTCGTCACATGAAGGGCGCATGGGACTCTTCCCAGGGCGGCGCCCAGGGTCACCACCGGGGCGGCGCTGCTCATCGCGCACGACCTGAGAAGAGCGCGTCGTGGGCGCCGGTGTTGGTGTCTTGGAGGTCGTCGCGCCACCGTCTGGTGGCACGATGACGCCCCTAGAGGGCCCC
>NC_041393.1:152392849-152403232 GCF_002162155.2 Triticum dicoccoides | reverse complement strand
ATGTGGCTCGTCGCCTGGCGCATGAACAACGCCACTCACCGAGCCTGGACTGCCAGGGTGATGTGGATGTTCGCGGGCTGCGCCACGGCTTCTCTCCGCGACTGGCCCGCTACTGGTCCGCACTGGTACAGGCAGTCCGGTCCCGGACAAACCGATCATCGTGGTCGTCTTCTTCTTGGGAGCCATGGTGATGAAGAGTTGTGCTACTAGCTGCTAAACCAGATGCTCACTACTACGCCCCCTACCTGGCGCGCCAAAGATGTCAGTGGGAAACGACACCTATGGGATCACAAGAATCCCTAATATGGTTGTGGGGTGCTGGGTTGTGAGGAGAGCAGGATCGGCAGTCAATATGAGCACGTGGGTCGTTTACCCAAGTTCGGGCCGCAGGGATGCTTAATACCCTAGTCCTGCTTGGATATGTATATTTGTGTTCTTAAGGTTCTTGAACTAGCTACCATGAGCGTAACTTGTCCAAAAGTCTGAATCCTTCTCCTGGATGCCTTGGGCCTCCTTTTATAGGCAAGGGGATCACCACAGTGGCACACGGGAGGTGGCATTGGGGTACTGTGATTAAGCCTATCCCTTGCCATTACGGGACAAAGTGCATTTAATGCGCCCCTGACGTGTCCCCTTCACTTTACCGCCGCTTTGCCCTGCCTCGACACGCGCCTAGGCCAGCGAGGGGGTCAGTGCCATGTAGGCTGGCAGGCTGATGAGGTGGCGCGGTGGTAGGGCCTTCATGAAGATTTGCATGCCACCACGTAGGCATGCACTGAGTTGGCCGAGAAGCCTTGTGCCGACACCCAGGTACCTGCCCAGCTGGTGGGCTGGCAGCTGCATGGGAGCGGTGGAAACCTGGTGGGTGCGGGCCTGGCTATGGCCTCGCAGACGTCCTCGGCAAGGGCCTTGCTAGGGGGTCTTGTGGGTTTCCTCGGCGGGGATCTCGCCGAGGTTCGTCGTCTTTTACTCTTCTGATTCGAAGTGTTCCTTGTCTTCACAAAGATCTGCATGCCACCATGGAGGCGCCTCCCGAGCCTATGTTCCAACATGGTTGGTGATGCTGGGGAAACTGGGTCCCAAGGGCGGCGCGCCCTGCTGGCATTAGGTAGGCTGGACCTTGCCGGGGTCGTGGAGGCTGCCCCGGCAAGGGTCTTGCCGGGGGAAACCACCTTGCCTTGTTGCTCTTCATGCCTCTGTCTTGGCGTTGCTTTGGCCGTCCCGCGGCTTTGATTTCCTGTCTCTGCCCTGCTTAAGTGTGGTCGTGGGCGTGGCTCTGACTGCCCGTGCACAAATAAGGGGTACAAAAGAGCGCCCCTATTTTAGTACACCGATACTAACAATGATTCTGAGCTAGAGGGAGACCTAAGTCAATGTAGCTCCCTAGTGGAGGAGTCAGACGCAGATTCCCTATCTTATTCACCCATCAAGGTGCTTGGTCTAACTTTCAAAGGTTATATCGGTCGCACATATCTTGCAACTGATGCTTTGCATTGCTTCTACTTTGTTGCACTTCCATTAGCTTAGTTTACACATGGTGTATGTGAATACACCCTGCCTATCCATTTTCAGTATATATTCCATCTATCATCATACCATATTTATCCATTCAAATGATGTTCTTGTGTAGCAGACGTTCAAAAGGAAGAGGGGGATTGCTGATTGCGGAGGAGCACGAACAAAGTATTTGGAAAAGGTAGTGACACCTGATAAATCAAATAGCCCAATAGGTGTAGTTGCAATATCACCAGACCCAGAAAACACGGCCACAACTCTAGCAAACTCTGGCCCTACTACATTGACCATCTTTGATGCCCCAACTCAGCAAACCCCAACTACAGCAAACAGTATGATAATGCCAGTTGACATAGCACCAGCTCTACAATGCAAAACCCTCATTCCAGCGATGAGTACACCAAATCCAGTTGTCGAATCCCCTTTCGAATGAGAGAGGCCCAATTGCAGCAAATAGGACTCCTATTCCACTTCTTCCTAGTTTACAAGACGAAACTTATATTGTTGTCAGGAACTTTATGTGCATATTTCCTTCATGGAAAGATTATACCATAGAAAAATAACAATTCCCAATCTTCCTCCGCAACTTATGCATAAGTAATGTATTAATGTTATTCATGGTAATTATTGCATATGTTTCTGCTGACAGAAGACACAAGATTTCATTCTTTTAAATAGGCAAGGACCAAACTGGATAGTCAAGACGGGCAAGGGTTGGTTGCGCTTTTCAAGCACTCATTGATGAAGTATCGTTCCTACCTGAGGCAAGCGCACTTTGATGGCAAGCCTCTGAACGAAATTTTTGTAAAGTCTTCAGTGCTACATTTATCAGATAGTGACTAGAATAATCATGTTACACATTGGTCCCGTCTGCAGCGTAAGGTACTGCCTATGATATCATATCACAATTTGAACTACATTTCTACATGTGCCTTAACGTATCACTTGTATGGAATCTGTTTGCAGAAGAACATTCATTCTCAAGTGACCACACAATCTCGCAACTATATTGCACACTGCATTGCTCTTGTGAGTACCTCTTGCCCTGTATGACCATACTTACTTTCATAGCTGGTTGATTATGTAGCATCACTGCACATGTTATCCTCGTTATCCTCCATTTGGTGGACATTATAAGATCTGTATCGACTCTTAGATAAATTTAGAATCAACCCAATGCTTTTGAAGAGGTTTAGCTCTGCAGTCCTTTGTAAGGACTGAATGTCGTCTATCAGTATACTTACATTAACAGCTACTCCCTCTGTCCCATAATATAAGAGCGCTTTGTACAGTACACCAGTGTACAAAACACTCTTATATTATGGGAAGAGGGATTGGTTCATTGTGTAGCATTCTGCATCTTATCTCCCTCGCCCACCATTTACTAAAAAAATATCATATCTATATTTAATATTACCAAAAAGTTGAATACATAGACAATGCCAGTGCAGAAGTGTAACCCATTGCTCTTGTCAGTACATTTTGCCCTGTAATGCGTGTACTTCCAGGGATTGGTAGTTGATTATGTAGCATCAATCTGCTCCTTGTCTTCATTATCATCTATCCCTTCTAGTATTATCATATCTATAATTACTCTCTACAAAATGTAGAGTACAGGCAATGCTTATGAAGAAGATTTTGTGCTCAAATTCTTGAGTTATCCTTCCCTTGACATGGAGAAGGGCATTATAAAGCTAGTGTTAACTGTTAATGTAAGTCAGTCCTTCTAAAGCCTTTATCCTCAATTGTTGTTTAATTTGCTCATACTCCCTATCATCAACTATTGTTTAGTTTGTTGTTTCTATCAAAATGCATGTTTGCAACAACTGTAAGTTCCAAGTTTTAGTTGTAAAACCAAATTCCTTATTCATACCATGCACATTACTCAATAATCCCTATATGTATGCTTGTTTTTATGGATCTATAATCCAGTGTGTGGTGAAGCAGCCCACGTTTGCACCTTGTCATCTCCTGTTTTATCTTACTGATGTGGTTGATGATATGAACAACATGCCATGCACATTAACCAAAATAGATACAATGATTTTCTTTGCCCTTCATCTATGCTTGTTTGTTTTGCTGACATGGTAATCCAGTAGTGTGGTCAAGCTGCCCTCATTATGAACAATGCCAAATTATGCTATTGATATTTTGAACTGACTCTTTATTTTCTAATTTGAAATTGGATGGAATTGACAGCACAACTACCATCTTTGTTTATACATGTGCAAAACATGTCATCTCTCTGCTTGTTTCAGGTTGATATGCCTGATGGCATGCACAAGTCTGTTGAAGGCTGTGAGACAAACCCAAAATATATTGCAGCAAAGAAGGCAAAACATCTTTAAGATAGTGAGACAACCCGAAAGTCATGTCTTGATGCAGTGTTCAAGTTACTTGAGACTAGCAGTCAGACAAGCTCACAGAATTCAATGTCTGAATCGGTTCGACTTCTTCAATCCCAAGTTCTAGCAGAAAGGCATTCTGCAACTCAACTTTGACTTGAAGTCCTATCTCTAAGAAAGGTCGCGGAGAACACCAATGAGAACCTCATTCCTAAACAGCTACACCTGGACGCTATGACCGACATGCTAGGCCGGTCTCATAGCCTTGCTCAGCAGCTTGCGCAGCAGTTCCAGCGCAAGGCTAACCTTTCTTGAACTGTCTTGGAAGTGGTCTTGGTTCAGTATTATTTTGTTACGCTGCAATGGTGCCCAGTTTTTGTAATCTGCTTCTTCGTAGTGCTTTATGATCACTTGTGGCAAACTTCGATGCCCAGTGGATGTAATATACCATAAATCCTTTATTATATAGTGTAGGTTTATTCTAAGTTACTATGCTATAATTTCTTTATTGTATAGAATAGGTTTGTTCTTAATTCCTACTAGTTACCGTATATGCCATCATTCGCTATCTGAAAAAACGGCGAAAATCTGATGTAGTCGACCGGGCCAAAACATTCGCCTCTAACTGGCATGTATTTTAGCAGGCCACAATTGGGCCGGCCTGCAACTTTCTTGGGCCTAAAAGGCCATTGGGGCCTTCATACTTTGCGCCATGCCCACAACTTACACGGGCCTATATTCGGCCCAAAGTTTAGTTGGGCCTTTAGTGGACCCAGCGCTTAGATGGGCCCATGTAGCTTCGGGCCATTAATAGGCTGAATATTTTGCTGTCTTGTTACGGCCCAGAAGAAACCATGGGCCTTTAGTAGGCCAAAATGCATGTTGGGCATCAATTTTCCCTAGTCGTCAGCGGGCCTTCGGTAGGCTGAAATGTACACCGGTACATTATTGGCCCAGTTATATGACGGGCAATTACCAGGCAGAAACATATCTTGGGCCTTAGTTGGCCCACTGATATCATGGGCCTAAAGAGGCCGAAAGCTTAGTAGAGGCATCAACGGGCCGAATACGATAGGCCTTTAATAGGCCCAAAGTCACGCTGGGTTGAACTGTTGCCACCTTGATCACGGGCCGTTAGTGGGCTGGTTGTCATGTCGGACCATATATGGCCCATGGGCAGCACGGGCCATTCCCAGGCCAAAAGACACACCAGGCTGAAATTGGCCCATGTCTACATCGGGCCTCTAACAAGCCGAAATGTCACTGGGCCGTAATTGGGCCCAAATATTCGGCGAACAATTAACAGGTCAGATCTGGCTTTGGGCCGTAAATGGACCATGTTTAAACATGCCGTTAGTGGGTTGGCCCACTAGTACCTGAGTAAATACTACGGGCCTTTGACTAGGGCGGCCTTTTTAACCTATATGGGTCGCTGTTGGGCCCTTCCACGTGTCGACGTATCATAGGCACGTCTCCTCCATTGGATGGATGACATTTGGCCCACCGAGGAGCCTACGCGTGTTTCCTCCAGCCAATGATGATTTTACACGTGGAAAATCCCCATTGGTCCGAGTTGTTAACGGGTTAGCGGATCCAAACCGGAACTCGATACCTTAACGATGACCCGTTACGGTGGATGCCACGTGTCGGTTACCCTTGACGAAAGCAGTTCCATGATGCGCCATTTATCGTCATGGAAGTGGAGCACTTCTACGATAGCACAGGTATGACTATCTTGATTATGTCATAAAATCATCATGGACATACATGCATGACAGAAAACGTGACCTACTATGACAACGTATCATCACGTAAGTGTATTTTTTGTAGTGATGTGATTTCTTTACGACTAATGTGAGTCCATGGATTATACGCACTCTTACCTTTCTACATTTTGCTAGCCTCTTCAGTGTTGTGCATTGCCCCTTCTCACCTTGAGTTCTGGTGCAACCTTCGCCGGTGCATCCAAACACTGTTATATGATACACTATCTCACATATAATCCACCTTATATCTTCCTCAAAATGGCCACCATACCTACCCATTATGGCATTTTCATAGCCATTCTGAGATATATTGCCATGCAATTTCCAGCATTTCGTTTTATTATGACACACATAATCATTGTCATATTGCTTTGCATGATCATATAGTTGACATAGTATTTGTGGCCTGGCCATCGTTCATATTTTTTATACATGTCATGCTAGATCATCGCACATCCTGGTACATCGCCGGAGGCATTCATGTAGAGTCATATTTTTATTCTAGTATCGAGTTGTAATTCTTGAGTTGTAAGCAAATAAAAGTGTGATGATCATCATTATTAGAGCATTGTCCCATGTGAGGAAAGGATGATGGAGACTATGATTCCCCCACAAGTCGGGATGAGACTCTGAATGGAAAAAAAGAGGCCAAAAAGAGCCCAGGAAAAAAGGTTGAAGTGCCCAACAAAAAATAGAAAAAATAAGAGAAAAGAGAGAAGGGACAGTGTTACTATCCTTTTCCACACTTGTGCTTCAAAGTAGCACCATGTTCTTCATGATAGAGAGTCTCCTATTTTGTCACTTTCATATATTACTAGTGGGAATTTTTTGTTATAGAACTTGGCTTGTATATTCCAATGATGGGCTTCCTCAAATACCCAAGGTCTTCATGAGCAAGCAAGTTAGATGCACACCCACTTAGTTTTCTTTTGAGCTTTCATACACTTATAGCTCTAGTGCATCCGTTGCATGGCAATCCCTACTCCTTGCATTGATATCAATTGATGGGCATCTCCATAGCCCATTGATTAGCCTTATCAATGTGAGACTTTCTCCTTTTTGTCTTCTCCACACAACCTCCAACATCATATTCTATTCCACCCATAGTGCTATATCCATGGCTCATGCTCATGTATTGCGTGAAAGTTGAAAAGGCTAAAGTGCGTTAAAAAGTATAAACCAATTGCTTGGCTGACCCCGGGGTTGTGCATGATAAATAATTTGTGTTAAAAAGATAGAGCATGACAAGACTATATGATTTTGTAGGAAAAACTTTCTTTAGCCATGATATTTTGAAAAGATATGATTGCTTTTTAGTATGCTTGAAGTATTAATTTTTTTATGTCAATATTAAACTTTTTTTGAATCTTACGGATCTGAATATTCATGCCACATAAAGAAAGATCACATGATAAACATGTTAGGTACTATTCCACACCAAAATTTATGTTGTAATACCCACGATGCAGCTATATCTCCCACGTGTCGAAGCACGACTTAGAGGCATAACCGCATGGTGGTTTTGTCGCAAGAAGGGTCATCTTCACACAATCACATGTAATGAACAAGAATGGGATAAAGAGTTGGCTTACAATCGCCACTTCACACAATGAACATATAATTCATACAACATTTAGAGTACACACATAGTCCGACTACGGACGAAGCCAAAAGAAAAGAAGATGAACCAACTGCTAGATCCCCGATCGTCCCAACTGGGCTCCACTACTGATCAACATGAAACGAAACATAGCAACGACCAAGATCTTCGTTGAGCTCCCATCTGAGCTCGGTTGCATCGCCTGCACTGGTATCATCGGCACCTGCAACTATTGTGATTGTATCTGGTCAGTCACGAGGACTCAGCAATCTCAAAACCCGCGAGATCAAGACTATTTAAGCTTATGGGTAGGAAGTGGTAATGAAATGGAGTTGCAGCAAGCACTAAGCAAATATGGTGACTAACATACGCAAGTAAGAGCGAGAAGAGAAGCAACGGAATAGTCGAGAAGCTAGAAGTGATCAAGAAGTGATCCTGAAACTGCTTACGCACAATCATAACACCAAGACCGTGTTCACTTCCCGGACTCCGCCGGAAAGAGACCGTCACATCTACACACGCGGTTGATGCATTTTAGTTAAGTCAAGTGTCAAGTTCTCTACAACCGGATATTAACAAATTCCCATCTGCCACATAATCGCGGGCACGGCTCTCGAAAGTTTATACCCTGCAGGGGTGTCCCAACTTAGCCCATCACAAGCTCTCATGGTCAACAAAGGATATTCCTTCTCCCAGGATGACCCGATCAGTCTCGGAATCCCGGTTTACAAGACATTTCGGCAATGGTACAACAAGACCAGTGTCGGTGTCAAAACCAGCGGATCTCGGGTAGGGGGTCCCGAACTGTGCGTCTAGGCGGATGGTAACAGGAGACAAGGGACACGATGTTTTTACCCAGGTTCGGGCCCTCTCGATGGAGGTAAAACCCTACCCCTGCTTGATTAATATTGATGATATGGGTAGTACAAGAGTAGATCTACCACGAGATCAGGGAGGCTAAACCCTAGAAGCTAGCCTATGGTATGATTGTCATTCGTCCTACGGACTAAAAAACCTCCGGTTTATATAGGCACCGAAGAGGGTTAGGGTTACATAGAGTCGGTTACAATGGTAGGAGATCTACATATCTGTATCGCCAAGCTTGCCTTCCATGCCAAGGAAAGTCCCATCCGGACATGGGACGAAGTCTTCAATCGTGTATCTTCATAGTCCAGGAGTCCGGCCAAAGGCTATAGTCCGGCCATCCGGACACCCCCTAATCCAAGACTCCCTCAGTAGCCCCCGAACTAGGCTTCAATGGCGATGAGTCCGGCGCGTAGATTGTCTTCGGCATTGCAAGGCGGGTTCTTCTCCAAATCATGTGTACCTGTTGAATAGCGTCTGGCTTCCTGTGAATATTGCGCTCCTCGGCTTCCACGCCCAATAATGGTCGTCTTCCACGTGTTGAACGAATGTGAAAAGTCAGGGTATTTTTACATTTACCCCCCTAGCTGCGCAAACGAGCTGCCTATAAAAGAGACGAGGATCTAGATCCGAATCACATCATCCTCCCTTCGCAAGCATTCATCAGAGTGCATCTGATAGAAATCCACTCCATCATGGATAGTCAATGCGGCTCCTCCTCTCGCCCTCCCAGCCCTCGGCCTGGAGATTGGGAGAGATGCTCCGTCCCATACAGCGAGTTAGTGACGCTCCAAACCAAGGGATTTCTTCCCCCAGTGAGGGAGTCCTGGATTAGGGGGTGTCCGGATGGCCAGACTATGACCTTTGGCCGGATTCCCGGACTATGAAGATACAAGATTGAAGACTCCGTCCCGTGTCTGGATGGGACTTTTCCTTGGCGTGGAAGGCAAGCTTGGCGATACGGATATGTAGATCTCCTACCATTGTAACCGACTCTGTGTAACCCTAACCCTCTTCGGTGCCTATATAAACCGGAGGGTTTTAGTCCGTAAGACGAACAACAATCATACCATAGGCTAGCTTCTAGGGTTTAGCCTTTATGATCTCGTGGTAGATCTACTCTTGTACTACCCATATCATCAATATTAATCAAGCAGGAGTGGGGTTTTACCTCCATCAATAGGGCCCGAACCTGGGTAAAAACATCGTGTCCCTTGTCTCCTGTTACCATCCGCCTAGACGCACAGTTCGGGACCCCCTACCCGAGATCCGCGGTTTTGACACCGACATTGGTGCTTTCATTGAGAGTTCCTCTGTGTCATCATCTTTATGCCCGATGGCTCCTCCGATCATCAACAACGATGCGGTCCAGGGTGAGACTTTTTTCCCCGGACAGACCTTCATATTCGGCGGCTTTGCAATGCGGGCCAGTTCGCTTGGCCATCTGGAGCAGATTGAAAGCTACGCCCCTAGCCATCAGGTCAGATTTGAAAGTTTGAACTATACGCCTGACATCCGCGGAGACTTGATCTTCGGCGGGTTCGAGCCACAGCCAAGCGCGCCGCACTGTCACGAGGGGCATGATCTAACTCTGCCGCCGGACAGTGCCCTGGAGGCCACACAAGTGTCCACTCCGACCCTTAGTTCGGAGCCGACTGCACCGATCGAGCACGGGTGGCTGGACATAGCCTCGGAGGCTGCTATCTCTATGGCGATTGAGCCGAACACCAACCCTGTCCTTTGCGAAGCTCGTGACTCTAAGGTGCCGGACTCCTCTCCGGACTCCGAACCTTCCGCGCTTCTGCCAATCGAATCCGATTGGGCGCCGATCATCACTACTTGAATCAGCTACTTTGCCATCTGCCAGCTCTTTGCCGTCAGCTAGCAGACGACAAAGAAGCTCTTTGCCATCAGCTACCCGAAAGCAGACGGCAAAGAACTGGCTGATGGCAAAGAAAGCCTTTTCCATCAGCCTGTTCTTTGCTGTCCGCTAGCTGATGGCAAAGAATCTTTGCCGTCCGCTAGCTGACGGCAAAGAATCTTTGCCGTCCGCTAGCAGACGGCAAAGAGGTAGGGGGGCCCATTGAGGAGCTGGTTAAAAAATACTTAACATCCCCCCGCTTTGCCGTCCGCCGTAGACGGCAAATATGAACAAAAGCGGACGGCAAAGGAGGGCGGACGGCAAAGGCTACCCTAACTAACCTAACTAACGGCCGAGCCCCCTCCCCCGCCCATTACTCATCTCTCTCCCTCGACCTCCTCCGCCCCCGCCCCCGCCGCCCTCGCCCCCGCC
>NC_041393.1:152316846-152391962 GCF_002162155.2 Triticum dicoccoides | reverse complement strand
ACAACACCACACCCCGACACCCCGACCCCGACACGACACCCTAACCCCAAAACAGCACCCCGACACCGACATGACACCCTGACCCCCTAAACCTCCCGAAAAGGTGCTCTTTGGCCTTCCAGAGCCCGACGGGGTTATATATTTGTGAATTATTAGTTAGGTCATATATTTTTCGATTTTGTTATGAAAAACATCATATATAATTGTGTTGATCGGGTAGATTTAAATGTGCAGTTGTTTCATCGCTGCGAGGTTTGGTGTTCGACGACCTCGCCGTGCGTTTGACGAGCTCTGCCCCTTCATTCGTGGGTGAGCACAAATGACATGTCCTTCTCCCCCATTAATTATTTGCACAAATGACATGAAATTTGGTAGCTAGCTATATATGTGTCTTGAATCATCAGTATGCGTAACCAATATGTGTCTCCTGTTCGAAAGCGTCATAGTTATAAATATGCATGCATTTGCATATTTATAACCTTGATTCATTCGAATTGTCCAACGCTATCCATGGAGAGCCCGAGTATGTGTAGATTGGGTTCGTTTTCCCATATGCTTTGCTCCGAATCCGACGCATAAATTTCGTCAGTGCCTCCCCTGTTGTTCTCCGGGTACACATCCTCTCTGTTTATTGCAGAGACGTGTATCAGGAGAACAGCGGGGAGGTGCTGCCGAAATTTTGCGTCGGATCCGGAGCATAGCTTGGGAAAATGAACCCAATCTACACATACTCGGGTGGGATTAGGACCTATCATTACCTATTAGAGTGTAGGTTGCATGGACGTAATAAAATTGACAAAGTAGATCAACTGATGAATATATACATGGTGAATTATATATATAATTGTTGTGTGTCCAGTAGCTCTGAAAGTCAAGATGAGTGATCGTGTGTGGATGTATACTGGTCACACTGGTCAGAACAAATGGAGCGCTGAATGATTCACAAAAACCAAGGGGTTTGTGCAAGCCGCATTTGCAAATGGCCAGAGGAAAACTTGGTGCCCCTGTTTCCGATGCGGCAATTGGGAAAAGAGGACAGAGGCTGAAATGGGTAAACACCTGCAGAAGAATGGTTTTACGCCCGATTATACGGTGTGGACATTTCATGGTGAGTCTGCCCAACGTGACCGAGCTGAGGTGGATCATCGTCGCACCGACGAGCATGGTACCGGGATGGAAAACATGGTGCAAGACTATGATGATGCTCGGGATTCGGACGAGGAGATGGAGGAATCTGCAAAGGCCTTCAATGAAATGTTGGAGTCTTCAAAACGTCCGCTCCACGAGCACACTGAGCTTTGTCAGTTGGATGCCATCTCACAAGTAATGGCTTTGAAGGCTCAGTTCAACTTGGGCAGAGAATGCTATGACGCAATTATGACAGTATTTGGACGCTTTCTACCCAAAAGCCATGTAATGCCTGCAAACCTGTACCAGTCGGACAAAATCCTCCGTGCACTGAAGATGCCCTATGAGAAGATACATGCCTGTGAGAAAGGATGTGCCTTATTTAGGCTTGACTATGCGGACTTGAACTATTGTCCCATTTGCAAGTGTTCCAGGTATATTGTGGTAGACAACGGTATGGGTGAGAAGACACAAACCAAAATCCCTGTTAGTGTTCTTCGGTATATGCCAATCGTACCAAGACTTCAACGTCTTTTCATGGTCGAAGAGATGGCCAGACAGATGACATGGCACAAAATAGGCAAAAGAACCGAACTAGATGCAGATGGTAATCTGATGATGGTACACACATTGGATGGTGTTGCATGGAAAAAGTTTGATGAATTACATGCTGACAAAGCGGCAGATCCGAGGCATCCTCGAGTCGGCATCAGCACCGATGGGTTCAGTGTGTTTGGTATGACGGCAGCCCAATACAGTTGTTGGCCCGTATTTGTCTTTCCACTCAATCTCCCCCCCGGACAGATTATGCAAAGAAAGAACATTTTCCTGACGTTGATAATTCCAGGGCCCAACTATCCGGGGAAAAATATGAATGTGTACATGCAGCCGCTTAAGGACGAATTGCAAGAAGCCTGGGATAATGGGTTCAAGACATACAACGCCTATAGCAAATGAAACTTCATAATGCGTGTCTGGTACATGTACTCGACGCATGACTTGTCGGCGTATGCGCTATTCGTTGGCTGGTGTGTGCATGGAAGGTTCCCGTGCCCCACATGCAAGGGAGCTCTTGAGTTTCGTTGGCTTCAGGCCGGTCGCAAGTTTTCTTGCTTCGACATGCATAGACAGTTCCTGGATCCTCGCCATAAGTTCAGGAAAGACAAGAAGAACTTCATCAGAGGTAGAGTTGTAAAAAACTCTGCACCACCTGCGTTGACAGGCCAACAGACCCTGGATCAGTTAAACGCTCTCGAGCCAGATCCAGAGCGTCCAGGGTACTTCAAGGGGTATAATTCTGAGCACGCCTGGACTCACGAAACATGCTTATGGGATCTGCCTTACTTCAAAGACCTCCTTTGCCCACACGACATTGACGTGATGCACACTGAGAAGAATATCGCCGAGGCACTTTTTCGTACATTGTTCGGCATAGATGGGAAGTCAAAGCATAATACTAAGGCTGGAGTCGATCTGGAGGCGCTATGTGATAGGCCGTTACAAAACATGAAAGAAATGAAAGGAAAGCAGAACTGGACGAAGCCAAAGGCATGGTTCAATCTTGGAAGGCCAGCTATGAGGGAAATTATCTTGTGGGTGAAAATGCAGTTGATGTTCCCCGATGGGTATGCAGCAAATCTAAAGAGGGGAGCGACTCTTGATAAATTGAAGATATTTGGTCTCAAGAGTCATGATTGGCACATATGGATTGAGCGGGTAATGCCAGTGATGTTGCGTGGCTTCATCCCTGAGGATGAATGGCTAATACTGGCAGAACTCAGCTATTTCTTCCGTGTTCTTTGTGCGAAAGAACTATCGCCTGGCGTGCTAGAAGAAATGGAAGAGTTGGCGCCAGAGTTGATCTGCAAGTTAGAGAAGATCTTTCCACCGGGCTTCTTTAATCCAATGCAGCATTTGATTTTGCATCTCCCGACCGAGGCAAGATTGGGGGGGCCCGTGCAAAATTGTTGGTGCTACCCAACTGAGAGGATGCAGAAGACGCTTCGAGAAAAATGTAAAAATAAACGTAGAATTGAAGCGTCTATGGCTGAGGCATTCATCACTGAGGAGGCGGCAAACTTCATGACAGCACACTACGAAACCAAAAATCGTCATTTCCATAATCCGAAGCCTCGGTACAATGCTGACAAGCCTAAAAAGGGTGGATCCAACCTCAGCCTATTCAAAGGCAATCTCGCACCAGCTAGTGTTTTAAATCCAGTATCTTTGGATAACGAAGAATGGCGGACCATTTCGTTGTATATCTTCAACAACCTGATAGAAGTGCGGCCGTACATCGAGTAAGTTCTCGGTACATTGTTTCGCAACTTCTATTTCCTTTGAACTGCTCTTATTCCTAGATATTTCATACAGTCGATATGTCGCCCTATTCTCGTATGGAGTGGTGATCCAAAAGGATTCCGTCGAAGAGTATGAGCTTCTCACAAAGCAAGGAGGCGGCTATCCCGGTTTCATCTCTTGGTTCAAACAAACGGTAAATTCTATTAGACAATTTCATTTCATTCGCTAATTTGTGTGTAATGCAACAATCCTTTCATATTAAACTTGTAGGCTAATTCAGAGTCTATGGACGCCGAATTGAGACAAGTCGCTAATGGTTTGGACTATAAGGTTCGTTCATTTGACAAATACGACATCAACGGGTATCGTTTTCATACCTATGGCAAAGAGCTATCTATGGTCGACCGAAAGTCTACAAATTGTTGTGTATCTGCTATCGGCGAAGGAGGTACCGAGTATTATGGGAGAGTTGAAGCAATTTATGAACTTCTATTCTATGGTGAAAACCCACCGAATGTGGTAGTCTTCAAATGTTATTGGTTTCAGCCGAAGGAGACTAGAAGGACTCATGAACATATAGGGCTAGTTGAAATCAACCAAAGCACCCATTTAGATGTTCCTAATGTCTATATTATGGCTCAACAGGCGACCCAAGTATTCTATCTACCCTGGGCCTGCCAAACTAATCCAAATCTGAAAGGTTGGGATGTCGTTTATGAAGTGTCGCCACGTGCTAAACTATCTCCCCCAAAGGAAGAGGATTATGAACCTCACATTAACCCAGACACATATGAAGGAGAATTCTTCCAAGAGACACGTCTTTCCAAAAAGCATTTCAAGAACCGGTACACTTCACCCCAAAACATTGAAGTAGACAGCAACAGTGAATCCCACATCACCCCAGATGAGGAACAAGAAGAGCCGGAACAAGAAGAGGTTACTGCTACGGACGACCTCTCAATGCTTGACCGATTACGTAAAGGTGGCCTTCCACATGTTGATGCCACTGAACCCTATGAGCCCGTCATTGATTATAGTGATGATGATGATTATGCATTTATTGATGATACTGATCGAGATTATTAGTAGTGTCAGGTATTTAGTTTTTTTATGTTATACTTGATGATGATACACTTAAGTGATATACATATTATTATTCATGTCGGTATTTTTTTTATGTTGTACTAATTTCGTTTACTCTTTGTCATGGCAGGTGTTGAAAGATGGAAGGGGAGCCGACTGAGGCCAAGGACAAACGTGCCCAAATTGAAGGTGTGCCACACCATCAAGGTAGCTCCAGCTTATATCAGTTTGGGCGGAATTGGGTAATGTGGTTTGCTTCATTATTAATGCAATTCATTCATCATGCTAGCTTGAGCCCTTTAATTACTAATTTACTTTGTTTCTCTCTTTCAGGCATGCTACAATAAGACGGATAAGGTGCCAGAGGGGTACGACCTGTATGCCATGGCCCACACTGCCTCTTACAAGCAAGTCAAGGGGAAGGCGAGGAAAGGGGAGGAGTTTAACCCGAGCCAGATCCCCTACAATCCAGAGCAGGTGATGATATCTAGTGGCGGGAGGTCCCGTGGCTCCATAGCCATTGATCCAGAGATTGCTCCTGAGACCACGGTGAGTTTAATTTGAATGGATGTTACTTGCTAGTCTTAACATTTGAGTGTCATCATGCTAACGAAACATTGGAAATGATCTTTGGTGCAGCATTACTCCACACAAGCATCACACGATCCTTCTCCAGCTACTGGCCTGAGCCATCCCACTCCCACACCTCCATGATCAAGGTAAGTTTCTCTAGCTTTTTGCTTAACAAATGCATAAAGACCTAGACTTAGCTTTATTTCATCCAATATGCTTACCTTAATGACCTAGACGTAGCTTCTTTTCCTGCAAAATGACTTAATAAGCTTACTGACCTCCAAAACCAGCCATTTTACCTAAGTTAGCTCTAAAACGATCTATACTTAGCTTTGTTTCCTCCAAAATGACCTAAGTTAGCTATAATATGCTTAGTTAACTAGGTTTGCTCAATATGACATGTACTTACCTTACTTATGTAAAAAAACGGCATAATTAGCTTAGTTAGCTCATAAACGATCCATTTTACCTACATTAGCTCTAAAATGATGCATTTTACCTAAGTTAGCTCATAAACGATCCATTTCACCTAAGTTACCTCACAAACGATGGCGTGCTTCTTCTTCTAGTCTTCTTCTTCTAGTCACCTTTTCCTAACTTTCTTATTTGCCATTTTGCAGATTTCATTCACTTCTCGGAAGCTAGCTTGCTATGATGGAGTGCTTGTTTTTAATTTCATTCTCTTCTAGTATTCTTCTAGCTTGCTACGATGGAACTTGCTATCTTGATGAAACTTTGCATTGTAATATGTATGTGCAACTTTGCTATCTTGATGGAACTTGCTATGTATGAGTGGATGGAACTATATATGTATGTACGATGAAACTTATGTGCTGTTAAATAGCTCTGTGAAATATATCTATATATGTCATATATATTTGCTGCGAAAATTGTTGGATTTAAAAAAACAGAAAAAAAGAGCCAATATGCAGGCTCTTTGCCGTCAGCCACCGACGGCAAAGGTCTCTTTGCCATCAGCAGCGGACGGCAAAGAGGCCACGTGGCAGGCAACTGTGCTTCCTGGGAGGCTGACCTATTTGGTCAGTTTGCCAACAGTGGCTGACGGCAAAGAGAAAAAAAACTTTGCATACAGCGGCGGATGGCAAAGGCCTTCCGATGTTTGTCGTCAGCGGCCGACGGTAAAGGCTTGCCGTTAACCACCTAACGGAGTAACAGCGCAATTATTGCCGTCAGTATTCTTTGCCATCGGCAGCTGATGGCAAAGGACCATTTACCGTCAGCTGCCCGAAGCGGACGGCAATGTAGCTCTTTGCCGTCCCGTACGTTGCCGTCCACTTTTGCCGTCAGCGGCGGGCGGCAAAGACCTTTGCCGTCCGCCATATGTGCCTTTGCCGTCCGCCGTGGCTGATGGCAAAGTAGCTGATTCCTGTAGTGCATGGAGTTCACCACCGCGGACATCTTTCAGCACTCGCCCCTTGGCGACATCCTGAATTTACTAAATTCTCTCTCTTTATCAAGAGAGCCCTGGCCGGATTATGGTCAGCAAGGTTGGGATGCGAACGACGAAGAAATTCAAAGCCCACCCACCACCCACTTCGTGGCCACTGTCGAAAGTTTAAACGACGTGCTCGATTTTGACTCCGAAGACATCGACGGTATGGACGACGATGTAGGAGATAAGCATGAACCAGCACCTATAAGGCACTGGTCAGCCACCTCATCTCAAGATGTATACATGGTGGACACACCTAAAGGAAGCGACGAGGAGGAACAACGGGACGCCACGAGGGATCTTTCCCTCGAAAAGCAGTCAAAACAGCGACGTAAGCGCCGCTCAAAATCCCACCTCGACAAAGACAGCAGCCATACAGACCCAACCATAGAGCAGGGCAAACCGGTGGACGACGAACATGCTATCGAGCAACCGTCCGAACAGGACAATATGGATAAACAATCCGTCCCCGACGAAGATAACAGTCTGGATGATCTCACGCCAGACAAGTTGCTGGAGCAGAAGAACCTCCACAAAAGGCTCGTTGTCACTGCGCGTAGCCTGAAAAAGCAGAAGCGGAAGCTCAAAATAGCGGAAGATGCGCTCAGAATCAGATGGAGCAAAGTACTCAACACCGTAGACAAATACGGCGACAGTCGCCAAACAAAGAGCTGCCCGAAGCGAAAACTACTGCCCGAATTTGATGAGGAGGCCGTAGAGCCCCCGCAATCAAAGAACAAGGAGACCACCCGGTCGCATAGACGACCCCATGGCAAACATAGAGCGGCAAACGATGCCGCACACAAGCCGGCACGCGATTCGCACATGGATTCGCATCAAAAAGATGGCTCAGTTAGATCTATCTACGGGCCAAGAAAGCAAGCTCTAGTAAGCAATGCAACACATCAAGTATCCGAATATTACGGTACACCTAAATATATGGGTGCCGCACACCCCCTATGTTTCACCGATGAGGTTCTAGATTATGAATTTCCAGCGGGATTCAAGCCTGTAAACATAGAGGCATACGACGGAACAACAGACCCTGGAGTCTGGATTGAGGATTACATCCTCCACATACACATGGCTAGAGGAGATGACCTCCACGCCATAAAATACTTACCCCTCAAGCTAAAAGGGCCAACTAGGCATTGGCTCAAAAGCATCCCCGAAAACACCATTGGAAGTTGGGAAGAGCTCAAGGATGCTTTTCGGGCAGATTTTCAAGGGACCTATGTCCGACCTCCGGATGCAGACGATTTAAGTCACATAACTCAACAACCCGGAGAGTCAGCCCAAAAATTCTGGAACAGATTCCTTACTAAAAAGAACCAAATAGTCGATTGTCCGGATGCCGAAGCCTTAGCAGCTTTCAAACACAACGTCCGAGACGAATGGCTCGCCAGAAACCCCGGCCAAGAAAAGCCAAGAACAATGGCCGCATTAACAAGCCTCATGACCCGCTTCTGCGCGGGAGAGGATAGCTGGCTAGCAAGATGCAGTACCAGTGACCCAAGTACATCCAAAGTCAGGGATGGAAACGGGAAACCGCGACGCAGCAAGGACCAGCGCCGGATAAAGGGAAACAGCTCGAAGAGCACGGCAGTCAACACCGGATTCAAAAGCTCACGACAGAATCAGAAAAAACTGCCCCTTAAGGATAACAGGGACGAGCTATCCAACTTAAACAAAATCTTGGACAAGATATGGCAAATCCACAGTACTCTCGGGAAGCCTGCAAACCATACCCACAGAGATTGTTGGGTCTTCAAGCAGTCCGGCAAACTCAACGCCGAACACAAGGGGCTCGACACACCAAGCGAGGACGATGATGAACCTCACAAGCAGAGCACCGGAAAACAAAAGAATTTCCCACAAGAAGTCAAAAAAGTAAACTCACTTTATGTGACAAAAGGGAAAAACAGAATGGCGCCCATAGAGATACGCGCCATACGGCCTATCCCAGGGGAGTCCCGCCACTGGTTGTTAAAACCAACCACCTTCGACCATCAGGATTACTCTAGAAGTATCCGGAACGCAGGATGGGCTGCCTTGATATTAGATCCGATAATCGACGGACTCCAATTTACACAAGTCCTAATGGACGGCGGCAGTGATCTAAACCTGCTATATCAGGACACAATCCGCAAAATGGGGATAGACCCAACCAAAATTCACCATAGCAACACTTCCTTTCAAGGGGTAATGCCAGGCCCATATGCCCATTGTACGGGCTCTCTACTACTAGAAGTTGTGTTCGGCTCACCCGACAACTTCTGCCGCAAAAAGTTAACCTTCCACCTCGCCCCATTCACAAGTAGCTACCAAGCACTGCTGGGACGCGAAGCTTTCGCCTGCTTTAACGCAGTACCGCATTATGCATCCCTTACACTTAAAATGCCCGGTCCGTGAGGCATCGTCTCCTTAAAGGGAAATACCGAGTGTTCCTCGAGCGCGGAAGATTGTGTGACTGCCTTGACAGCCACACACTAAACCAGCTTTACCAATCAAAGCACCTAAACAGGTCGTTCAGACCCCGGACACGGCTAGACGAGTCCGGCGTAAACATACAAGGGCTTACTAGCCGCATACCCCTGTGCAAGGGGCTCCGCGCATGCACAACAAGAGACAATAAAGCTCAATTTTATTCATTTTTTGAATTGTACTTTGTTTATTTAGTATAACGTACATTTTCGCACGATCTTTTTCAACTAAGTTCCTCTCTTTTACAGATGAACACCGTGCTACAATCGTCCAGGATACGGCACAACGGAGACACAGGCGCAGACGTGCAGTAGGGACCCGTTGCAAGGATTCTTTTCAGATTAAGACCCTGCGTAAACCTTTTTTACTGTCTCTTGTTGATACACATCCCCTGGTTTCTTGCTATAGCCAAGGAGGAGGCTGGCGTTTTGGCATGGGCCACGTCAGAATTTTGCGCGTACCTGGACACCAGGGGCTTATTACCAAGGGCCTTGTTCAACCCGTTTTCATAAAGACCGAATACCTTAGGGAGTGTTCGGCGTCTCGAGTTAGGCCTTATATGCATCAGCTCCGAATCATGTCTTTGGTCAAATGTTGGGTTTGCCCGGCTCCTGTGTTTTGCTGCCTTATGTTCCGCTCTATCGGCTAACGCGGCACCAGGAGAACTACTGCGATTGTGCCACGGTTCGTCCAGGCGAGCACCTTAGTAGAGAAAGCCGAAAACTGACTGTCATGATATAGCATGAGACTGGTCAACCACTCAATGACCCGTCGGAATCTATAGGATTCCTCCGCATTGACGAAGGGCCGTTTCCCGGTCAGGCACATACACGCCCCGAATTCGGGTGAGCGCGGTGCCCCTAGGGGCTATATAGTAGCCCCACTGTCAAACTCCTATGGCTAAGTGAAAGTGATAAAGCATTATAGTCTGGTTGCCTAGTTTGCTGCGCTACCACCTCCTTTATAGGACCAAGACGTTGGATCAAGTGTGAAAATGCGCCTTTTGCAAACACCCCCGCATTATATGCGTGGGGGCTGAAGCCGAAGACTGCCATCTTTCAGGTTATATACACATATACATTAACGGCCGCACAGGAGGTATTCTAATTCTTGAAGGCACAAGTATAAAAGGCTTTTATATTTCATTGAAACATTGTTTCACAATAATACATGTTATTCGAACATAATATCCTTTGAGCACTGCGTCTCTATTAAACGAGCGCCCTGCAGAACTTCCTGAAAATATTGCTCGACAAGTACTCGGCTTCCGTTCGAATCTTGGGATGCAACATCGGTGGCCTTCATCTCCGCCCAGTATGTCTTGACACGGGCAAGAGCCATCCGCGCACCCTCTATGCATGCTGACCTCCTCATTGCATTGATATGCGGCACCGCACCAAGGAACTGTTGCACCAAGCCAAAATAACTCTTCGGCTCGGGCCTTTTCAGCCACAAAAGACTCACGACATCCTTCATGGCAAGTCCGGATAACCTATTCAGCTCCGCCCATTCGGCCAAGCGATCAGTTAATGGAAGTGGGCGCTCTGGATTATGGAACTGCAACCAAAAAACCTTTTCCATTTCGTGATCTTTTTGATCTCGGAAGTGTTCGGCCGCGTCCGCGGCACTTGCCGCCAAGTCCAGATAAGCATCCTCCGCACTCCATAGCCGGTCCAACTGAGCATATTTAGGATCCACGAATTTCCTCCACAGCAGAAAGGGCTTTCCAGCTGCGATATCTCCGGCCTGACGCAGCTCCTCCTTCATAGCTCTCATCGCAGAGCGAGCATCCTTGGCATCGGTAGTGGCCTTCTTCAGGTCCTCTTGCACCGCTCGATCTTCTTTTTCAAGAAGCTTGCAGCGGTCGGTAGCATTCTTCAACTTCACGGCCATCTCGGCCATTTCCTTCTTGCTTCGGCAGTGAGCAGCATGTTCGGCTTTTAGCTCTTTGGCCGCCTTTAAGGCAGCCGCATCACTCTTTCTGGCCTGCTCCTTGGCTCGGGCGAGCTCCGCCCGAAGGTTCTCCATGGCAGCGGCACCATTTGCATCAAGCATACATGTTGTAAGGCGCGGGCATCAAGCTCCCTTACCAGGTGTCCGTGAAGAAATTGCATACCTTGTGACTCGTCAAGTCGCCTATTGACAAGCGCGATGTTGGCATCCGCCACATCAAGTTGTCGCTTTAGTTCGGCACATTCATCACTCCGGCTAGCCACCGGACCCTTCGCCACCTACATAGGAAGGGCGACATATTATACCTGGGATTATGATCCTCGACACGCTGTCATTTTTGACAACACACCGAGCCTCAGGGGCTACTATCTACACAGGGCGCATCTTATATGCGGAACTGTCAGAAGGTACATCATTTTGCGTACCTCAAAACCTGTCAGTAAACTTCTGACGGCTTCATGCAAACCGCTCTCAGCGGATGAAATCCTTTCAATCACCGTACCCATTAACGCACGGTGATCTTCTAAGATAGACGCTCGCCCGAGCAGATCCTTCAGCTCCTCCGACCGTACACAGGTGGTGCTAGACTCGTCCGATGGCCTTTTTCGAAGGCCAGACATAGAGGGCTTTGAGGGGACATACGACTGCCTTCCGGCTCCGCCAGACTTGGAGAAACCCTCCGCGACGACACCTCAGGGTCGCCCGCCTCGCTAGACGGGCTGAGATCTGAACTTCAAGGTAAAATTTCGGTTATCTTCATCAGAAATAGGGCAGGGATATCCTTTATTTTAAAAAGAACTCCCCTTTTTACTTACGGCTTGGTGGAGGGCTGATCCCCTTGGGGGCACAATGCGGCCGAGGCATCTCTCGGCGCAGGACCCTCTGACGAAGGTTTCTTCCCCCGCTTTGAGACCATGGTCTCCGGGTCTTCAGAGGCGGTCCTCTTCTTCCCTTGGAGGGAGGGATTCTCGATCCCTCCTTTCCTGACAGCCTCCTTCACGGAGGCGGTAGCCTCCTTGTTCCCCCCTTCACCTTCTTCCGAAGGCACAACCTCCAGCATCCTGGTTAACACGGTATCCGGCGTGGTCTCAGGGAGGGGGGCCGGACACCTGAATAACTTTGCTTTCGCTATCCACTCCTGTTCAAGGGACAACTCTTTTAAAGGGCAAGTTTGTGATAAATATGGGATAGCGTGTCCAGGTACAGGGCTACTTACTTGAGTATCCGGGCGATTGCAGCTCAGACCTGCGTCCTCGGTCAAGTCCGGACACATCGCTTGTGATCCAAAGAAAAGCTTGTACATCTCCACGGGCGTCGCGCCCATAAAATGTTCGAGAGCTCGTGGTCCCTCCGAGTTAAATTCCATAGGCGGAGGGGGCGACGTTTGCAGGGCAGGGTGCGACGAATCAGCATGACCTGCGCTACTACGACCAGAGTGATCTCTCTCTAGGAGATATTGAATGCGGCCCTGCAACAAGGGCACGTCCTTGGACGGCCCCCGGTCAAGTCCTTTATAGACCCATGACGCCAGCCGCGGTGGAGGACCCAAGCGAAAGGCAGGTTGCGCCACCCATTTGGTGCCCCTGGGAGTTGTGATATAAAACCACTCTTGTTGCCATAGGCTGAGCTCCTCTTGAAAAGAGCCCTCGGGCCATGGAGCATCAGCATTTTTGCTTATAACAGCCCCTTTGCACTCTGCCTGCTGCCCCTTGATCATCTTCAGCTCCACCTTGAAGGTCTTGAGCCACACTTCGAAGTGAGGGGTAATGCGGAGGAAGGCTTCACATACGACAATGAATGATGAGATGTGGAGGATGGACTCCGGATCCAAGTCATGAAATTCCAACCCATAGTAAAACATGAGCCCCCTCATGAAGGGGTCCATCGGGAAGCCTAGCCCCCGAAGGAAGTGACACGCGAACACCACGCTTTCACCAGGCTTGGGAGTGGGAATAACCTGCCCTTGGGCAGGCAACCTATGCGAAATTTCGCCTATTAGATACCTGGCATCTCTTAGCTTTAGCACGTCTTCTTCCGTAACGGAGGAAGGCATCCACCGGCCTTGCAGGTCGGAGCCGGACATCATCGAAGGTCCGAAGCGCCTAAATCTGGATCTTTGGGTGTTGGAACTCGAGGCGAGGGGCGGATTCGATTGAGATTGAAAGAAGGGAGTGGAGCCTTGGTCTCTTTATAAAGAGGTTGAATACCAAGAGCCTTCCCCGTGACCGTTCGGGACTCGCCTTCGATAGAGGAGACGTGCCAACGGGCACGGTTGGGTTACCCACGCCCGTATTGATGAGAATCCCGGAATAGGGGGACACGATCTCTGCTTTGACAAGACGTGCCAAGGAAACCGCCTCGCTAAACGCGCTGAGGTGGGACAGTAAAAACGATTCGAATAAAGGCTTGGCCGTGGTGTGATGTCACGCCATAGAATACGTCAGCAGATTGAATTTGTGTAAATATTATTCTCTCTACGGTGGTATGTGGAACTTATTTTGCAGAGCCGGACACTATCCTTGTGTTCAAAATCTTCTATGAAGTATTCGGAGGAGGAACCCGCCTTGCAATGCCGAAGACAATCTGCGCGCCGGACTCGTCATCATTGAAGCCTGGTTCAGGGGCTACTGAGGGAGTCCTGGATTAGGGGGTGTCCGGATGGCCGGACTATGACCTTTGGCCGGATTCCTGGACTATGAAGATACAAGATTGAAGACTTCGTCCCGTGTCCGGATGGGACTTTTCCTTGGCGTGGAAGGCAAGCTTGGCGATACGGATATGTAGATCTCCTACCATTGTAACCGGCTCTGTGTAACCCTAACCCTCTTCGGTGCGTATATAAACCGGAGGGTTTTAGTCCATAGGACGAACAACAATCACACCATAGGCTAGCTTCTAGGGTTTAGCCTCTATGATCTCGTGGTAGATCTACTCTTGTACTACCCATATCATCAATATTAATCAAGCAGGAGTAGGGTTTTACCTCCATCGAGAGGGCCCGAACCTGGGTAAAAACATCGTGTCCCTTGTCTCCTGTTACCATCCGCCTAGACGCACAGTTCGGGACCCCCTACCTGAGATCTGCCGGTTTTGACACCGACACCCAGCCTTCATGGTTCCGGTTTGAGCCGGACTCGCAACCTATAAGGGCGGAAAGCAAGCGGAGAGCGTCCCCAGCCCCTCCAAAGGAGAGCGGGTATGCCTTGTCTCTTATTCGATAAGAGGGCTTGGATTTCTAATTCATCCGTTTCTCCGGGGGCTCCTGGAGTTCTACGGCCTCCAGTTGCACAACCTCACACCTGCCTCCATTTTGCATATTGCGGGCTTCGTGGCCCTTTGCGAGCTGTTTTTGGGCATCCAGGCTCATTTTGCGCTGTGGAAGAAGCTGTTCTGCCTTGTGCCCCGTTCTCAAGAGGGGTCAATATATCAAGTGGGCGAAGCCGAACTATGGCGCATCGTCGGGACCGGATATCTATCCGGAACCCCGAAGAAGATGTCCGAAGACTGGCCTTCAGAATGGTTTTATATAGAAGATGTCCCCCTGCCGGACCCTATTCGGATCGGCCTCCCTGAGTTCAATAACGCTCCTTTGAAGAAACGCCTAAGCTGGCGTCCACGGAGCCCTCAGAGGGAAAATGACAAGGACGTCCTTTACCTGATGAGCCGAATTAGGCTGTTAGCTCATTCTGGACTGACCATGATCGGGGTCATGGCCACATGCATTATGCGGGGGGTGCAGCCGCTCCAGTATAGAGGCCACCCCATGTGGGATTTCAACGGGGACGATGATGCCACCCGATGCGGCCGTAAGGGGCCGGGATCGGTCGTCGATCTGATGAAGATCTTGTCCGCATTGTACAAGGGAGAAGAGGAGGAATTTCTCCGTGTCAATACGCAAGGCAGATTTTCTATGAACAATCCTCCAAGCTGGGTAAGCGGACATTTATTTTTACCTATCCGATCCATACTCCCATAGTCAAGTATCTCATTTTGTGATTTCGGCGTAGGAACTGCGCCGGGCCGTAAAGGATATAAACAGCCCGCCTCCACAATCCGAGGATCCAGAATGGTTCCTCAATCCGACCTCCCAAGGGGATCCGGACATATCGGTGGAGCTGATCGACGGGGTATTTCACCAACTGAGCATCGATAATGCCTTGGTCGCCATTACGGTTGATTACCCCGGAATACTTCCCGCCTCGCAGGTAACTGAGACCGAAGTCCCAATACTTTGAAAATGACCCATCCGTGCATGTTTTTGATCACCGTATACCAATGGTGTTTCGCAGGGGAAGTCCTTGAGGCAGAAGGCCGAGCCTGCGATGGCCAGTCAACAAGGGATAGCAAGGCCCAACAGGCCGAAAAGAAGTGCAGTCCAGATTGAAACGCCGATGCAACGGTATGGCGTGTCATCTTGCTCCCAGGTTTTATTCCCGGGAGGCATACTAACGCTCGTGCTTTTTCAGGAAGAAGAGCACTCGCCAGAATATATTCGGAGAGGTTGCCCATCAATCCTCCGCTCGTCAGGCTCCAAAGCCAGGTCCAGAAGCGGAGGCGAACACGAGGCATGCGTCGGATGCTCCTCCGACAGAGGATGCCGACAGGTTATCTGCCACCAATTCCGAGGTGGAGAGTGCCATGAATCACAGGCGTCGCCGGACAGTTCTTCGTGACGCATGTTTCTCCCCAGAGGCATTGGATGCCTTCAATTAGGGAGATGCGCACCTCTGTGCCGCTCAAAATGATCTAGCCAGAGCCACGGAGCAGTATGTAAAAGACTTACGGGTGAGAAAATTTGATAGTTATATATGCCAGTAGCCCCCGAGACCTGAAATAGTTAGAATAACTGATTTGAGGATCATTTATTGTGCAGGATCTTATGGAAAAGAATACCCAACTGTCCCAGGAGCTGGAGGAGTGCAAAGCCCAACTTGAGGCCGCACTAGCCGCAGCGGGGGAAGCCAAAGAGACCCCCTCCGGTAATATATGCTTCAAAACTTGAGTAATTTGTGAAGTGCGGCATGTGTATAAGTCTGACAATAATATTGCAGATGGCGCCGGGATAGACCCAGACAAGCAACAACTCATGTGCCGGTTAAAGGCCGGCGAGAATGTGCTTACAAGGGTGAGGCAAGAGAAAAATAATCTCCAAGATGCCAACACCCAGCTGGGTGAGGAACTAAAGGATGTTCGTGCCCAGCTGTCTGACTCTGTTAAGGAGAATCGGCGGCTTCGACGTGGCATTTTTAGTAAGTGCTTGAACGAACTTTGAAAAAAGAGTTCGGCGAGGAAGTCGACTAACAGAGTTATGTCTGTAGGTATGCTCACAGGCCGTCCTGCAGAGGAAATGCCCGGTTCTACGGGTGACCTTCTTCTCGAGCTCTTGCAACTGCACGAACGAGTTCGACAGGTGATGAAAGGCGTCGCCCAGGCCTTGTGGCCGTCTATCTTCCTGCCCGAAGGCCTTGGAGAGCTTGCAGAGAGGCTTCAGGGAGTGCGGCAGTGCTTCCGCTTATGGAAGATATCGGCCTGCCGTCAAGGCGCCAGGGAGGTATGGGCCATAGTGAAGACGCGGTATACGAAGGCTGACCCAAACCACATGGCCGAGGTCGGACCTGCGGGGCCCGATTGGAAGAAGATCCCTGTGAGCTTAGTGTACGGCCAAATAGAATTGGCCACAAAGTATTCCCAACGGGACTGTAAACTAGACAACCTGCTGGATGGCATTGAAGAGGAATATGCCCAGTCAAGTTGACTATGTAATTTAAGATGACATGTAAAATGCCTTCTAGCCGGATTGTAGATCGTTTGTCATAGCGGACCCTTTCGCTTCAACCTCGGGACCTAATAGTCCGGAGTGTGTCCGAATACCCTCACGGTTATATAAGAACCGGGGCATGCGTGGAGACCAGGCGTAGGGGTCATTAGTGCTTTATCAGACAAGTGCCCAACTAGTTATGTTATATTACATGGTTAGTAAGAAACATCTTCCAGGGAGAATAGTTCCGTTAGGGGTTCCTTTCCCTCGGAGGCAATGCCCTAAAGTGCATGTTCGAACTGCGAAAAAAGCAAAAAAAACATCTGGGGGCAGATAAATAAATAGGTAAGAAATCGTCTTTTAGTTCACCGACCGAATTTAAACATATAAGGTTGCTGGGAGACTCGCTCGCAGGAGGCTCCCTCGATTTTCTGCCTCGTCTGCCGTTGGATGGTGGTCAAGATCGTCTTCCACTTGATCTGGGACATTGGATGGTCACGTTGCTCATTTTTACCGCGTGGTAACCTCACAGTGTCCAATGACGTGTGGGCTCTTGGGATGTGCTGGTTGGCTGGGTCAACCGTTTCGTGGTGCGTGTGCGCCCTATCTTGAGCGCCGCGTGCACGTCGCGCGTTTTGCGGGAGATCGTGCGGCAGCCACACCCATTGGTGACCGGGCCGCACAAACCCTACCCTTTTCCACCGCCCCCAAATCAACGCAGCCTCCTCCTCCTCTCCTCCCTCTCTTCCCCCGCCGCTATGGTCTCTCCAGAGGCACACCCCTCCATGGATCGAAGCAGCAAACCAGGATCTGGATGAGGAAGAGGAGATCCGGGCGCCCCATTGGTGGATCGACTATCACGAGCTCCTCCCGCCATGGAGGAGCAGCGAGGCCGGAGATCCAGGCGGCGCATGCCTCACGGGGTGGGGGAGAGGCCTGCAACAGGGGCGAGGGGCATCCAGGTCGAAGCTGCAGCGCTCCAGTCGATGGGATTGCTCTGTACGGAAGGGGAGTTGCCGACGGCTGAAGATGCTACTCAAAGGATGAGCTCCGAGCGGCATGCAAGGTTAGCTTCTCTCAATCCTCCCCCTTTCTCCCCTGATCTCTATCACTCTTGCTGTCCATTTGACATGTTGCTATGTACTCTTGAGATGACACCGTACATCAGATTGCCTACAATAATTTAATTTTGTTTAACTACAATTCGATGCAACAGAGTTCTATTCTGTTTAGTTCTCGTAGTTAATCCATTTTATTTTTGCTTTCAAGGCTAGCTGACTGCAGTTTGATTACCGATTCATCTATGGCAGCACATGCAGGTAAAAAGGCTTTTTCTTGTTTTTGTAGTTCTAGGTCAGAGTTCTCTTTTACCTTACCTTTTCAATTTTACTCTGCTTTCTAGGTTCTGATCATACCGATTTGATGACTTGCAATGGTTTGATTTCCGGTTCATATTTTATTTTTTGTATTATGCAGCTTCCTCTATGTACTATTTGGGTAAATTCCATGAACTATGTGTCTTGTTTAAATGGCTAGGATTTGAGGTTGTTTGAATCCATTAGAACACAATGTTCTAACCATCATCTAGGGTGCTCAATGCATAGTAGATAGCTTTTGGTCGTCACCATTGGACACAAAAGTACTAGATTTTGAGGTTTTTAATAGCTCTAATATGCCAACTGCAGAGCAACAGAGCAGTTACCATTTTTCCTTGTCCTAATTAGTTATTTTATTTTGTTTTGCAGGCGTATTATCTTGGAGGTTGCTTCTTATTTTTACCGTGGATCAAGTTTCTTCATTTCCTTTGTAGCTACCTCTGCTCCATTTGTTTTATATATCATGTATGCTTTATATATCCTATGTGCTGCCATGATCCTTGCTTCACTGATCATGTTGATTTTCTAGATTTGGCTGGGTGCCGTGTTCTTTTTTGGCCCTTGTCCGCTTTGATCAATGTGCTCTGGGATCTGGCTCTGTGACTGTGATGATGCACCCGCAGGGAGGAGGCAACATTGACGCGATGGCACAGCAGAGGAGACTGGGCTTGTTGTGGAACTTCTGGAGGTAGTAGGACATGATGCCGCACATCACAGAGATCAAGATGGCCATGCGCATGCCGATGCCGCCCGCCGACATCGGCGAGAGCGTCACCGCCGGCAACGGCTCTAGTGACCTTTCCAGGATCTTCTCCATGAGCTACTGGAAGGACACCAACTCCAGCATCATGTTCTTCACGCCTGGCCGCAAGAAGGCCAAGTTGTTCGGCGACAGCGATGACGGCATGGTCACCAGCTTCAGCAACATTGACTCCCAGGTAGGACAAACACATCCATCTGGAGTCTCCCGCCCGCCAATTGTTTAATGCTACACTTCTACTAACACCTCGGATGTTTATACTGAGAGGGTTAGTTAGTTTCCTGCAACATTTTTGGTGTTCGTCTTGGTGTCGGATGTTTATACTGAATATTTGCCTTGCTTATGCTGCTTAGGAAAGAACAAGCATCAACAAGAGGGTAAGGAGGCTGCAAGACCCCATGACCAACATGGACAAGGTAACTAAATCAGTTGAATTGATGCACACTGTCAATTATGTTACCACATAGAGATGAAATTGTCACCAAGAATTACAGAAAATCATACTCGCTAAAGTACTAAATCTGACGACTACATGCTGCATATTTAGTGATAAAACTGAATACTGAAGTACTAAAATTGACGTTCCTAACCCAAGTTGGAAGTGTTGCCCACGAAAATTCAGAACCTCGGTAGTTGTCGATGACTCGGACCTCCTGCCAGATTTGCAGCCCGCATGTCCTGCCGCCTCCCACACTATCTCTGCCTAGCCGTCTCACTAGACGAAGATGCGTACGAAGTCGAGACGCATTCAGCTAAGCACCATATGCAGGTTTAACACGTGCTTTGGAATTTGGATTAAACTGTGCTTGGGTTTTGGTGCAAATTCAATGATGGTTTATGCAAGCCAATGGTTCTTACAAGAAGTGTTCTAATCTATTTTTTTCTGTTTCCTTATCAACAGGTCATTGTGCGGTACAGAAACTTTACTCTGAATTTGTCACTACAGGTTGCATGCAATTTCATACTGTTAGTTTCAGATTTTCCAATTTTCTCTATGCATATAGTAGATGCTTCTATGAATCTGTACCCATCTTTGGTTCATCTTATTTAATTCAGTTAAAGTTATATTGAAAATTTCCCAGTTCTCTTTTTTAATGTTGTACTTACTCGGAGTCTTTCTCTCCTGCTAGGCTAATTTACAGAGTTTTACTGACCTGCATTCGCTTTATGTCTTTTCTTCGTTCATTTGGCGAACTAACTTTGTCATCCATAGTGTAATTTCCTTTTGGGCTCCCCTTGCACCAGGAAGATATGTCAAGTTCTCTGAATCTTGAAGTGCCCATGGGCATCACATTTATTTAATTAGTTCCATGTAGAGATTCAATCATCTCAGTGAATCGTTTTCTTTTTTCCAAATGAACTGAATTGGGATAGATAGGTATTACTTTAATTATTGTGATTTTGGTTCATGTTATTTCGTGAAAGGAACTATGGTGGATGCAAATTTCTTGATGGATTAACTTTATATCTTCTGTTTTCAAACCAAGATTGTGGTGAATGGGTGTTGATATGAGGTGCAGGTTGACCAACGGGTGGACTGGTGCCGGCGTGAGGATAGGGCCGGTGGATGGAACAGAAGACAGTGGACGATATTGACATTGGAGAACGGGCGCATCTCCATAGGTGGAAGTTTATTTACCTGGACGATGTTGGGGTACTGTTATGACCAATTTCCCAATTTCGTATGAATAGTCTGTTTGATAATTGCACTGACCATTTCAACATAGTCGAAGTCTTTGTTTTAGTGTGTATAGTAACAACACGAAATGCAATAGTAATTTGAGGCCTACAAGAAACAGTAACATCGGCGGATTCCAGTCCAATGCAGATATTAGGCTTTGCTAACTGGACATCACCAAGTTCAAGGTATTGATGTACCTAATCTTAGGCTTTGCCAAATCTTAAAGTTAACATGACATCAGGGGTCTCACGACAGCTATTAAATATGCTTATTAGGCTTTGCCAGAGCTTAAGGTTACATGACATCAGTGGTCTCACGGCGGCTGTTAAATATGCTTATTAGGCTTTGCCAGATCTTAAAGTTACATGACATCAGGGGTCTCACAACGGTTTCTAACCAATAGAAAGTGACAACCGTTGGTATATATGAGGCAATGTCTAATATTTTCTTAGAATAATGTTTTTATTAATTAGATGATTATCACTTTCATGGTGTGCCTACTTTCAGAGATGTAAAATCCAGAACTCTGTGTAATGTGCCTTGAATATCTATTCAGCAGTTGAATAGCAATTTCAAATCAGTCTCTCTAACTTGTTATATCATGTTCTCTAACTTCTTGACATTTAATTTCAGTTTAACAAATCTTGTTCATAGTGAAAAATATGTTTTCCGTAAAACAACCTTTATTTTGTTTATTATCTCTAGCTACTTCTTTTGTAGTCCTTGCTTAATACTGATGTTTGTCTTGATGACTAATTCAGGATATTCTGTGGCCCAAGTTCCCTACAGAATAATGCCCAGTCTAATCTCAATAGTGGGCATGATAGCCTCAAACTTCTCTTTTCAACATTGAAGAAGCGGTTTACTCGGATCAGTGGGCATGCACTTAGAAAAATAGCTAGAGAGTACGAGGAGATATTCCTGGAGTAAATAAATGGCTTGTTATGCTGATACGTTAGACAGAAGCAAAATGTTATTTATCATGCTCCTGTTGTATCCACGGACATATGAATACCTACTTTCCCACCGTTGTACACAAACTGATTTTAGTATTTGTGCATACTCTTTGTCTTAAGTGGGCTTTCTCTTAAAAGGAAGGAGAAATCTCACAAGTTCCATAGCCGCAGAGTGACTAGGTAGCATATAGGCCTTTCAAATACCCATGCCTCCATCAGAGAAGTTTTTTTGCATGGACATGCAAAATAAAAGTATCATAGAAACACTCCTTGGCATGTTTATACATGTTGTAAACATATGTTTTTTTCATACATAAAAAACAGAATTCTTAGTGCGCGCTTTTCCTAGACAAATGAATACTAATACGATAAACATATCTACAACACAAGATGATTTAAACATGGGCTTTCTGCTACCAAAATAGAATGTGCATACACATCGAGTTGTAAACAACAAAACACCATTTTCTTTTCTGCCGAGGAAAATTAGATTTATTGCTGCATGTACCCCTACCAAACTAAGATGTGTATACATCGTCTGTCCCTATTAAGGGAAACTAAATAATGCATTTTTTTTTCATCGCAAGCATGGCTTTACCGGGTCTCTGCGCCATTTGGCGCAACGGGTCAACTAGTATTCCCTTAAGAACGCTAGCTTTCGGCTTCACCCAGTCTGAGGTACACATCCGGCTGACCTGGCAGTAACAATCGCATAGGTGCTTCCTTTACCGCCTAGCCGAACAATCGGGAACGTAGGGGTAAGCACAGGAGCCAGGCAACCCAGCTTGGCCAAAACTTAAGTCATATCGATGCATATAATGGTGAATAAAGGGTACATGCGGAAGTGTGACACATGTGTTGGGCATGAAGCCCGTATAAATAAGCTTCTGTTAAAGAAGCCCCAGGTATAATGAGCGCGGATAGCGCGTCAAGTGTGTGCGAACAATGTGCAAACAAGCTTTCAAAGGATGTAGTAGGAAAGGAGAGAGAAGGAGAGAAACAGAAGACAGCTAATATGTAAAATATAGACGGAGGAAGGAGACGGACTCAGAATCCGGCGCTAGGCGTAGAATCTTCGGAGACGGGCTGCGTTCCATGGGTTCGGCTCGAGTCGGTTATCCGATGCATCTCGCAGACGGTACGCTCCACCGGTCAGGACTTGGTCGATGATAAAGGAACCTTCCCGTTTGGGCTTGAGTTTGTCCTTTTTCTTTTCCGGCAGCGTAGAACTAACTCGCCAATGTTGTAAGTTTTGGCCCGTACTTCTCTGCTTTGATATCTTCGAGCTTGCTGTTGATAGAATGCAGAACGGGCTTTTGCCACATCATGCTCCTCCAATGCGTCCAAACTGTCCTGCCGATCGAGCTCGGCTTCTCTTTCTTCGTACATGCGCACGCGAGGTGAGTCATGAATTATGTCACAGGGCAGAACTGCCTCTGCGCCGTATACCATAAAGAATGGTGTAAATCCGGTGGTGCGATTCGGAGTTGTCCGCAGCCCCCAGAGTACGGAGTCGAGCTCCTCTACCTAGTGCGTGTTAGATTCCTTGAGGGACCGCACTAATCTGGGTTTGATGCCGCTCATGATTAGACCATTTGCTCGCTCGACTTGACCGTTAGTTTGAGGGTGATAGACTGAAGCATAGTCGAGCTTGATGCCCATGTTTTTGCACCAGAGTTTAACCTCGTCGGCCGTAAAGTTCGTGCCGTTGTCAGTGATGATGCTATGGGAGACGCCGTAACGGAGTACAACCCCTGATATGAAGTCTATCACCAGTCCGAATTCGGCCGTCTTAACAGGTTTGGCCTCTATCCATTTGGTGAATTTATCCACCATGACCAGTAGGTATTTTTGCTTGTGGGTTCCTCCTTTAAGGGGTCCAACCATGTCAAGCCCCCAGACCGCAAAGGGCCAGGTTATGGGTATAGTTTTGAGGGCGGTGGGTGGCATGTGGATTTGATTAGCAAAGAGCTGGCAACCGATGCATCGTTGGACTTAGTCCTGAGCATCTTCCCGGGCCGTCGGCCAATAAAATCCTGTACGGAAGGCCTTGCCTACAAGGGCCCGGGCTGCGGCGTAGTGCCCGCCGAGTCCGGCATGAATTTCAGCCAGAAGGTTCCGCCCTTCCTCTTCGGAGATACACCTTTGAAGGACTCTAGTTGTGCTTTTCTTGTGAAGCTCTCCCTCATGGACCTTATAGGCTTTAGATTGCCGCACTATGCAGGGGGCCTCGTTTTGGTCCTCGGGAAGTTTCTGACTGGTTAGGTAGGCTAGGAATGGTTCCATCCACGGGGCAATTACTGCCATTATTACGTGGGCTGAGGATGTTACTTCGTTGGCAGAACCACCAATTGTTTCAGAACATGGATCTTGACTGGGTTTGCTTCAATTCCTCTACCGGATACAATGAAGCCCAAGAGCTTTCCGGCTGGTATGCCGAAAACACATTTTTCCGGGTTAAGCTTAATGTCATATGTTCGGAGATTATCGAACGTGAGCCTCAAATCGTCTACTAGAGTTTCGACGTGCTTGGTTTTGACGACCACATCGTCTACGTATGCCTCCATTGTTTTGCCGATCTGGTTTGCCAGACATGTCTGAATCATGCGTTGATATGTTGCGCCGGCGTTTTTGAGCCCAAATGGCATTGTGTTGAAGCAGAATGGGCCGTATGGGGTGATGAATGCCGTTGCGGCCTGGTCGGGCTCTGCCATCTTAATTTGGTGGTAGCCGGAGTATGCGTCGAGGAAACACAATGAATCGTGTCCTGCGGTAGCGTCGATAATTTGATCGATGCGGGGGAGGGGGAAGGGATCCTTTGGGAAAGCCTTGTTGAGGTCCTTAAAGTCGACGCCTAGGCGCCAGGATTTGTCCTTCTTTGGTACCATCACCAGGTTTGCTAGCCAGTCCGGATGTTTTATATCTCTGATGAATCCGGCCTCCAATAATTTGGCTAGATCCTCTCCCATGGCCTGTCTCTTGGGTTCAGAGAAACGCCTAAGAGCCTGTTTGACCAGCTTGAATCCTTTTAGGATGTTTAGGCTGTGCTCGGCCAGCCGACGTGGGATTCCTGGCATGTCTGAAGGGTGCCAGGCAAAAATGTCCCAATTTTCGCGTAGGAATTCTCGTAGTGCGGCGTCTACATCTGGGTTTAATTGTTCCCCGATGGAGGCCGTTTTTGTAGGGTCCGTTGGATGGACTTGGAATTTGACTATTTCGTCTGCTGGTTTAAAGGAGGTGGACTTGGATCTCTTATCGAGTATCACATCGTCCCTATTCACCATGGAGCGCAGCACAGAGAGTTCCTCGGCTGCTGGGGCTTCAGATAGCGCCTCAAGGGCCAGTGCGACTGTCTTGTTTTTGGCGCGGAGTGCTATGTCCGGGTCACTAGCAAGAGTGATGATTCCGTTGGGCCCGTGCATATTGAGCTTCATGTGCCCGTAATGGGGTATAGCTTGGAAAATTGTGAATGCCTCTCGCCCTAATAGAGCGTGATATCCGCTGCTGAACGGGGCCACTTGGAACGTGACCTCCTCGGACCTGTAATTATCCGGCGTGCCGAACACCATATCCAGTGTGATTTTTCCAGTACTGCATGCTTCCCGACTGGGGATTATTCCTCTAAAGGTTGTGCTGCTTCGCTCAATGCGGCTCCAGTCTATTTCCATTTTTCGGAGGGTTTCCTCGTCAATGAGGTTCAATCTGCTGCCACCGTCCATGAGTACCTTGGTAAGGCGAAAGCCGTCCATTATTGGACTGAGGACCAATGCGGCTGGTGCTTCGGCTGTTCGGAATTTAGGTTCGTCACTGGCATTAAAGGTAATAGCCATGTCACTCCATGGGTTTATTGTTGCTACTTGGTGGACTTCGGAAAGGCTGCGGAGTGTTCGTTTCCGCATATTATTTGATGCGAAAGTCTCGAAGACTGTTAATACCGTACTAGTATCCTTGGGCTGATGCTCTGGAGTTAGAAGCTCTTCGCCACTTTTGGCCACCTGCCGTAGTATCCAACATGCTCTAAGGCTATGAGTTGGAGTGACACCCTCTGTACTATGAATTTTGCAGGGTCCATTGAGCCATCCTTCCAGTACGGTTCCATGCCCTATAGAGGGTTTTTGCTTTTTGGTGTTTAACCCAGGTGCCTGGCGATAATGCACCCTTTTATTTTGGACTGGGGTTGTATTCAGGGCTGGATTGTCCCAAAATTTGATTTCGGTTTTCCAAGCGCTTTCCATCACATAGTACTTTCGTACTATGGACGCCAAGTCAGCGAAGCGTGTAATTTCACGACGACTTACGGCGTTGAGGATTCCCTTGTCCGTGCAATTATTGCAGAAGAATGAAATTGCGTCCTCCTCGCGGCAGTCCTTTATCCTGTTCATAACCAGGAGGAATCTGGCCCAGTAATGGTGTACTGTTTCTGCGGGCTCTTGCCGGATTTGGGATAGATTGCTTATGTTTGGGTGGGCGGGTGGAATTAAATTCGGAACTCCGTCCACTTTAAGACTCAGGGGCCAAGTAGTTTCCGAACTTGGAAGCTTGGATTCTTGGATGTTGTCCAATGAATCTAGCCCGCTGCCTGACTTTAGGTTCAGGGCTTGAGTACCATCCTCCCCTCCGCGGGAATCCGGCATGGAGGGATCGGGAATCCGGACATAGCTAGTCCTTAAGATAGAAGAAGGGTCGTCGTATTGTTCCTCTACCATAGCAACATGGTGGGTAACCTGGGGAGAGTTAATCTCTCTCAGATCGGGTTTAGGCCCAATCTGATCGTAGTCTGTAGCGACTCCCAGGGCGGCGATGTGATCCAAGAGCTCTTTTAAGGAAGAGAGCTCCATCGGATCTAACTGCTCGGCGAGTTCCGAGCTAACGTGAAGATTGCTTTCGATGACCCGAGAAGTCATCGTCGGCGCGGCGGCTAGACAGGCGGTCATAAGGAAACCGCCTAGCCGGAGAGTTTGGCCGATAGCCAAAGCTCCTTTAGCAACAGTGCCGTCTTTAAAGATGGGATGAGGCATCCTTCCTGATGGCGACGGCATAGAGGAACTCTCAATGAAAGCACAAATGTCGGTGTCAAAACCGGCGGATCTCGGGTAGGGGGTCCCGAACTATGCGTCTAGGCGGATGGTAACAGGAGACAAGGGACACGATGTTTTTACCCAGGTTCGGGCCCTCTCGATGGAGGTAAAACCCTACTCCTGCTTGATTAATATTGATGATATGGGTAGTACAAGAGTAGATCTACCACGAGATCAGAGAGGCTAAACCCTAGAAGCTAGCCTATGGTATGATTGTTGTTCGTCCTACGGACTAAAAACCCTCCGGTTTATATAGGCACCGAAGAGGGTTAGGCTTACACAGAGTCGGTTACAATGGCAGGAGATCTACATATCCGTATCGCCAAGCTTGCCTTCCATGCCAAGGAAAGTCCCATCCGGACACGGGACGAAGTCTTCAATCTTGTATCTTCATAGTCCAGGAGTCCGGCCAAAGGCTATAGTCCGGCCATCCGGACACCCCCTAATCGAAGACTCCCTCAACCAGCAAAGCCACCCGATGTGCCGACAATCCCGATAGGAGCTGCACATATCTCGTTCTCAGGGCAACACCGGATGAGACATCCTACGAGTAAAACCAGCCCTCAAGTTTCCCCGAGGTGGCCCCGCAGTCTACTCGGTTCAGACCAACACTCGAAGGAGCACTGGCCCGGGGGGGTTAAATAAAGATGACCCTTGAGTCTGCAGAACCCAAGGGAAAAAGGCTTAGGTGGCAAATGTTAAAACCAAGGTTGGGCCTCGCTGGAGGAGTTTTATTCAAAGCAAACTGTCAAGGGGGTCCTATAAATCACCCAACCGCATAAGAAACGCAAAATCAAGGAACATAACACCGGTATGACGGAAACTAGGGCGGCAAGAGTGGAACAAAACACCAGGCATAAGGCCGAGTCTTCCACCCTTTACCAAGTATATAGATGCATTAATTAAATAAGAGATATTGTGATATCCCAACATAATCCTGTCCAACATGGAGAAATCTTCAACTTCACCTGCAACTAACAACGCTATAAGAGGGGCTGAGCAAAGCGGTAACATAGCCAAGCAACGGTTTTCTAGGAAGGGTGAAAAGGTTAGAGGCTGACATGGCAACTTGGGAGGCATGGTAAACAAGTGAAAGGTAGCACAGCATAGCGATAGAACGAAGCAACTAGCAAGCAAAGATAGAAGTGATATCGAGGGTAATGGTCATCTTGCCTGAGATTCCGCTAGGAAGAAGAACGAGTCCATGAAGAAGACAAACGGACGTAGTCGAACGAATCCTCACAACTCCGGAACGAAACCGAAGCTACCGAGAGAAGCAAACCGGAAAGAAGCAAACAACATGGTAAACACACAAGCATAAACATGGCATGATGCACAACCAAGGATGATGCATGTCCGGTTTAATGAGGCATGACATCGCAAAGTGCACAAACAATACTACAAGTTAAGTGGAGTTCAATATGCAACTCGTTGCATATTGACAAAACACCACATTCGAGTTATTTAGTTCGCTCTCGTTTAAGTACAACAATATTAAATGTTGTTAAACATGGCAAGAGATGAAACATAAGTAAACTAACTATTTAGGCAATTTAAAAGAGGCCGGAAACAACAAACAACAATTCAGGAAAATCCCCATATGTCATTTAGCAATTTAATGCAAACAGAATTTTGACCATTTAAATGTTGTTAACATGATGCGGATGACATAATCAAGGTTTATGCAATTTTTAAGAAAATGTTGACATGAGCATGTTATGAAGCATTTGTCACCGTGGTGGAAAGAGAGGGTGCCATGACGACGAATCCGAAAATGATGCCACGACAACATATCGGTTCTGGTTATTCATTGAGAGACCGGGGCAAAAGAAGTGGTCGTGATCAGGTCATGCAAAGATGGTGGGGTGATCCCGGCAACCGGGTGTCCCACATGTCGGTGGCATGGCAATCAAGGAGGAACGTGCAAGGATCAACTCGAACACGGTGCAAACACGAGCATCTCATACAACACACATGCATTCGTTCACGGGTGTCGTCTCGGGGTTATACCTTCAAAGCATGCATTTCGGAGCGGTTCGATCTCGTCGAGGGAAGTAGTGGTACTCGCGGGTCGTAGTGGAAGTGGTTGTACTCGTGCCGTAGTGGAAGTAGACGTTCTCGCCACGGAAGTTGTGGGTCGTTGGGTACTTGCGGTCTTGGTCGGGGCAGCACACCATAGTCAAACTTGAGGCGGTCTTGGCGGGATCCAAGACAAAACATCACAAAAGGCTTCGGATGACAGTGTTCAAAAGGACAGAACGAACTGGTAGCATGTGCCGGCAGTAGGGTTTGCGGATGTGGTTCCCTCAGTAGCAGTCGGGGGTTCAGGCCATGGGAAGGCAGGACCAACAAGAGCAAGGTTCAACTGGAGCTGCTGCTCGCAGGATGGAGCTCGAGGCGCGGCGGAGCTCCTGGTGGTCGCCACCGGCGGAGGAGGCGGCAAGGGGCGTGCGGGTGAGGAGCAGCACAGCAGCAGTGGGGCAAGCACAGAGGAGGCAGAGGCGTGGGAACGACGGCTCTGGCGCGGGGCTGCCTGGATCTCGCCGGAGTCGTGGTTAGAGGCGGGCGGCGCGGCTTCTTGAGGAGCTTGGGGCGGATATGGGGGCTCCTGCTCCTGCCGAAGACGACGATGGTAGACCTACGAGACAAGGCGGCGGAGGAGGGAAATGACAACGAGAGGAAGTAGGGAGCAGCAAACCATGGAGGTTGGCGGTGTCATGGCCGTGCGGGCAGGCGAGCTCGTGGAGGAGGCGCTCGGGCGCGGGGTAGAGCGAGGGCGATGAGGAGGGAAGCGGGAGTTGTTCCCGTGCGTGTGGCGGCGCAGGGAGGAACGAGAGGGAGAGATGGGGATCGGGAGAGAGCACTGGGTGCGGCTAGGGTTAGGAGGGGTTTAAGTGGGCTGTGGGAACGGGTCGGTCTGGTCGGTTAGGCCCAAGAGACCTGGCTGGGCTATCTCTCTCTCCCTCATATTCTTTAGCAGAAAAGAATTAGAGAGAAGAAAAGAAGAGAGGGTTGGGGAAAGAATTTGCGCATGCGGACAATTTTCCCGGACCCACAAGAATGTGCTTGTTCCGAGAAAAGAGAAAAGGCCAAGGTTGAAAGATGTAAATTCAAACTCATTTGAATTTCACTCAAATGGGTTTGAACTAGGACTTGGTTTTTGAAGTGTCCAAAAATGTTGAGATTTTTGGTGGAGCTCCAGAATATGATGAAAGAATATATGGCAAGGTTGGAGACCAAGAATTAAGATAACAAAGGCATTGGGATAACTTGCAAGTGTATTATGGTGATTTCCAAATTGAAGAAATATTTAATATAGCTCCCTAATATTGGGAGGATATGTTATAAAGAGAAGTCACCCTGTGGATTCCCTCGATTTAAATGGATCGAAGATCCATACAATTTGTTTAGATGAGTTTTTAAAATTAATGATATGATGACATGATGACATGATGAAATGCAAGAGATGGCATGATGAATGCACAAACAAAACAAATCACACGACAAAACTCGGAATAGCTGGAAGTCTTCTGGAGCGTCGGTCTCGCGGCGTTACAAAATTAAGCTTGGGGATGCTTGATACGTCTCCAACGTAAATACAATTTTTTATTATTCCATGTTATTATATTATCAACCCTGGAGGTTTTATATGCATTATTATGCTATTTTGTATCATTTTTTGGGACTAACCTATTAACCTAGTGCCTATTTCGAGTTGATGTTTTTTCCTTGTTTTTTGTTTTATAGAAAATCAATATCAAATCCAAACGGATCGAAACTTTTTGATGTTTTTTCTTGGACCACAAGACACCCTAGAAGCTTCGGGAGGAGGCCAGAAGAGCCACAAGGTGGCCACAAGCTCATAGTGGCGCCCTGGGGGCACCCTCCAAGCTTGTGGGCCCCCTTGGCACTTCCAACCCTAATTTTTCTTCTATAAATACCCAAATATTCCCCATAGACCAGAGGTCACACCAAAAATACTTTTTCGCGTTGCAAGTTTCTGTCCGCGTGAGATCCCATCCGGAGACCTTTTCTGATACTCTGCCGGAGGAGGATTCGATCACGGACAGCTTCTACATTAACCATGCTGCCCTTCTGATGATGTGTGAGTACTTTACCACAGACCTATGGGTCCATATCTAGTAGCTAGATGTCTTCTTATCTCTCTTTGATCTTCAATACAATGTTCTCCTCGATGATCTTGGAGATCTATTTGATGTAATCTTCTTTTGCGGTGCGTTTCTTGAGATCCGATGAATTGCGGGTTTATGATCAGATTATCTTTGAATATTATTTGAGTCTTCTCTGAACTCTTTTATGCATGATTTATATAGCTTTGTATTTCTCTCATGTCTATTGATTTGGTTTGGCCGACTAGATTTTTTTTGTTGCAATGGGAGAGGTGCTTTGTAATGGGTTCAATCTTACGGTGCTTATTCCCAATGAGAGAAGGGGACATGACAAGTATTTGTATTGTTGCCATTAAGGACAAAAAGATGAAAAGATGGGGTTTGTTCATATTGATTGGCTCTCTCCCACTACATCATGCATCTTGCTTAAGGCGTTACTCCGTTCTTGTTAACTCAATACACTAGATGCTTGCTGGATAGGGGTCGATGTGTGGAGTAATAGTAGTAGATGCAGGCAAGAGTCGGTCTACTTGTCATGGACGTGATGCCTATATACATGATCATTGCCTTAGATATCGTCATAACTATGCGCTTTTCTATCAATTGCCCAACAGTAATTTGTTTACCCATCGTATGCTTTCTTTCAAGGGAGAAGCATCTAGTGAAAACTATGGCCACTAGGTCTATCTTTTATCGTATTATTTTCATATCAATAAAATCATAAACACAAAAATACCTTGCTGCAATTCATTTATCTTTATTTTATTTCATTTTTACTTATCTTTTATATCTATCACTATCAGATCTCATCCTTGCAAGTAATCGTGAAGGGATTGAGAACCACTTTATCACATTGGGTGCAAGTACTTGTTTGTTTGTCTAGGTGCAATTATTGGAGACTTGTGTGTTCCTCCTATTGGATTGATACCTTGGTTCTCAGCTGAGGGAAATACTTATCTCTACTTTCCTGCATAACCCTTTCCTTTTCAATGGAAAAACTAACGCAAGCTCAAGAAGTAGTAGCCGTATATGGAGCCACACAACCGGAGCTCAAGATGGAGTTTCTAGCTGACCTTGTGCGGTTTTGTGGGGATGAGAGGCTACCTAGTCTGGTTGAAGGGGATTTTAATATCATTAGAGGGTGAGACCAAAAAAATAATCATAACTTTGATGGCAGATGGTCATTCATGTTTAATACCATTATCGAAATATTAGACCTGAGAGAGATAGAACTCTCAGGTAGAAAGTTTACTTGGGCAAACACGTTGTCAAATCCAACTTACAAGAAGTTGGATCGAGTCCTCTCTAGTATTGAGTGGGAACAGAAGTTTCCTTTGGTCATGGTCCAAACTTTATAGAGAGGAATTTTTGACCACACCCCACTACTTGTTGACTCAGGGGAAGCAACACATGTGGGAAACAAGAACATCTGTTCTTTCGAACTAGCATGGTTCGAGCGAGAGGGTTTCATTGATCTAATAGCCTGGGATGGGCTAAAGTCACAGAAGGGAGATCTAATATTTCGATAAGGGCATTTGAGGCAATTCCTGAGGGGCTGGGCCAAAAATGTAAGCGGGATATATAAGATGGAAAAAATATAGTCTATCCACCTTATAAATGAAGTTGATCTGAAAGTCGAATCCATCTTATTAGATGCGGAAGAACAAGCACCTAAAACGGAGGTTGGGCAGAATTGTGCACGCTTCTCATAGAAGAAGAGATGAAATGGGCACTTAGAGCTAAAGTGCGGCAGGTCATCCAAGGGGATGACAATACCCAATTTTACCATATGATCGCTAATGGAAAACACAGAAAGAAGAAAAATTTCCAGCTTCAGCAGGACGAGGGTACAATTGTAGGGCACGAGAACCTAAAATTGTATATCTGTTTGGTGCTCCTGAGGACAATTTTGTGTCTCTGGATGAGCAAATGGTTGCAGATATACCTCAGCTCGGGGCAGACGAGAAAGATATTTTATCCGCACCATTCACGGAGATATAGGTGTTTGAGGCATTATGACAGATGAAGAATAATAAGACACCAGACCCATATGGGTTTCAGGCAGAGTTTTATAATGGCATGTCATTAAGGACGACCTAATGCCAATGTTGTTGGGGAACGTAGCATGCAATTTCAAAAAAAATCCTACGCTCATGCAAGATCTATCTAGGAGATGCATAGCAACGAGGGGGGAGAGTGTGTCCATGTACCCTCGTAGACCGAAAGCGGAAGCATTTGCCAACGCGGTTGATGTAGTCGAACTTCTTCTCGTTCCGATCGATCAAGCATCGAACGTACGTCACCTCCGAGTTCTGCACACATTCAGCTTGATGACGTCCCTCAAACTCTTGATCCAGCAAAGTGTCGAGGGAGAGTTGCGTCAGCACGATGGCGTGGTGATGGTGATGGTGACATGATCCACGCAGGGCTTCGCCTAAGCACTATGTAAATATGACCGGAGGCGTAAACTATGGAGGGGGTGCTGCACACGACTAGGAATCAATGTAATGTGTTCTAGCGGTGCCCCCCCCATAGATATATAGGTGGGAGAGGGAGGGTAGAAGCAAGGGGTTCCCCAAGTAGGAGGGATCCTACTTGGGCGCCTCCTCCAAGTCGGCCTCCCCCTTCCATAAGTGTCGGAGGGGAAGGAAAGAGAGGGGGAGGGAAGCAAAGGGGGAGGCCGAATCCTCCCCTTTCCTTCTCCCTTCCCTCCTTTCCTACTCCACCTGTTTCGGCCTATATGGGGGCGCACCAGCCCCTTGTGGGCTGGTCTGTCCCTCTCTTGGCCCAATAAGGCCCATATCTTTGCCGGGGGTGCCTGGAACCCCTTTCCGGTGACCTGATACGTACTCGGTACCCCCGGAACACTTCTGATGTCTGAATACTATCGTACTATATATCAATCTTTACCTCTCGACCATTTAGAGATTCCTCGTCATGTCCGTGATCTCATCCGGGACTCCGAACAACATTCGGTCACCAAATCACATAACTCATATAATACAAAATCATCATTGAACGTTAAGCGTGCGGACCCTACGGGTTCAAGAACTATGTAGACATGACCGAGACACCTCTCTGGTCAATAACCCATAGCGGTACCTGGAAGCTCATATTGGCTCCCACATATTCTACGAAGACCTTTATCGATCGAACCATTACGACAACATACGTTAATCCCTTTGTCACCGGTATGTTACTTGCCCGAGATTCGATCGTCGGTATCTTCATACCTAGTTCAATCTGGTTACCGGCAGGTCTCTTTACTCGTTCTGTAATGCATCATCCTGCAACTAACTCATTATTCACTTTGCTTGCAAGGCCTCTTATGATGTGCATTACTGAGAGGGCCTAGAGATACCTCTCTGATACTCAGAGTGACAAATCCTAATCTCGATCTATGCCAACCCAACAAACACCTTGAGAGTACCTGTAGAGCATATTTATAATCACCCAGTTACGTTGTGACATTTGATAGCACACAAGGCATTCCTCCGGTATCCGGGAGTTGCATAATCTCATAGTCAGAGGAACATGTATTTGACATGAAGAAAGCAGTAGCAATAAAACTGAACGATCATAATGCTAAGATAACGAATGGGTCTTGTCCATCACGTCATTCTTCTAATGATGTGATCTCGTTCATCAAATGACAACACATGTCTATGGCTAGGAAACTTAACCATCTTTGATTAATGAGCTAGTCAAGTAGAGGCATACTAGGGACATGGTGTTTTGTCTATGTATCCACACATGTATCAAGTTTCTGGTTAATACAATTCTAGCATGAATAATAAACATTTACCATGAATAAGGAAATATAAAATAAAAACTTTATTATTGCCTCTAGGGCATATTTCCTTCAGTCTCCCACATGCACTAGAGTCAATAATCTAGATTACATTGTAATGATTCTAACACCCATGGAGTCTTGGTGTTAATCATGTTTTGCTCGTGGAAGAGGCTTAGTCAATGGGTCTACCACATTCAGATCCATATGTATTTTGCAAATTTCTATGTCTCCCTCCTTGACTAGATCATGGATGGAGTTGAAGCGTCTCTTGATGTGTTTGGTCTTTTTGTGAAATCTGGATTCCTTCGCCAAGGCAATTGCTCCAGTATTGTCACAAAATATTTTCACTGGACCTAATGCACTAGGTATTACACCTAGATCGGATATGAACTCCTTCATCCAGACTCCTTCATTTGCTGCTTCTGAAGCAGCTATGTACTCTGCTTCACACGTAGATCCCGCCATGACGCTCTGCTTGGAACTGCACCAACAGACAGCTCCACCATTCAATAAAAATACGTACCCGGTCTGTGACTTAGACTCATCCGGATCAGTGTCAAAGCTACCATCGACGTAACCATTTACGATGAGCTCTTTGTCACCTCCATAAACGAGAAACATATCCTTAGTCCTTTTCAAGTACTTCAGGATGTTCTTGACCATTGTCCAATGATTCACTCCTTGATTACTTTGGTACCTCCCCGTTAAACTTATAGCAAGGCACACATCAGGTCTGGTACACAGCATAGCATACATGATAGAACCTATGGCTGAGGCATAGGGAATGACTTTCATTTTCTCTCTATCTTCTGCAGTGGTCGGGCATTGAGTCTAATTCAACTTCACACCTTGTAAAACAGGCAAGAACCCTTTCTTTGACTGATCCATTTTGAACTTCTTCGAAGCTTTATCAAGGTATGTGCTTTGTGAAAGTCCTATTAAGCATCTTGATCTATCTCTATAGATCTTGATGCCCAATATATAAGCAGCTTCACCGAGGTCTTTCATTGAAAAACTTCTATTCAAGTATCCTTTTATGCTATCCAGAAATTCTATATCATTTCCAATCAACAATATGTCTTCCACATATAATATTAGAAATGCTACAGAGCTCCCACTCACTTTCTTGTAAATACAGGCTTCTCCGAAAGTTTGTATAAAACCATATGCTTTGATCACCTCATCAAAGCATATATTCCAACTCTGAGATGCTTGCATCAGTCCATAAATGGATCGCTGGAGGTTGCACACTTTGTTAGCACCTTTAGGATCGACAAAACCTTCTGGTTGCATCATATACAACTCTTCTTTAAGAAATCCATTAAGGAATGCAGTTTTGACGTCCATTTTCCAGATTTCATAATCATAAAATGCGCCAATTGCTAACATGATTCGGACAGACTTAAGCATCGCTATGGGTGAGAAAGTCTCATCGTAGTCAACTCCTTGAACTTGTCGAAAACCTTTTGCGACAAGTCGAGCTTTATAGACAGTAACATTACCATCAGTGGCAGTCTTCTTCTTGAAGATCCATTTATTCTCTATGGGTCGCCGATCATCAGGCAAATCCACCAAAGTCCACACTTTGTTCTCATACATGGATCCTATCTCAGATTTCATGGCCTCAAGCCATTTATCGAAATCTGGGCTCATCATAGCTTCTTCATAGTTCGTAGGTTTGTCATGGTCAAGTAACATGACTTCCAGAATAGGATTGCCGTACCACTCTAGTGCGGATCCTGCTCTAGTTGACCTACGAGGTTCAGTAGTAACTTGATCTGAAGGTTCATGATCATCATCATTAGCTTCCTCTCTAGTTGGTGTAGGCATCACAGGAATGGATTTCTCTGATGAACTACTTTCCAAATTGAGAGAAGGTACAGTTACCTCATCAAGTTCTACTTTCCTCCCACCCACTTCTTTCGAGAGAAACTCCTTCTCTAGAAAGGTTCCATTCTTGGTAACAAAGATCTTGCCTTCAAATCTGTGTTAGAAGGTGTACCCAATTGTTTCCTTAGGGTATCCTATGTAGACGCACTTCTCCAATTTGGGTTTGAGCTTATCAGGCTAAAGACTTTTGACATAAGCATCGCATCCCCAAACTTTAAGAAACGACAGCTTAGGTTTATTATCAAACCACAGTTCATACGGTGTCGTCTCAACAAATTTTGATGGTGCCCTGTTTAACGTGAATGCAGCTGTCTCTAATGCATAACCCCAAAATGATAGTGGTAAATCTGTAAGAAACATCATAGATTGCACCATATCTAAAAAAGTACGGTTACAACGTTCGGACACACCATTACGCTGTGGTGTTCCAGGTGGCATGAGTTGTGAAACTATTCCACATTGTTTTAAATGAAGGCCAAACTCGTAACTCAAATATTCACCTCCGTGATCAGATCATAGAAACTTTATTTTCTTGTTACGATGATTCTCCACTTCACTCTGAAATTCTTTGAACTTTTTAAATGTTCCAGACTTGTGTTTCTTTAAGTAGATATACCCATATCTTCTCAAATCATCTGTGAAGGTCAGAAAACAACGATACCCACCACGAGCCTCAACACTCATCGGACCGCATACATCAGTATGTATTATTTCTAGGAAGTCATTGGCTCGCTCCATCGTTCCAGAGAACGGAGTTTTAGTCATCTTGCCCATGAGGCATGGTTCGCAAGTATCAAATGATTCATAATCAAGTGATTCCAAAAGTCCATCAACATGGAGTTTCTTCATGCGCTTTATACCAATATGACCGAAATGGCAGTGCCACAACTATGTTGCACTATCATTATCAACTTTGCATCTTTTGGCATCAATATTATGAATACGTGTATCACCACAATCGAGATTCAACAGAAATAGGCCACTCTTCAAGGGTGCATGACCATAAAAGATATTAGTCATATAAATAGAACAACCATTATTTTCTAATTTAAATGAATAACCGCCTCGCACTAAACAAGATTCCGATATAATGTTCATGCTCAACGCTGGCACGAAATAACAATTATTCAGGTCTAAAACTAATCCCGAAGGTAGATGTAGAGGTAGCGTGCCGACGGCGATCACATCAAGCTTGGAACCATTCCCGATGCGCATCGTCACCTCGTCCTTAGCCAATCTTCGTTTAATCCGTAGTCCCTGTTTTGAGTTACAAATATGAGCAACCAAACTGGTATCAAATACCCAGGCACTACTACGAGAATTAGCAAGGTACACATCAATAACATGTATATCAAATATACCTTTATTCACTTTGCCATCCTTCTTATCCGCCAAATACTTGGGGCAGTTCCGCTTCCAGTGACCAGTCCCTTTGCAGTAGAAGCACTCAGTTTCAAGCTTGGGTCCAGCTTTGGGCTTACTTTTGGGAGTGGCAACTTGCTTGCCATTCTTCTTGAAGTTCCCCTCCTTTCCCTTTCCCTTTTTCTTGAAACTAGTGCTCTTGTTAACCATCAACACTTGATGGTCCTTGATTTCTACCTCCGCAGCTTTGAGCATTGCAAAGAGCTCGAGAATAGTCTTCTCCATCCCTTGCATATTATAGTTCATCATGAAGCCTTTATAGCTCGGTGGCAGTGATTGGAGAACTCTGTCAATAAAACTATCATCTGGAAGATTAACTCCCAGCTGAGTCAAGTGATTATGATATCCAGACATTCTGAGTATGTGTTCACTGACAGAACTGTTCTCCTCCATCTTGCAGCTACAGAACTTGTTGGAGACTTCAGATCTCTCAACTCGGGAATTTTCTTGAAATATTAAGTTCAACTCCTAGAACATCTCATATGGTCCATCACGTTCAAATTGTCTTTGGAGTCCCGATTCTAAGCCGTAAAGCATGGCACATTGAACTATAGAGTAGTCATGAGATCGAGCTTGCCAGACATTCACAACGTCAGCATCTGCTCTTGCAGCAGGCCTTTCACCTAGAGGTGCATCAAGGACATAATTCTTCTGTGCAGCAATGAGGATACTCGGGGAAAACACTTATACCTTGAAATTTAGTTAAGGGATCATCTTATAATGCTACCGTTGTACTAAGAAAAATAAGATGCATAAAGATAAACATCACATGCAATCAAAATATGTGACATGATATGGCCATCATCATCTTGTGCTTTTGATCTCCACCTCCAAAGCAACATCATGATCTCCATCATCGATGGCTTGACACCTTGATCTCCATCATAGCATTGTGGTCGTTGAGGGAGTCCTGGACTAGGGGGGTGTCCGAATAGCCGAACTATCATCATTGGCCGAACTCCAAGACTATGAAGATACAAGATTGAAGACTTCATCCCGTGTCCGGATGGGACTTTCCTTGGCGTGGAAGACAAGCTTGGCGATACGGATATATATATATATATATCTCCTACCATTGTAACCGACTCTGGGTAACCCTAGCCCTCCCCGGTGTCTATATAAATCGGAGGGTTTTAGTCAGTAGGACGAACAACAATCATACCATAGGCTAGCTTCTAGGGTTTAGCCTCCTTGATCTCGTGGTAGATCTACTCTTGTACTACCCATATCATCAATATTAATCAAGCAAGAGTAGGGTTTTACCTCCACCGAGAGAGCCCGAACCTGGGTAAAAACATCGTGTCCCTTGTCTCCTGTTACCATCCGCCTAGACACACAGTTCGGGACCCCCTACCCGAGTTCCGCCGGTTTTGACACCGACATTGGTGCTTTCATTGAGAGTTCCTCTGTGTCGTCGCTCATAGGCCCGATGGCTCCTTTGATCATCAACAACGACGCAGTCTAGGGTGAGACTTTTCTCCCCGGACAGATCTTCGTATTCGGCGGCTTTGCACCACGGGCCAATTCGCTTGGCCATCTGGAGCAGATCGAAAGCTACACCCCTGGCCATCAGGTCAGATTTGGAAGTTTGAACTATACGGCCGACATCCGCGGAGACTTGATCTTCGATAGATTCGAGCCGCAGCCAAGCGCGCCGCACTATCACGATGGGCATGATTTAGCTCTACTGCCGGACAGTGCCCTGGAAGCCGCACAAGAGTCCGCTCCAACCCTTAACTCGGAGCCGACTGCGCCAATCGAGGATGGGTGGCTAGACACCACCTCGGGGGCTGCTACGGTGATGGAGCCGAATACCGACCCTGTCCCTTGTAAAGCCTGTGACTCCAAGGTGCCAGACTCTTCTCCGGACCCCGAACCTTCCGCGCTCCTGCCAATCAAATCCGATTGGGCGCCGATCATGGAGTCCACTGCTGCGGACATCTTTCAGCACTCGCCTTTTGGCGACATCCTGAATTCGCTAAAGTGCCTATCTTTATCAGGAGAGCCTTGGCCGGATTATGGCCAGGACGGTTGGGATGCGGTTCAAAGCCCACCCACCACCCACTTCGTAGCCACTATCGATGACTTAACCGATATGCTAGATTTCGACTCCGAAGATATCGACGGTATGGACGACGATGCTGGAGACGACCAAGAACCAGCACCCACAGGGCACTGGAAAGCCACCTCAACTCACGATGTATATATGGTGGATACACCAAAATGAAGCGATAACGAGGAACAACGGGACGCTGCGAAGGATAATTCCCCCAAAAAACAGCCGAAACGGCACCACAAGCGCCGCCCAAAGTCCCGCCTCAACAACGACAGCACCCACACAGACCCAGCCGTAGAGCAGGGCGAACCAGTGGATGACGAACATGCCACCAAGCAACCATCCGAACAGGATGAATTAGATAAACAACCCATCCCCAGCGAAAACAACAGTCCGGATGATCTCACGCCGGACACACCATTGGAGCAGAAGAACCTTCACAAAAGGCTCATCACCACTGCACGAAGTCTGAAGAAGCAGAAGCGGAAGCTCAAAACAGCGGAAGACGTACTCAGAATGAGATGGAGCAAAGTACTCAAGACCGCAGACAAATACGACGATAGCCGCCAAGCAAAGAGCTACCCAAAGCGCAAACTATTGCCCGAATTTGACGAGGAAGTCGTAGAGCCCCCACAAACAAAAAACAAAGAGGCCGCCCGGTCGGATAGACGACCACATGACAAACAAAGGGCGGTAAGCGGCGCCGCACACAAGTCGGCACACAATCCACATAAGGATCCTCGCAAAAAGGATGGCCCGGTCAGGTCCATCTATGGGCCAAGAAAGAAAGCTCCAGAAAGCAACACAACACGTCGAGTATTCGAAAATAATGGCACACCCAAATACAGGGGCGCTGCACACCCCCTATGTTTCACCGATGAGGTACTGGATCATGAATTTCCAGCGGGGTTCAAGCCCGTAAACATAGAGGAATACGACGGAACAACAGACCCCGGAGTCTGGATTGAGGATTACATTCTACACATACATATGGCTAGAGGAGATGACCTCCATGCCATAAAATACTCACCCCTCAAGCTCAAAGGGCCAGCCCGGCATTGGCTCAAAAGCCTCCCAGAAAATACCATTGGAAGTTGGGAAGAGCTCGAGGATGCGTTTCGGGCAAATTTTCAGGGGACTTATGTCCGCCCTCCGGATGCAGACGATTTAAGTCACATAACTCAACAGCCCGGAGAGTCAGCCCGCAAATTCTGGAACATGTTCCTCACCAAAAAGAACTAAATAGTTGACTGTCCGGATGCCGAAGCCTTAGCAGCCTTCAAACATAACGTCCGAGACGAATGGCTCGCCAGACACCTCGGCCAGGAAAAGCCAAGAACAATGGCCGCACTAACAAGCTTCATGACCCGCTTTTGTGCGGGAGAGGATAGCTGGCTGGCAAGATGCAGCACCAGCGACCCAAGTGCATCCGAGGTCAGGGATGGAAATGGGAAACCACGACGCAGAAAGGACCAGTGCCGGACTAAGGGAAATGACCCAAAGAGCACGCCAGTCAACACCGGATTCAAAAGCTCTTGGTAGAACAACAAAACACTGCCTCTCAAGGACAATAGCGACGAGCTATCTAACCTAAACAAAATCTTGGACAAGATATGTCAAATCCACAGTACCCCCGGGAAGCCTGCAAACCATACCCATAGAGATTGTTGGGTCTTCAAGCAGTCCGGCCGACTTAACGCCGAACACAAGGGGCTCGACACACCAAGTGAGGACGATGACGAACCCCACAAGCAGAGCGCCGGAAAACAAAAGAATTTCCCACAAGAGGTCAAAATAGTGAATTCACTTCAAGTAATAACAAGGAAAAATAGAGCGGCGCCCACTAAAGTACGCGCCGCACGGTCCACCCCAGCGGAGTCCCGAAACTGGATGTCAAAACCAATAACTCTCGACCATCAGGGTTACTCCGAAAGTATCCGAAACGCAGGATGGACTGCTTTGATATTGGATCCTATAATCGACGGACTACAATTTACACAAGTCCTAATGGACGGCGGCAGTGATCTAAACCTGCTATACCAGGACACAATCCGCAGAATGGGGATAGACCCAACCAAAATTCGCCATAGCAACACTTCCTTTAAAGGAGTGATGCCAGGCCCATATGCCAATTGTACGGGCTCTCTACTACTAGAAGTTGTGTTCGGTTCACCCGACAACTTCCGTCGCGAAAAGTTAATCTTCCATATCGCCCCATTTAAAAGTAGCCATCAAGCACTATTGGGACGCGAAGCTTTCGCCCGCTTTAACGCAATATCGCATTACGCGTCTCTTACACTTAAAATGCCCGGTCCATGCGACATCATCTCATTAAAGGGTAACTTCAAGTGTGCCTCGACCGCGGAAGAACGTGAGACTGCCTTGACAGCCACATACTAATCCGGCTTTGCTGATCAAAGCCCCTAAAACAGGTCATTCAGACCCCGAACACGGCTAGGCGAGTCCGTTATAAACAAGGGGCTTACTAGCCATGTACCCCTTTACAAGGGGCTGCACGCATGTACAATGAGAGCCAATAAAGCTCAATTTTATTCATTTTTTGAATCATACTCTGTTTATTTTAAATACATTTTTCGCACGATCTTTTTTTTCAAACTAAGTTCTTCTCTTTTACAGATGAACAACGTGCTACACCCGTCCAGGATACGGCACAACGGAGACACACGCGCAGACGTGCAGTAGGGACCCGTTGCAAGGATTCTTTTCAGATTAAGACCCTGCGTAAACCTTTTTTACTGTCTCTTGTTGATACACATCCCCCGGTTTCTTACCATAACCGAGGAGGAGGTTGGCATTTTGGCATCGGCCGCGTCAGAAGTTTTCGCGCGTACCTGGACACTAGGGGCATAGGGCATCGTTCTGCCCGTTTTGATAAAGATCGAATACCTTAGGGAGTGTTCGGCGTCTCGAGTTAGGCCTTATATGCATCAGCTCCGAATCATGTCTTTGGTCAAATGTTGGGTTTGCCCGGCTCTTGTGTTTTGCTGCCTTACGTTCCGTTTTATCGGCTAACGCGGCACCAGGAGAACTACTGCGATTGTGCCCCGGTTCGGCCTGGTGAGCACCTCAGTAGAGAAAGCCGAAAACTAACTGTCATGATATAGCGAGAGACTGGTCAACCACTCGATCGACCACCGGAATGTTTAGAATTCCTCCGCTTTGACAAAGGACCGTTTCCCGGTCAGGCACATATGCGCCCCGAATTCGGAGAGCGCGGTGCCCCTAGGGGCTATATAGTAGCCCCACCATTGAACTCCTATGGCTAAGTGGAAGTGATAAAGCATTATAGTCCGGTTGCCTAGTTTGCTACGCTATCACCTCCTTCACAGGACCAAGACATTGGATTAAGTGTGAAAATGCACTTTTTTGCAAACACCCCCGCACTATTTGCGTGGCGGCTGAAGCCAAAGACTGCCATCTTTCAGGTTATATACACATATACATTAACGACCGCATAGGAGGTATTTCAATACTTGAACGCACAAGTATAAAAAGCCCTTATATTATATTTGAAACACGGTTTCACAAATCATACATGTCATTTGAACATAACATTTTTCGAGCACCGCGACTCTATTAAGCGAGCGCCCTGCAGGACTTCCTCAAAATAGTGCTCGGCAGGTAATCGGCTTCCGTCCGAATCCCGGGATACAACGTCGGTGGCCTCCATCTCTGCCCAGTATGTTTTGACACGGGCGAGAGCCATCCGTGCACCCACTATGCATGTCGACCGCTTCATCGCCTTGATATGCGGCACCGCATCAAGGAACTGCTGCACCAAGCCAAAATAACTCTTCGGCTCGGGCCTTTTCGGCCACAGATGAGCCACGACATCCTTCATGGCAAGTCCGGACAACCTGTTCAGCTCAGCCCACTCAGCCAACCGATCGGTTAATGGAAGTGGACGCTCCGGATTATGGAATTGAGACCAAAAAAGCTCTTCCATTCTGTGATCCTTTTGGCCTGGAAGTGTGCGACTGCGTCCGCCGCACTCGCTGCCAAATTTAGATAAGCATCCTCCATGCCCCACAACTGGCCCAACTAAGCATACTTCGGATCCATGAACTTCCTACGCAGTAGAAAGGGCTTTCCAGCCGCAATATCCCCGGCCTGACGCAGCTCCTCCTTTATAGCCCTCATCGCGGAGCGGGCATCCTTGGCTTCGGCGGTGGCCTTCTTCAGGTCCTCTTGCTCCACTCGGCGTTCTCTTTCAAGAAACTCATAGCGGTCGGTAGCATCCTTCAGCTTCACGGCCATTTCGGCCATATCCTCCCTGCTTCGGCAGTGAGCAGCCTACTCGGCTTTTAACTCTTCGGCTGCCTTCAAGGCAGCCGCATTACTTTTTCTGGCTTGCTCCTTGGCTCGGGCAAGTTCCGCCCGAAGGTCCTCTATAGCAGCGGTGCCATCTGCATTAAAGCATACATGTTGTAAGGCACGGGCGTCCAGCTCCCTTACCAGGTGACCACGGAGAAGCCACATACCTTGTGACTCGTCAAGTCATTTATTGACCAGCACAATGTCCGCATCCGCAACGTCAAGTTGCCGCTTCAGTTCGGCAACTCCATCAGTCCGGCTGGCCACCGAACGCTCCGCCACATGTATGGGAAGGGCGACATCTTATAACTGAGATTATGATCCTCAGCACGCTATCGTTTTCGACAACATACCGAGTCTCAGGGGCTACTATCTATACAGGGCGCATTCTATGTGCAAAACTGTCAAAAGGTATGTCACTTTCACGTACCTCAAACCCCGTCAGTAAACTTCTGACGGCCTCATGCAACCCGCTCTCAGCGGATGAAATCCTTTCAATCGCCATACTCATCAACATACGGTGATCTTCTGAGATAGACGCCCGCCCGAGCAGATCCTTCAGCTCCTCCGGCCGTACACCAGTTGGTGCTGCACTATCCGGCCCCGCCGGACCCGGGGAGACCCTCCGCGACAACACCTCAGGGTCGTCCGCCCCGCCTGATGGTGCGGCAGATGGAGGCGTTTCGCTCTCCATCATCTCCGGACGAAGATCCCCCGAAGATGAGCTCTGCTGAGAAGGGCTGAGATCTGAACTACAAGGTAAAAACTTCAGTTATCCTCAGAAATAAAAACAGGGATGTCCCTTATTATAAAACTCCCCTTTCTACTTACGGCTCGCTAGAGGGCTGATTCCCTTGGGGAAATAGTGCGGTCGGGGTTTCTCCTGGCTCAGGGCCCTCTCTTGAAGACTTCTTCCCCCACTTTGAGGCCTTGGCCTACGGATCTTCAGAAGCGGTCCTCTTCTCCCCCTGGAGGGAGGGATTCTCGATCCCCCCTTTCTTAAGAGCCTCCTTAGCGGAGGCGGTGGTTTTCCTGTTTTCCCCTTCGCCCTTTTCTAAAAGCGCAGCCTCCAGCATCTTGCGTGGTCTCAGGGAGGGGGGCCGGACACCGTATCAGCTTTGCTTTTGCTATCCACTCCTGTTCAAGGGATAGCTGATTAAAGGGCAAGTTTATGGTAAATATGTGGACAGCGTGTCCAGGCACAGGATTACTTACTTGAGTATCCGGGCGATTGCAGCTCAAGCCTGCGTCCTTGGTCAAGTCCGGACACATCTCTTGTGATCCGAAGAACAGTTTATACATCTCCACGGGCGTCGCGCCCATGAAGTGTTGGAGAGCTCGCGGTCCCTCCGAATTGAATTCCCACAAGCGGAGGGGCGGCGTTTGCAGGGCAGAAGGCGCCGAATCAGCATGACATGCACCACTACAACCAGATTGATCTCCCTCTCTTGGAGGTCTCGAATACGGCCCTGCAATAATGGCACGTCCTTGGACGGCCCCCAGTCAAGCCCTTTGTTGACCCATGACGCCAGCCATTGTGGGGGGCCCGAGCGAAAGGTAGGCGGCACCACCCATCTGGTGCCCCTGGGAGCGGTGATGTAGAACCACTCCTGTTGCCACAAACCGAGCTCCTTTTGAAAACAGCCCTCGGGCCACGGAGCGTCAGCTCCCTTGCTTATAACTGCCCCTCCGCACTCTGCCTGCCACTCCTCGATCATTTTCGGCTCCACATTGAAGGTCTTGAGCCACAATCTGAAGTGAGGAGTGGTGTGGAGGAAGGCTTCGCATACAACAATGAACGATGAGATGTGGAGGATGGACTCCGGATCCAAGTCATGGAATTCCAGCCCATAATAAAACATGAGCCCCCTCATGAAGGGGTCCATCGGGAAGCCTAAACCCCGACGGAAGTAAGACACGAACACCATGCTCTCACCAGGCTCGGGAGTGGGAATAATTTGCCCTGGGGCGGGCAGCCTATGCGAAATTTCGGGCGTCTCTTAGCTTTAGCACATCTTCTTCCGTGATGGAAGAGGGTATCCACCGGCCCTGAAGGTCGGAGCCGGACATTGTCGAAGGTCCGAAGCGCCTGAATATGGAGCCTTGGGTGTTGGAACTCGGGGCGAGGGGCGGATTCGATTAAGGATTAAAGAAAAGGAACATGCCTTGGTCTCGTTATAAAGGGGTTGAATACCTAGAGCCGTCCCCGTAACCGTTTGGGACTCGCCTTCGATGGAGGGGGCGAGCCAACGGGCGCGGTTGGGTTACCCATGTCCGTATTGATGAGAATCCCGGAATAAGGGACACGATCTCTGCTTTGATAAGACGTGCCAAGGAAACCGCTTCGCTAAACGCGCTTAGGTGGAACAGTAAAAACGATTCGAGTAAAGGCTTGGCCGTGGTGTGACATCATATCATGAAATACGTCAGCAGATCGAACTTGTGTGAATATTATTCTCTCTACGATGGAATGTGGAATTTATTTTGCAGAGCCGGACACTATCTTGGTGTTCACAATCTTCTATGAATTATTCGGAGGAGGAACCCGCCTTGCAATGTCGAAGACAATATGTGCGCCGGACTCGTCATCATTGAAGCCTGGTTCAGGGGCTACTGAGGGAGTCCTGGACTAGGGGGTGTCCGAATAGCCGAACTATCATCATTGGCCGGACTCCAAGACTATGAAGATACAAGATTGAAGACTTCGTCCCGTGTCCGGATGGGACTTTCCATGGCGTGGAAGGCAAGCTTGGCGATACGGATATATAGGTCTCCTACCATTGTAACCGACTCTGGGTAACCCTAGCCCTCCCCGGTGTCTATATAAACTGGAGGGTTTTAGTCCGTAGGATGAACAACAATCATACCATAGGCTAGCTTCTAGGGTTTAGCCTCCTTGATCTCGTGGTAGATATACTCTTGTACTACCCATATCATCAATATTAATCAAGCAGGAGTAGGGTTTTACCTCCACCAAGAGGGCCCGAACCTGGGTAAAAACATCATGTCCCTTGTCTCCTATTACCATCCGCCTATACGCACAGTTCGGGACCGCCTACCCGAGATCCGCCGGTTTTGACACTGACAGTCGTCTTACCAACTATTGCTTCTACAACTATCGCTATCGCTTAGTGATAAAGTAAAGCAATTACATGGAGTTTGCATTTCATACAATAAAGCGACAACCGTAAGGCTCCTGCCAGTTGCCAATAAATTTTACAAGACATGATCATATCATACAACAATGTATATCACATCATGTCTTGACCATATCACATCACAACATGCCCTGCAAAAACAAGTTAGCCGTCCTCTACTTTGTTGTTGCAAGTTTTACATGGTTGCTACGAGCTTCTAGCAAGAACCGTCCTTACCTATGACACAAAACCACAACGGTGATTTATCAAGTTTTTTGTTTTAACCTTCAACAAGGACCGGCCGCTGTCAAAATCGATTCAACTAAAGTTGGGGAAATAGACACCCGCCAGCCACCTTTATGCAAAACTAGTTGCATGTCTGTCGGTGGAACCGGCCTCATGAACGTGGTCATGTAAGGTTGTTCCGGGCCGCTTCATCCAACAATATCACCGAATCAAAATAAGACATTGGTGGTAAGCAGTATGACGATCACCGCCCACAACTCTTTGTGTTCTACTCGTGCATATCATCTACGCATAGACCTGGCTCAGATGCCACTGTTGGGAAATGTAGCATGCAATTTCAAAAAAAATCCTACACTCATGCAAGATCTATCTAGGAGATGCATAGCAACGAGAGGGGGAGAGTGTGTTCACGTACCCTCATAGACCGAAAGCGGAAGCGTTTGCCAATGTGGTTGATGTAGTCGAACTTCTTCTCGTTCCGACCGATCAAGCACCGAACGTACGACACCTCCGAGTTCTACACACGTTCAGCTTGATGACGTCCCTTGGAATCTTGATCCAGCAAAGTTTCGAGGGAGAGTTGCGTCAGCACGACGGCGTGGTGATGGTGATGGTGAAGTGACGCATGCAGCGCTTCACCCAAGCACTACGTAAATATGACCGGAGGTGTCAACTATGGAGGGGAACATTGCACACGACTAGGAATCAATGTTATGTGTTCTAGCGGTGCCCCCCACACACATATATATAGGTGGGAGAGGGAGGGGAGTAGCAAGGGGTGCCCCAAGTAGGAGGGATCCTACTTGGGCGCCTCCTCCAAGTCGGCCTCCCCCCCTTCCATAAGTGACGGAGGGGAAGGAAAGAGAGGGGGAGGGAAGGAAAGGGGGAGGCCGAATCCTCCCCTTTCCTTCTCCCTTCCCTCCTTTCCTTCTCCCCCTATTTCAGCCTATATGGGGGCGCACAACCCCTTGTGGGCTGGTCTGTCCCTCTCTTGGCACAATAAGGCCCATATCTTTGCCGGGGGTGCCCGGAACCCCTTTCCGGTGACCAAGATATTGGGTATTTCTGTCTTTTCTTTCTTCAAAAATTCTTATATGTTAGCAGAAAAACCGATACGTACTTGGTACCCCTGGAACACTTTCAGTGTTTGAATACTATCGTCCTATATATCAGTCTTTACCTCTTGACCATTTCGAGACTCCTCGTCATGTCCGTGATCTCATCCGGGACTCCGAACAACATTCAGTCACCAAATAACATAACTCATATAATACAAAATCGTCATCGAACGTTAAGCATGCGGACCCTACGGGTTCAAGGACTATGTAGACATGACCGAGACACCTCTCTGGTCAATAACCAATAGCAGAACCTGGATGCTCATATTGCCTCCCACTATACCTGGCCAAACCTCGGGCCGGGCCGGGCCTAGCCAAGCCTGACACAAAAAACCCAGGCCCGGGCCTAGCTCGGCTCGGCCATTGGGCCTGTGTTTCTGAGCCCGAGCCCGGCCCAAGCACGTAAAAGCCCGTCGGGTTTCGGGCCGGCCCGGCCCGACCTTCAGAAAAATGTAAGAACGACGGGCCCGGGCCCGGCCTGGCCCGGCCTTCAGGCTCAAAAACTAAGTCCGAGCTTGGCCCGGGGGCAGCGTCGGGCCGGGCCGGGTCGGGCTTTTTTGGGCCGGGCCAGCCGGGCCGGGTTTCCCACGGCCAGGACTAGCTCCCACATATTCTACGAAGATCTTTATCGGTCGAACCGTTATGACAACATACGTTATTCTCTTTGTCATCGGAATGTTACTTGCCCGAGATTCGATCGTCGGTATCTTCATACCTAGTTTAAACTCGTTACTGGCAAGTCTCTTTACTTGTTCCATAATGCATCATCCTGCAACTAACTCATTAGTCACTTTGCTTGCAAGGCTTCTTATGATGTGCGTTACCGGGAGGGCCCAAAGATACCTCTCCAATACTCGGAGTGACAAATCCTAATCTTGATCTATGCCAACCCAACAAACACCTTCGGAGATACCTGTAGAGCATATTTATAATCACCCAGTTACGTTGTGATGTTTGATAGCACACAAGGCATTCCTCCGGTATCTGGGAGTTGCATAATCTCATAGTCGAAGGAATATGTATTTGACATGAAGAAAGCAGTAGCAATAAAACTGAACGATCATAATGCTAAGCTAACGAATGGGTCTTGTCCATCACATCATTCTTCTAATGATGCGATCCCATTCATCAAATGACAACACATGTCTATGGCTAGGAAACTTAGCCATCTTTGATTAACGAGCTAGTCAAGTAGAGGCATACTAGGGACATGGTGTTTTGTCTATGTATCCACACATGTATCAAGTTTCCGGTTAATACAATTCTAGCATGAATAATAAACATTTATCATGAATAAGGAAATATAAAATAATAACTTTGTTATTGCCTCTAGGGCATATTTCCTTCAAATATTCCATGACTTCTTTGGTGGCCAACTACAGTTATTCCACCTAAACTGTGGAACAATAGCATCGTTGCCAAAGAAGGAGGAGGCGGTGTGTATTGAGTAGTTCCGACCGATATGTCTACTGAGCTTTAATTTTTTTTTATATAAAATTGGTACAAACCGACTGACGAGGATTGCACATAATGTGGTGCAACCAACTCATACGGCCTTCATGTCGGGCAAAAATATACTAGAGGGTGTGGTTGTCCTTCATGAAACGCTGCATGGGATCGACTCAAAGAAACTATATGGGGTGGTCTTCAAGGTGGATTCGAGAAAGCGTATGATAAGGTTAAATGGCCGTTCCTCTTCGATGATTCCTGGAGGAAACAGGTTGACTCCTTTGTACAAAAGGCAGCATCGAGAATAAAAGTGAACAATAATATAGGTCACTACTTCCAGACGCAAAAGGGTCTAAGACAAGGGGACACGATGTCTCCTATCTTGTGCAACATAGTGGCGGACATGTTGGCAATTCTCATAGGTAGAGATAAAAAGTACAACCAAGTAGGAGGACTAGTACCACATCTTGTAGATGGTAGGGTGGCCATACTACAATAAACTGATGATACTATAATTTTCATGGAACATGCTTTGGCAAAGGCGAGAAATATGAAGCTTGTGTTATGCTTATTTGAACAGTTGTCTGGATTGTTCTGTTCTGGGAGAGCCAAAGATGAACAAGATGCTTATAAAAAATTTCTCGGATGTGAACTGGGTAACCTACCTTTTAGTTACCTAGGTATACCAATTCACCATCGCAAGCTATCTAACAAGGAGTGGAAATGCATTGAAGATCGGTTTGAAAAAAACTAAGCTGCTGGAAGGGTAAGCTTATGTCATACGGAGGTCGGCTTATACTAATAATCTCAGTGCTTACGAGTATGCCAATGTTCCTTCTATCTTTCTTCGAAGTACTTGTAGGGGTATGGAAAATGTTAGACTTCTATCGATCATGATTATTTTGGTAGAGCGATGAAATAAAGAAGAAATACATGCTTACTAAGTGGGATATCATTTGTAGACTGAAGGACTTAGGTGGTCTCGGCGTTGAGAATTTAGAGGTAAAGAATAGATGTCTACTCACTAAATGGTTGTACAGGCTTTCTATTGAAACCGAGGGCATGTGGGTACAAATTTTATGTAATAAGTACCTACAATCTAAGACCTTGGCCCAGGTTACCATGAGACCCAATGATTCACCTTTCTGGAAGGGGTTGATGAGAACGAAAGCAACTTTCTTCCATAGGACCAAACTAATCATTGGAAACGGTAATTTGACTAGATTCTGGGAGGATACGTGATTATGGGGAGACGCCTCTAGCTACAAAATATCCGCCCCTCTATAATATTGTATAGCGTAAGGAGGCAGATGTTGCTATAATATTACTGTCTAACCCTCTAAATATCCAATTCCAGAAATCTTTAGTAGGAAATTGATGGGAAGCATGGCTACATCTGGTGCGCGGGTTGATGGATGCTCATCTCTTAGATGAGCCTGATAGTATTCACTAGAGATTAACCAGGAGTGGAATCTTCTATGTAAGTTGACATAATTGACTCTGGCTTGATTCCAAAATCGATACATATCTAGAAGATCAAAGTACCGTTAAGGATCAAAGTCTTCATGAGGTTTGTTCACAAGGAGGGTATTCTGACTAAGGATAATTTGTACAAGCGCAATTGGAAGGGTAGTCAATGATGTTGCTTTTGTGACCAAGATGAAATGCTTAAACACCTCTTTCTCGAGTGTCCGCTTGCCAAACTATTATGACGCCCAATTCATGTGGCCTTTAATATTAACCCTCCAAATACTAGGGATGTGACTAAATAGAGTAGAGCCAAATACTGCCAGACATATTTGGATAGGAGTATGCGCATTAATTTGGACTATATGGCAAAATGAGATGGGTTTTAATAGACAAGCTCATAAACTTTTTGGCTAATTTTTTTAAATAATACATTTTTTATTAATTTGCACAAATATTACGCCCGATATATAATTTTCAAAAATAATACACCGTCGGCCCGCTGCTGTCCGACTAGGCCTAGTCAGCCCACAATAGGCCGACTGGATGTAGTCGGCCAGTAGCGAGCGACAGCTGGCCCGCCTGCCATGTGTCGGCCGCGCATTGGCCAGGCCACGTCACGAGGATGAGAGAGGTGGTTGTCGACACGGGCTGGTCATGGGGCGCCCCAGCCGGCCTGCTGCTGACCGATTGGTCTGCTGCTGGCCGACAGGGTGCGGCTGTAGGACCTTGAAGTATGTCTAAAGGGGGGTGATTAGACTACTTGACCAATAAAAACCTAACCTTTTCCCAATTTTAGAGTTTGGCAGATTTTAGCTATCTTAGGACAAGTCAAGCAATCATCACACAATTCAAGCAAGCAAGCAAAGAGTATATAGGCAGCGGAAATTAAAGCATGCAACTTGTAAGAAAGTAAAGGGAAGGGTTTGGATGATTCAAACGCAATTGGAGACACGGATGTTTTTGGCGTGGTTCCAATAGGTGGTGCTATCGTACATCCACATTGATGGAGAATTCAACCCACGAAGGGTAACGGTTGCACGAGTCCACGGAGGGCTCCACCCACGAAGGGTCCACGAAGAAGCAACCTTGTCTATCCCACCATGGTCGTTGCCCACGAAGGACTTGCCTCACTAGCGGTAGATCTTCACGAAGTAGGCGATCTCCTTGCCCTTACAAACTCCTTGGTTCAACTCCACAATCTTGTCAGAGGCTCCCAAGTGACACCTAGCCAATCTAGGAGACACCACTCTCGAAGAAGTAACAAATGGTGCGTTGATGATGAACTCCTTGCCCTTGTGCTTCAAATGATAGTCCCCCCAACACTCGACTCTCTCTCATAGGATTTGGGTCTGGTGGAAAGAAGATTTGAGTGGAAAGCAACTTGGGGAAGGCTAGAGATCAAGATTCATATGGTAGGAATGGAATATCTTGGCCTCAACACATGAGTAGGTGGTTCTCTCTCAGAAATGGTAAGTTGGAAGTGTAGGTTTAGTCTGATGGCTCTCTCCATGAATGAAGAGGAGGTGGAGGGGTATATATAGCCTCCACACAAAATATAACCGTTACACACAATTTACAAAACTTGGTGGGACCGATTCAACAGACTCGGTCGGACCGATTTAGCAAACCTAGTGACCATTAGGATTTTCGGTGGGACTGACATGCAACTCGGTAAGACCGATTCGGTTAGGGTTAGGTCATAACGTAATCTCGGTAAGACCGATTACACAAACTTGGTGAGACCGATATTGGTAATAAGCTTTCCAGAGAGTTGGTCAGGTAAACTCGGTGGGACCGATTTGCTCTTTTCGGTGAGACCGAAATGTTACAAAAGGGAAACAGAGAATTTACATTGCAATCTCGGTGGGACCGATCGCTCACTTCGGTTAGACCGAAATGTTACGAAGGGAAACAGAGAGATTACAATCCCATCTCGGTGAGACCGAGATCCCTATCGGTAGGACCGATTTGCCTAGGGTTTGTGGCAGTGGCTATGACTTCCAAACTCGGTGGCGCCGGATAGAAAGAATCGGTGTGACCGATTTTGGCTTTGGGTTTAGGTCATTTGTGGATGTGAGAAAGTAGCTGAGGATTTTGGAGCATATCACTAAGCACATGAAGCAAGAGGCTCATTAAGCAACACCTCATCCCTCCTTGATAGTATTGGCTTTTCCTATAGACCCAATGTGATCTTGGATCACTAAAATATAAAATGAAGAGTCTTGAGCTTTTGAGCTTGAGCCAATCCTTTGTCATTGGTATTTTGAGGGATCCACTTTCATCATCCATGCCATGCCATTCATTGAGATTTCCTGAAATAATAGTCTTGGAATAGCATTAGCTCAATGAGCTATATGTTGTTATGAATTACCAAAACCACCTAGGGATAGTTGCACTTTCAATCTCCCCCTTTTTGGTAATTGATGACAACATATAGACCAAAGCTTCGACAAATGATAATAAGATTCAACAACATCGTTGCTTTGAGAAGTATGTGATAAGCAAGAGCTCCCCCTAAATTTGTGCATAGTTTAAGATTTGCTTTGGACTGCAAATGCACAAGGAATTAGGCTCATGGTTACTCTTCCATGTCACATACATCTTGGTGGAGCGCTCAAAATGATAAAGATTGAATACATGCACTCATCACCAAGCAAAGTGAATGATCACATAGGATAGATAAGATAATATCATCAAACATGCATAAGTGTAGCTTATGATCAAACACATGATCATCAATGTCTCACAAGAATAGCATAGTATCTCAAGGAATCAAAAGCAAACAAGTTTAACCACCAAAGCAAGAGAGAACAAAAGCAACACTCTCTCTCTCGAAGCCTATGATATATACATTTTTCTCCCCCTTTGGCAACAAGTTACCAAAAAGTTCATAGGAAATGCATAGTGCTAGATCGACTCTCAGGCTTGATCTTCAGGTGGTGGTGTCCAGATAACTCCAAGAACGAAGGCTTCAGTTGAAGTGGATGGAGCTGGAGGAGTTGATGCTGGAGCTGGTTGCACTGGAGCTGTAGGGGCTGTAGCTGGTGCAGATGATGTGGCTCTGCTGTCTTTCACAGGCACTGCAACTGACCTTTGGGCTCTAGGCACTCTGGCAAATACATTAGTGGTAGTCTTGCCCTGCCTCTCCTGCATGTCATCCTGTAGCTGCTCCACAACTGACTGAATCTCAGTTACTTTGACAACTAGATCATGGAATTTGAGTTCCATGATTCTTTCCAAGCTCTCCTGATTTCGAGTGAGGGTGGCCAATCCCTTCTCAATCCTCAGTGTTTATGCTATCAAGTAACCAAGCTGCTCCTGCTTGTTTTTCAAGAAATACTCAGATGCCTCCTCTTTAGTTGGCATCTTGTCAGCCTTCTCTTTCCTTGCTTTCTCCTTCTTCTCTTGAGCTTGTACTGATGATGGATCATTCTCATTCATGACAACCTGATTGTCCTCAAAGTCTGGATAGAGAGGAAAATGTTCCTTATCCAATAGATATTTGCCTGTGCCCATCTTTGAGTTAATCAACTCCTGAATCTGAGGGGCATATCCACAACTCCTCTTTTGATCAGCTGCAGTCCTCTTAATGGTCTCTACCATAAGGCTCATGACCTTGAATTTCTGTGGCACATCAAACAAATGCAACATGTTGATTGCATGCCCTCTGATCATGTTGTGGTCACCAGACTTAGGCAACAGAGTGTGCCTTAGGATCCAGTTGATAGTTGGCAACCCTGACAGAAGAAAGTGGACTGATCCAAACTTATGTGTCTCAATAGCTTTGTCTGGGATCTCCTTGTACATGTGTGCCATGGAATTGTGGTCCATCTTCTTCTTGGCACAAATATCCAAGTCATCTTCATTTTCCTTTGGGGCATTGATCAGTCTTGCCCATTCCTCAACAGTTGATTGGTACCTTGTACCTTCAGACATCCAAACTATCCTCCCATCTGGATAGAAGTGTGCTGTGGAGTAGAATTGCATGATAAGTTCATCATTCCAGTTGGTGAGCTTTTGCCCAACAAAATCTGCAACTCCACAAGCAACAAAGCTGTCTTGCACTCCAGGATAGTGTTCTTCATTATCTTTCATGTAGGTCCAGTCGACCCACCTCATATCACACACTATGGGCTTCTTGTCCAACAAGATTGTCTCATAGAAGTCCTGTTGTTCCTTTGTATGGAACCTGTAATCAACAATAGTTCTTCTCCTTGAGGCATATGGATCTGTCATCCTCCATAGCCTCAACCCCGAGTCTTTCCTGATCCTCATGTCCTCGGCCACAGGATGGGCATCATTGTGGTCCGGTATCTTGGGCTTGAGCTTCCTTAGGACATGTCCTTCTTCATCTTCCTCATCAGCAACATTAGGCACTGGGGCCTTGTTCTTCTCAGCAGCTGGAATACTCCTAGTATTCCTCTTTGGTGCAAGCTTGGGCTTGGGGGCAGCTTTGGGTGCTTCCTTGGGCTTTGATGATGCAGCCCCTGATCTAAGAGCATCACCCATAAGCTTTGGTGCCTTGGGTGCTGGTGCAGCAACCTCTTCTTCCTCTTCTGAGTCTCTCCTCATTGAGGGATTTCCATGAACCTGGGCAGTAGTGGTTCTGGCTCTCTTCTTCTTCTTTTCCTGAGCAGCTTCATCTTCTGATTCCATGGTAAACTTCATAGTTTCTCCAGTGGGAACCTTCTTGGGTTTGGAAGTTGTGACTCTCTTTGCAGGTGCCTCTTTGGGTTCTGACTGTTCTGGCACTTGAGTATATCTTCTGACCTTAGGCATAGGTGTCCTCTTGGCAGGAATCTTCCTATTGAGTCCAGGCTTTGTGTTATGTGCTGAGCCATATTCCTTTTTGAGCACTACCTTCTTGGAGGTAGCCTCATCCTCTTATGCTCTATAATCCTCATCTTCAGAATCTGAGGTTCTTTTCTTCCTTTGCCTGGTAGCAGCCTTTGGCAGATTACTTGGGGTGCTCCTGCTCCCATCATCTGAAGAACTTGAGGGACTAGTGCCCTCACTCATGTGAATCTGCTCTTCTGACCTGTTCTGGCTGTCACTCTGGTCTGACATGCTGCAAACACTGACTGCTGACCCTATGAAGAGTTATAGATGAGATAGAGTGGATGAGCATCACAAAATGCAGAGATTTTTGCCAAAGAATGATTCAAAAATTCAGTTTTAGTTTTCCACAGAAAGCATTTCGGATCAACCGATTTTCAAACTCGGTGATACCGAAGCAGTTTTGGAACCTAAACTGATGAACTCGGTTGGACCGAGTCACAGTTCGGTGGCATCGAGACTGCTAGGGTTTCACAAAGTCCTAAAATCGGTCTCACCGATTAGTAATTCTCGGTCAGACCGAGAGTTACTAGTGCAATGGCGTTAGCCAAATCGGTGGGACCGAGTTTTTCAACTCGGTGGGTCCGAGATGGTTTCGGCGGAAACCTAACCCTAAATTTTCAAATCTCGTCTAATCTATGGATTGCATTGACTGGATAGGAGTGTTTCAATCGTGGCAAGAATCAGTAAGAACACAATGTGCTAGGAATCGGACGAGGATAACACAGTGATCGAGTCCATACCCTAGCTCGGCGATGAACTCGCTACGGCAGCAACGGCGGGGGTGAAATCCGTTGACGTCGGCGGAGACCAGCGACAGGAGGCGGCTGGCGACAAGGAGACGATTCAGAGACCCTGTTGGCAGAGCGAGCTATTGCGCGGGCGAAGAGGTTCGGAGAAATTTCCAAATTTTTGCCCGTGACTATATATAGCCCGACCCTGTCGGTGTGACCGAGTGGAACAACTCGGTGGCACCGAGATGCATAACTGTGTACAGTTACAGCAACTCGGTGTGACAGAAAAGTTCAAATCGGTTGCACCGAGATTGAAAACCTAGATCGACTTAATGATCTCGGTAGGACCGAAATGGAGGAATCGGTCAGACCGAGAATCACAAAGAAGTTTTGGAAGTTTAAGTCTATGACAAATCGGGGACTCTGAGTGCTCCTCACACAGAGTGGTTCGAATCTGACTTGATCAAATTTTGTGATGTAGCATGAATAGAGTTTGAGACGAGAAAAGCATAGATAGCTAGAGAAGGTTCTTAGGCACTCTTGTCCATCCACTTGGCAAAAAGAAAAGAGGCCAATCAATCAAAACAACAAGCGGATGTCCTTGAATGAATAAAATATGCACCAACATGCTCACACAATAAGATGGCAAATGAAATATGTGGCAAAACATGCACAACCAATACTAGCATCTATCAAACAATTGGCGATGACTAGGTCATCTATATATGAGTATATTGACTTAGGAGTCAAATGAAAACATTTGATCATAGGTCATACTCATCATTTAAGCTCAAGTGGGGTTACCACTTTTACATAATGCATTGATGTGTTCACACCATTAGAGTTGCTTTGACTCAATTCTTAGAGTTAAGCTCCCCTAGATGTGAGATCCCCTTTTAGAGGGATGAACTAACCTTGGGTTTTGTCGATGATGACTTCATGTAGGTGTTGAAGATGTGGATGCTCAATGTTGATGTAGATCATTTGGAGCAATCCTTTGGAGTGAGTTGCACTTTCAACTTACCTACATGGGTTAGTCCCACAAGGAACAAACAAGAATATCCATAGACATAGAGTGATGCATACACAAAATGATGTCCATGAAATCATTAGATTACCTTGTCCCTTGCCTTACCAACATGAGGGTTTGTGACTCCTTGAACTAGTGCAAGATGTGGAAGTTGTTTGCACTTGTTCTTGCCATAATGATATGAGTGAAGAATGTTGGCAGAGTCACCCTCAAGAACTCTCTAGTTCTTGTTCTTCGGGATGCACATCATCTTGATGGGAGTCCTTGGAGTTGTAGTTGTACTTGATGAAGTAGAACTTGACGTAGTCTTGGGAACCCACTTGAACGAGGCCTTAGGTGCTTCTTCAAATGCATCAATCTCTTCTTGAAGCTTGTCCTTGCCTTTGTTCTTGTGGTCTTGTGGTGGAAGATCATCTTGTTCTTGTGTTCCTTTAAAGGAAGTAGGATCATACTTCTCTTGTTGAGGAACAAACTTAGTCTTGGGGTATTGATCTTCTTACCACTCAACTCCATTGGCATTGAACTTTCGTTCAAAACCAACACCTTGATTCTTCCGGTGCCTTCCTTGCTTGCGTACAATTTCCTCGAATTTCTTACTCCCGGCAAGGCTCTTGTAAACACTTTCTCTATAATTCCCTTCAATAAGCTATTTTCTTGCTCAAGTGTAACTTGGCTAAGAGAATCATTAGTGGAATCAAGAGAACTACTAGAAGCAACAATATTGGATTTGATATTATTATTGTTACCACTAGAGGAAGGATCTTTCTTGTACTTGTTACTAGACTTGACTTGAGGCATGTAAGTAGATAAGAGTAAACGCTTGGCAATGTAAGAAGAACTTTTCTTACGGAGATCATCATTGATTGCTTTTAAGAACTCATGCTCTTGCTCAATATTGAGCTTTTCAAAGCGTAACTTCTCATGAGCCCTTAAAAGTTCTCGATGATCTTCGAAGATAGTTTCATGAGCTAACTTAAGAGTGTTTAGTTCTTTAGTTAGAAGCTCAATCTTCTCCTTATGATTGTCATTCGTTTTATCTTGATTAGCATGATTAATTGACGTTTCATCATAGTATTCATCACTAGAGTTGTCAACAAGTAAATCATCATCCACAAGCAAGTCATCTTCATCACTATCGAAATCAACATACTCGGGATGTGTTACCTTTGGACCTTTAGCCATGAAGCATCTTCCAATTCCTTCATTTAGTGAATCAAATATGTCGTAGGAGTTGGTTGACACAAGTGCTAGACCGGCAACACCTTCATCTTGAGTATATTCGGAGTCGGAGTGATAGCTTCTCTCGGAGTGATTGTCGGAGTCGGAGCCGGATACCCATTCACCAACATGAGCTTGATCTCTTCGTTTTGTGTAGCTCCTTGATGACTTGTCCTTCCTTTTCGAATCCTTGATTCTCCGTGAGGGTCTTCGTTCATAACGATCATCTCTACTCCTCCTCTCTCTCGATGGTGATTCTTCTCTTTTGCTTCTTCTTTTTGGAGAATCTTCTCTTCTTTTGTAGGGTGTCGTACACTCATTGGAATAATGTCCAGGTCTCCCACAATTGTAGCAATTTTGCTCTCTACTAGAAGATCTTTTGTCATTGTAAGACCTTGACTTGGAGCTTCTTTCTTTGCTTCTAGTCTTGTAGAATTTGTTGAAGTTCTTCACCATTAAGCTCAATTCTTCATTGAAGGTTTGTTTCTCACTTGATGATGTGGGGGATTCACTTGAGGCTTTGTAAGCACCACTTGACTTGTTGTGAAGTTCCTCCTTATCCTTAAGTGACATCTCATGAGCAATAATTCTTCCAATGACTTCCGTTGGCTTGAGATCTTTGTAGTTTGGCATCATTTGGATCAATGTGCACATGGTATCATACTTTCCATCCAATGCTCTTAGGATCTTCTTGATGATGAACTTGTCGGTCATCTCTTCACTCCCTAAGCCGGCAATCTCATTTGTGATAAGTGCAAGCCTAGAGTGCATTTCAGCGACACCTTCACCATCCTTCATTTTGAACTTGTCAAGCTGACTTTGGAGCACATCCAACTTCGATTCCTTGACGGAGTCGGTACCTTCATGCATATCAATCAAAGTATCCCAAATTTCCTTTGCATTCTCAAGACGGCTGATTTTGTTGAATTCTTCGGGGCACAATCCGTTGAAGATGATATCACAAGCTTGAGCGTTGTATTGCAGCATCTTCAATTCTTCCGCATTAGCTTCACGGTTCGCTCTCTCCCATCAAAGAATTCACCTTGCAAGCCAATACAAATAATTGCCCAAATGGCGGGGTTATGTCCGAGAATATGCATTTTCATCTCATTCTTCCAACTAGCAAAATTAGTACCATCAAAGTAAGGACCTCTACGGTGATAATTTTCCTCACTAGACGCCATACTCTCCTAGGTTGTGAAACCAAGGCTATGACCACCAAAAGTATGGAAATCAAAGCAAATGGAGACCAAAGATCTGATACCACTTGTAGGACCTTGAAGTATGTCTAGAGGGGGGTGATTAGACTACTTGACCAATAAAAACTTAACCTTTTCCCAATTTTAGAGTTTGGCAGATTTTAGCTATCTTAGGACAAGTCAAGCAATCATCACACAATTCAAGCAAGCATGCAAAGAGTATATAGGCAGTGGAAATTAAAGCATGCAACTTGCAAGAAAGTAAAGGGAAGGGTTTGGAGGATTCAAACGCAATTGGAGACATGGATGTTTTTGGCGTGGTTCCGATAGGTGGTGCTATCGTACATCCACATTGATGGAGACTTCAACCCACGAAGGGTAACGGTTGCACGAGTCCACGGAGGGCTCCACCCACGAAGGGTCCACAAAGAAGCAACCTTATCTATCCCACCATGGCCGTCGCCCACGAAGGACTTGCCTCACTAGCGGTAGATCTTCACGAAGTAGGCAATCTCCTTGCCCTTACAAACTCCTTGGTTCAACTCCACAATCTTGTCGGAGGCTCCCAAGTGACACCTAGCCAATCTAGGAGACACCACTCTCCAAGAAGTAACAAATGGTGCGTTGATGATGAACTCCTTGCTCTTGTGCTTCAAATGATAGTCTCCCCAACACTCAACTCTCTCTCATAGGATTTGGATCTGGTGGAAAGAAGATTTGAGTGGAAAGCAACTTGGGGAAGGCTAGATATCAAGATTCATATGGCAGGAATGGAATATCTTGGCCTCAACACATGAGTAGGTGGTTCTCTCTCAGAAATGGTAAGTTGGAAGTGTAGGTTTGTCTGATGGCTCTCTCCACGAATGAAGAGGAGGTGGAGGGGTATATATAGCCTCCACACAAAATCTAACCGTTACACACAATTTACCAAACTTGGTGGGACCGATTCAACAGACTCGGTCGGACCGATTTAGCAAACCTAGTGACCGTTAGGATTTTCGGTGGGACTGGCATGCAACTCGGTAAGACCGATTCGGTTAGGGTTAGGGCATAATGTAATCTTGGTAAGACCGATTACACAAACTCGGTGAGACCGATTTTGGTAATAAGCTTTCCAGAGAGTTGGTCAGGTAAACTCGATGGGACCGATTTGCTCTTTTCGGTGAGACCGAAATGTTACAAAAGGGAAACTGAGAATTTACATTGCAATCTCGATGGGACCGATTGCTCACTTCGGTTAGACCGAAATGTTACGAAGGGAAACAGAGAGATTACAATCCCATCTCGGTGAGACCGAGATCCCTATCAGTAGGACCGATTTGCCTAGGGTTTGTGGCAGTGGCTATGACTTTCAAACTCGGTGGCGCTGGATAGAAAGAATCGGTGTGACCGATTTTGGCCTTGGGTTTAGGTCATTTGTGGATGTGAGAAAGTAGCTGAGGGTTTTGGAGCATATCACTAAGCACATGAAGCAAGAGGCTCATTAGGCAACACCTCATCCCTCCTTGATAGTATTGGCTTTTCCTATAGACTCAATGTGATCTTGGATCACTAAAATATAAAATGAAGAGTCTTGAGCTTTTGAGCTTGAGCCAATCCTTTGTCATTGGTATTTTGAGGGATCCACTTTCATCATCCATGCCATGCCATTCATTGAGCTTTCGTGAAATAATAGTCTTGGAATAGCATTAGCTCAATGAGCTATATGTTGTTATGAATTACCAAAACCACCTAGGGATAGTTGCACTTTCAGCGGCCCACGCCACGCGCGGCTGGCCCGGCTCGCCCAGCTCCCTTTCCTCTTCTTCCACGCGCGAGCTAGCTTCTCTTGTCTGTTCTTCTTCTTTTCTTTCTTTCTCCTCTCTGTACAAGAAAATTCCCCCAATTTCTACACCCAAATGAGCCGTTTTTCGCAGATTTGGCACCATGAATGGATTCTACTTAGTTAGGGCAACGAAAAGAGACCTCGATCTACTGATGGGGTAGCTCGTGGTGGTCGTGGTGAGAATTTAGGTGGAGTTTTTTTCTAGCTCATTGGTGGAGCTTGTTGCGGCGGTGGAGGTGGAGGTGGTGGTGGTGAAGTTGGGGAAGTGTGGTGGAGGTGAAGCTCCAGCAGTTTGGTGGAGTTTCCTGCTCCGATTCCGGGGATTGAAGGCCGTCGTTCATCGTTCGCATGCACGCTTCAAGGGTATATTTCAACCAACAATTTATTTTTCGTAGGTGCTCCGGTAGTATTTGTTAATATGTTTTGATGTGAAATAAATTAGGTGTGTGATTATTGTTAGTTGCTCTGGTAGTATACGTAAATATATTTAGATGTTAACTAATTAGTTGTGTAAAAATTTGTAGTTTCTCCGTTAATATTTCGTAATATATAGCTAGCTAATATATAGACATGTGTAATATTTGTTAGTGCGCATATTTTAAGTTGTTTCTTAATACTTGTATATCATTGTTGAAAAAAAATAGGTGAGCCGAGATGTCTGATGTAGTGAAGTTCATATTTTACTACGGTCCTGGTACTGTCCAAACAACTGAGATGGGAGCTGATCTGAGTGAATTTACTCACATAGAGGTGCCAATGAGCGCACCTCAAACATGGTTTTTCAGTCAGTTGAAAGAATAGATTGCGGCAAGTTTAGGTCTTGATACTGAAACACACACCGTCCGTGTTCATGCATTGTGGACACGGTCAAGTACAATAATTTACTTTTATTTGAGGCCAATAGAGCGAGACTCCGATTGGGTGCGGTGGTTACAAGGTTGTGAACGAAGGGGATGCAATCCTGTTGCTTTAGTGCTTCCCGTTGTGAAGGAGGTCACTGCACATGAAGGCGAGGGTGGCTATGATCCTGGGCAGAGCAGTGTAGGGAGGCAGTTATCTATGTCAAATGCTGGAGATGATGGTTACGAACAAGGACAGAGCTGTCAGGACCCCGATCCAATGCCACACCGATCTAGCATGTAACACCTCATATCACTTTGCGGCCTCACGCACGGTATTCCCACGGGTGTCGTCTTACCAGGCCTGGGACCGTTTGCGCCTTTTGGCTCACGTATATGATAGTGTCGCTAGCATCCATATGACAAAGAACCCGGACTGACATGACTAGTCGTGAACCCAAAGTGGCGCTAACTTACAGGGACAGACATACATGACCCAACAACGAACGTGCCAGTCAACAACGACTGAATCTGGGCTGTAGCAGCTGGGCTAGCAGGACTCCAGAGAATCTGGGCTGTAGCAGGCTAACAGGACTCCGGTAGACACCGCGTGACATTTCCCCGAAGGGACAGACACAGGAACGAAGAAGGACACATGCCGGACAGCCTAAGTGTCCCAGAGCAGTAGCAAGCTACCATGGCTCAGTGAAAGCAATAGGAGACATTTCCCAGTAAGAGAGGCTACTAAGGATAAAATACTAGGTTGTCAGATCCCACACATACCAAGCATTTCAATAACATACACACAATATGCTCGACGTGTGCAAATACAACATGGCATCACAACATGACTCTACGACTCAAGTATTTTATACAATAGGCTCCGAGCTGCGAGATATTACAAGCATGGGTCTCATGACCAAACATTCAGAGTATACAAGTCAAAGCACAAAACGGAAGCTTAACATGTCTGAGTACAGACATCTACAAATGAAAGATGCTGAGAAGCCTAACTATCTACCAGATCCTGCCGAGGGCACAAGATCGTAGCTGAGGTAACAAGCTAAACGTCGAAGTCCATGCGGAACTACTAGCGAGACTGAAATCTCTCTACAAAGACATAAATTAAGCAAACGTGAGTACAAATGTACCCAGCAAGACTTACATCGGATCTAACTACATATGCATCATTATCAACAAAGGGTTGGTGGGGTTTGACTGCAGCAAGCCAGCTTTGACTCGGTGGCTATCCTGAACTACGACTGCAAGTAACTCTTTTGAGGTGGTGCACACGAGTCCACATATTCACCATATCAATACACCACTATGGATCCGCTCCCGTCTCCCTACGAGAACGCCATCCATAGCACTCACGCTTATCTTGCGCATTTTAGAGTATCCAATTTCACTTGTCTATGAACTGTACAGGCAACCCAGAAGTCCTTTACCGCGGACACGGCTATTCGAATAGATAATGTTAACCCTGCAGGGGTGTACTTCTTCACACACGCTCTCACCACTTATCGCCGTTTACACAACATGTACTCGGCAACCTTCAAGCGGAAGCCCAGCGAGGGTGTTGGCCACGACTTGACTAACCACACAAGTCTCACGTCCAGGTTTATCGCCTATTCGGGTTCCATCCGCAAGGAGATCCGGCCGGGGTGCCGCTCACGGCCCCAAACGATGTGTGTAGGGTTTCCAAGCCCACCATTCGGGTGCCACTTGGTACACCGGGCCACTGTGCCTAGTCTGTCCCAAGCCCACCTACACCGGGTGCCACTTGGTAGACTACTAACACTACCTACAAACACCAGAAACTAGTTGCAACTCCTAGACAAAGATCAAGTTGATTAATAAGTCGAGAGAGCTTGGAGTGCCCGGAGCCCAATGTGTGGTAGTAACTGTTCATGGATCACAAACACGGAACACGGTTCCTGAGGACGGTTTCAATGAGACAACCTACCATGTACTCCTACATGGCCTCTCACCGCTACCTTTACCAAATCGTGTTCACACACTTAGCTCACACACAGTAGGACATGTTCATCACCATTCCAATTCATCCCCGATGAATCAGACCTGACTCAACTCTAAGTAGTAGCAGGCATGACAAACAAGCATGAATGAGTAGGTGCATCAGGGCTCAAACAACTCCTACTCATGCTAGTGGGTTTCATCTATTTACTGTGGAAATGACAGGTCATGCAGAGGAAAGGGGTTCAACTACCGCAGCATGTAACAGTTGAATCGTTGTTGTCCTAATGCAGTAAAAGAGAGCAGGAGCGAGAGAGTGGGATTGTATCGGAATGAACAAGGGGGTTTTGCTTGCCTGACACTTCCGAAGATAGTATAGCTCTTCATCGGTGTCATCGATCACATCGTCGAAGCAACGCCTACCGAGGGGACAATTACCGGCAACAGAGAGAAAACACAATCAATGCAATGCACAATATTATGCATGATCATGATATGGCAAAATGAGTGTGTTAGAGCTAATGCAACAACAAACAGAGTGGTTTGAGTCATTTTGAACCAAAGGTTCAATTCCAAACTCAAACTATGAATTCAAATAGTGCATTATCATGTTTTGATCTAAACAGCAATGTTAAGTTGTTTAAACATGCATCAAAATAGTACAGATGGATAGTTTGGATTTTTCTGATCATTTTTCATATATAACTTATTTCATTCTGAGTTACGGTTGAATTTATATGAATTTTTGAAGTTTTGGATATTTTCTGAAATTCCAGGATTAATAAAAATCCAGAAATGAATTACTGCATCAGCCTAACGTCAGTGTGACGTCAGCAGGTCAACGGGGCACGGTCCAGGTCAAACCTGACCTGTGGGTCCCGTATGTCAGTGGCTAACTAAACTAACCTAATAATTTAACACTAACCTAGGTTAATTAGCATGGCTGGCCCCATGCGTTAGTGACCGAGGTTGGTCAAACCCTGGTCAGACGGGGTCAAACCCCGGTCAACCGGGGCTAACCCCACCGGCGACTCGACGCCAGCGAGGCCAGACGCGGCGGCGGGCTGCGGGGTTGCGTCTCCAGCGACCAAACCAGCGGCGGAGGCCATCTACGTGATGAGGAGGCTCGGCCGCATCGACTAGTGCCATTGGTTTCGCCGGAGGTGGCTTAGAACGACGGCGGCGTCCACTTGAGCGGCGGCCGGAGTTCGGCGGGGAGGGGAGAAGGGGCTATGGTGCACGGCAGGGGCCGGGGTTGGTCGTGTTCGGCTCCCGGGAGCTCGGTGAGCATGGCAGCACGCTCAAAAATGGGCGGGGGCGGTTGTGGCCACGGCAACGACATGGCACGGTGGCGGCAAGCTCGGCCGCGGTCGGAGGACGGAGCTGGGGGACGGGAACGGAGGGGGCGAGCAAGGGAGAAGCAGCAGGAGCTCACAGCGGGTACAACCGAGGCGGATACGAGGCCGGGGGCACGTCGGAGGCAACGTCGTGTCGCCAGAGATCTGGGTGGCTGGAGGTAGAAGATGACGATGGCGGCGACGTTGTAGGGCGCCTGAGGATGCGTGGCTCGTCTGGGATGATGCAGACGATGAGGCGGAGCCAATGAGCACGACGATTGCTCGACGGACGGCCGGTGAGCGCGGTGGCAGCGTGCGGCGGCGACGGACGCGCTTGGGTGAGCTCGGAGAAGGGACTAGGGGGCGAGGGAGAGAGCAGAGAGTGGGGGAGAGGAGCGAGGGGCCACGGGGCGTCTCCGTGGCGTCGCTAGAAGGCCCGGGGAGGAAGCAGGAGGTGGCCAGGGGCGAGCGCGCGCGACAGCGAGCTGCTCCTACTGGCAGGAGGAAGACGACACGGTGGGGTGGTGGGCTGGGCCTCAGCCACAGTGCTGGGCCGGGTGGGGCGCTAGGTGGGCTGCAGGATTAACCAGGTAAACCTTTTCCTTCTTTCTATTTTTGTTTATCTGATGTCTGGTTTTGATTTAGTAGGAATACTAAACCAATTTATTTACTTCTATAAATTATTGTATATGGACTAGTGGTATTACTCCAGGGCCCCACAATAATTTCCAAAATTATTGGACATGTATTTCTTTTATAACAGAAATAAAGCCAATTCAAATACATTATGATTTAACTCAAAGGCCCAAAATAAATATTTTTAAGCCTCCAAAAATATTGGTTTGAATTTTATTCTTGCCAATATTTTTCAAGGTTTAACAGGAACATTTTCTTGGGCTTCTTTGATGAGATTTTAATGTTGATTATTTCTGAACTTGTTTCCGAGGGTTTCAACTAACCTCAATTCAACTTTCAGAAAATAGATATGATGCAAGATGCTCACTCATGTAACTGATTACAACCAACATTCTAGGGATGTGACAAGAGCAGACAGGTAGAAGGAGGAAATGATGATGGTTATGAACCAGGGCAGAATAGTCAGGTAGAAGGGGGAAATGCCGATGGTGAATACAATGGCGAGGTGGACACTAACGAGGTAGATGGGCACATACAGGACAGATGGAAGAAGAAGACACCAATGTTGATAGGGGTCATGCCTATGATTCAGACGAGCTGGATGAAGAAGAAAATGCAGAGGAGGTCCCGAATCCTGCATCGTGGAATCATGAGTTCTCATCTTATATGATCGTGAACGATGGACATGATTCTGCCTGGCAATATCACCAGAACAATATTGCGACGGGTGCTATGTATCCCAACAAGCAAGCTCTGAAGGATGCAATAACAAACTGGGCAATGTCCACGCAAAGGGTTTTCACTGCTCAGGTGTCAAGTCAGAAATACCTGACAATGGTATGCAGGAACGCAGATTATCCTGCCAGGGTGCACGGCTATCTCCCTAAGTATGGCACAAGTTGGATAATCAGTGACTTAGTTAATCACACTTGTCTTATTCCCTACATCCCTCAAGATCATGCCAACCTTTCATCGAAGCTTGTTGCTCAGTTGTTTTACGATGAGATAGTGCAGGGCAAAGCTATGGAAGTGAAGGCAGTCCAGACAAAAGTCTTCGCCAGGTTCAAGTACAGAATTTCTTATGGCAAGGCTTGGAGGGCTAAGCATGCGGTGCTTGAGAGGAGATTTGGTTCTTATTTTGATGCATATGACTCTGTTGTCCAGCTCCTCCACACCCTGCAGTAGCGGAATCCAAGCACCTATATCAATATCCAAGATCTGTTCATGCCAGATTTCCCAACTGTGAGGGTGATGCATCGTCTCTTCTTCTCTTTTGGTGTATGCATCAAAGCTTTCAGGCATTGCTGGCCGGTGATATGTGTTGATGTTACTTTTCTCACTAGCAAGTACAAGGGTCAGATCCTAATAGCCATAGGTCAAGACGGCCAAAATCAAGTTGTCCCACTCGCATTTGCTTTTGTGGAGAGTGAGAACATTGAAAGTTGGACATGGTTCTTTAGGAAGTTGAAAATATCAGTTGTGAAGGAGAAGCCCAATGTGTGCATCCTTCATGACAGACACGCAGGTATACTCAGTGCGATAAGGACACTGACAAATCCAGGCCCTGAGGAACAAACTCCATGGTAGGACTTGCAGAGTCATTGGTCCATGTGCCATCTGGTGGCTAATTTCTTCTTGCAGTTTAGAAATAAGAACCTGATGAATCTGTTCAAAAAACTCTGCAAGCAGAACCAGTTATGGAAGTACAATTTGATACGTGACAGACTTAATGTGTGCACGCAGAGACACGTGAGGGACAGGAAAGCTGCAAGAGATGCAGTGGTGAGTGCACATGTTGAAGAAGTAGCTACACAGTTGGCAACATGAACAACGGCCGTGGAGGAGGAGCCTGTTGGGCTATGTGACCTTCCAGGCTTTGACCCACCTGGTACTAGGAGAAGGCTCGGGAGGTCGATTAAAACTTTTGAGTAGTGGATAGAACATGAGCCTCTGGAGAGGTGGTCTTTGCTACATAACACATTTGGAGCAAGGTACGGTGTCATGACAACGAACCTCGCGGAAACATACAACTCTGTCCTTAGAGGAAACTGGGCATTGCCACTTACAACCATTGTTGAGGGTATTTTCTATGGCACCGTGAAGTATTTCAGAGATAGATGCCAAAAAGCAGAGCAGCATATCTTGAACAACCCGAATACACGTTACTGTGAAAGAGTCACGAAGTACATGGACAACAAGATGCAAAAAGCTAGGTCACACACTATAGTCGCCATCGATAATCAAGAAAGAAGGTTTGAGGTCCGCTTAGCCAACAACAAATTCAGATGTGCAAATGAGTTGAAGATGCATGAGGTGAGAATTGGTAATGAAGCCTGGCCAACGTGTGAGTGCACATGCAACAAACCAAAATTGCTTCACCTACCTTGCTCACATGTACTTGCTGCTTGCGGACAGCTTGGAATGGACGCAATATCGTTTGCGTCTCCATTTTTTTCTGAAAGAGTCTATCATCAATACCTGGACAAGTGAGCTAATGGGTTTTCAATCAATGGGTAACTTCAACAGCGTCAACCCCGCTGAAAGGCGTTACATTCCAAACCCAGAGCATATGCGTACAAGTAGAGGAAGACGGCAGTGTCAGCGCACCCGGAATGATATGGATGAATCTGAAGTAGGAGGCCCGACTAGGCAATGCATTCTATGCAATGAATTTGGCCATAGGGACACTAATTGTCCCACTTTCGTCACTGGGCGTGGACGAGGCAACCGGGGGCGAAGAGGAGGTAGAGGAAGTAGAGGAGTAAGAGGGAGAGGAAGAAGATAAGCTAGGAGTACTATGTTCTGAATTTGTATTAAGTGCGGCACTATGTTCTGAATTTGTATTAAGTGTGGCACTATGTTATGAATTTGTATTAAGTGTGGCACTATGTTCTGAATTTTTATTAAGTGTGGCACTATGTTCAGAATTTTTATTAAGTGTGGCACTATGTTCAGAATTTTTATTAAGTGTGGCACTATGTTCTGAATTTTTATTAAGTGTGGCACTATGTTCTGAATTTTTATTAAGTGTGGCACTATGTTCTAAATTTTTATTAAGCTAAATTTTTATGTACAGGAATGTCGGGAATGTGGTTGCTGAATGGGGACATTGATAGGGGTCATCATGCTGCAATATGGTATGAGCGCAAGCTTGAGCCTCTGGTCACTCGCACTCCTAAGGAGCACTGGATGATACACCCAGGATGGGTTCAGTGGTATGTGCTTTATTAATTTGCACACTGACATGCATATTAATGGGAGACACTAACTGAAATGTTCTCTGATGAAGGTTGAAATGGGCCGGCCTTTTACCTTTCACGCGTCTGGTTGAGTCTATCCCGGGTGAGAAACGCCTCGCCATCGACTCCTCCTTGTTGAGCTGCTTAGTGGACCGTTGGAGGCCAGAGACCCACACATTTCACTTCCGATGGGGAGAGATGGCTCCTACTCTAGAGGATGTGTCATTTGCTCGGACTATCGTTGGCAGGTCATGCCATAGGACCATTGGACGCACCGGCTGGTTGGGAGCAAGGTCTTACACAAAGTTTTCATGGTGTTTTTCTGGATGCTCCGGATCCGGTATGGGAGCATCATGGACCTAAGTATGATTGGTTGCTCAATTTCCAGGTTATTTCCCCTACCTCTTATCTTCAATTTATCGTGCATATGGTTTTACAGAAAATACCTGCGGCTTACTAAAACTTTCTCCTTGCTTAATGCAGATCCAGAAGTTTCGGGCGCCATTGAGTGCAGAACAGATCACTCGGAGCCTGGAGGCCTACTTAATGTGGCTTTTCGGCAAGGTGATGTTCACAGAGAACCATGTCAGCACTATTAGCATGCTCTACATCCCTATGGCACTCGAGATAGCGAGCGCTCAGATGGCGGATTAGATCAGACAGAGGAGTTGGGGTTCGGCGGTCTTAGCGGCTACATACCAAGGTATGTGCAAGGGTTGCCAGCTTACATCGAGAAAGCCAGTCCTTCTTGGATACCCTCTATTCCTACAGCTGTGGTCGTGGGAGAGGCTCTCTATAGGGCGACCAGATGTACGTGTTAATCATCCTATAGACGCCATGTTTGATGCTGATGGCATCGACATGCCTACTTTTGGTCTGTGTTGGACACATCGCGAGGTATGTATCGTGTTATAGTTTAATGCAACTTTTGTGTGCACCAGAGATAATTCAATGCTAGCGGCTACTAACATTTGTTTTCTGCAGAGACGCTTTGCTAGTGATCAGATCAGAAAGGCATACACGGCACTGAACGAGCAGTTCGATACGTACACTGGGGTCATCTGGCAGCCCTACACAGAAGCAGCCATAAATGCGAGATACCATGGTGGTATGTCTTTGCTATGCACAAGGGACCGAGATTACTGGATGACGAAATCGAAGATCATCTTTGATATCTTCGTCGAGGAGATGGCACAACAGAGGGTTATGAGGCAATTTTGTCTTCTGCAGTTGGAGCTACCTCCCCCTACAGAGAACCCGGTGCCAGCACACATCCACAGGTATTAACCAGTTTTTCAATGTTGCATTATCTTTCATAGTGCTCAATTCAAAGGGCATGACACCACAATTATCTTTCATAATTGCTAAACACACACCACAATTTTAGGACGACAAGGAAGGGGATGACTAGGACAACTGCTGAGTGGCTAGTTAGACTAGAGCCTTATATTATAGAATGAGAGACAACAAACACACATCTATGGCACGAGAATCACAATTTTGAACTCAATGAATTCAATCTCTATTTGCGGCTACATGACCGGAACACGGTTAAGCATCGTTGAGCACTCTCACCCAGAGGAGATACCTAGTCCTACTCGGTCGGATACGTACCCGAGCTATGATACTTCGGGCTCTAGGCAGTACGCGGTAAGATATATTTTCTTTAAGTAATGTTGTCACATACTTTGGCGTGCATACTTAATAATCGTCATGAAAATTTGCAGGCTACCTTGACACACGAACTCTACGACGACGTGACCACCTTTGGACGATCACTGTCGTCTGGACCTCTTCTTCACCACCGTCCTGTGATACAACCCTTCTTGGAACGAATGCAAAACAAAATGCGGGCTGTCTACGAGGCTATCACATGCACCCGGAGAAGCGACGTTGTTCAGCACCAGCAACAGCAGCCGCGTCCCTCCATGCACCGACATCAACCACGTCCACGTCTAGCCCATCAGCCGACGACCAGGCCACCCCCTCTTGAACAACGTGGCAGTTCAAGGCAGCACACACAACACTATGGTACCACGTCGAGCTTCGTGTTTTCTCCACAGCCACAACACCACGGTCCCTCGTCGGGCTTTGTGTTTGAGCTAGAGCAGCCATCACAGCCAGCAGATGTGTGTCTTCATATTTATTGTTTTCAATATTAGTTGAGGCGACATCATTCTTCATGACTTAAAGTTCCGTCGTGCAGGAGCCTATGTATATCATGCGTCTATGTCGGCATCACATGATACGTGAGGGAGTGATCAACATCCCGAGGAGAACATACAGGCCCAGATGTTGCAGCACACCCACTAGATGAACATGTTTTTGACTCCTCCACCAGGCCCCACACAGGATACACAGCATGACCAAGGAGAGTCTGAGATTCCTCCTCGTAACATTAGGCCACCCAACAGGTTAGGATGGACACCGCCTGTAGATCCGCCTCCCCGCCAGGCCAGACGTCATCACTGACGCTTCTATCTATTTGTAGAGACACGAATATCTACTTATGTATGAGACTTATGTCTATTCTATGTATGAGACAAATGACTATGTACTTATGTATGAGACATATGCCTACTATATTTTAGCACTCTGTTATCCGAACTACAACATCATATTTAGATAGAACATAATGCTGGTACAACAAGACAGTACAAACAACTACATAGAAGTACATCTAAATTAAACGGTACATACAAGTTAACTTACAACATACAGCATAAAAACTACGTGAAGTCATCATCGTCATCCTCCATCGATGCAGAACTCTTTCCCTTCGACGATGAAGAACTCTTGCCCTTCGATGATGAGGATCTCTTGCCCTTCAATGATGCAGAACTATTGCCCTTTGACGATGCAAAATTCTTGCCCTTCGACAATGAAGAACTCTTGCCCATTGACGATGCAGAACCTGGAAGCGGCGGCGTGAAGATATCGTCTTCATCCTCGTTGTCAGCACTCCATAAATAAGTATGTTTTGCTCCGAAATGTAGGGGACCTTCCACGCTTTAGGTATCTTCCATGCAACCTCAGAAGTTCTTTTTGTATCTCCTCAAAGGTCCTGGAAGGCCACCCGCACCGACTTAATGCGTGAGCCAGCTCATTCAGCAGGGTGTCACTACTGATGAGTTCTTCCCAGGGAACTAATATGTTGTCAACCCTGAAATCAGCGGCTAAATGCAACAGACATTCGGACATATGACTGTGAAACTACGTTCAAAAGGATATCCGGCCATCTTGGCGAGACTAGGAGACTATGCTAGAATGCTTACCAACGTTAGTGCCGAGGGGGTTTTATAGGTTGAGAACAGAAAGGAAGGCGGGAACTCGGTAGCGGGAACATATGGTGGGAAATACTGGCGGTAAATAGTGGTGGGAACTACAGAGCGGGAAAATATGGCGGGAATTACAGAGCGGGACCGAGCAAAGCGGGAAAATTTGGCGGGAACGAGCAAAGCGGGGAAATATGGCGGGAATGAGCAAAGCGGAAAAATATGGCGGGAAGGAGCAAAGCAGGAAAATTTGGCGGGAAGTGGCGGCCCGTGACGTAAGCGGGGATCGTACGGGGGCAAAAATGGTGGCATGCACCAGTCGGCCCACAGCTGGCCGATTAGCTCCTATCGGCCTACAGATGGCTGACTGGAGCCAGTCGGCCCACAGCTGGCCGACAGGAGCTAAACTGGTGGCTGACAGGCCAATCGGCCAGCAGCAAGCCGATAGGACCTCAGTCGGCCTGCTATGGGCCGACTAGGCCCACGGGCCGACGGTGTATTATTTTTTAAAATTATATATCGGGCATAATATTTGTGCAAATTAATAAAAAAATATTTTAAAAAAATTAGCAACTTTTTGCAGGTTATCTACGGGGCCACTGCTTGGATCCATATCTGGTCGTTACTCACTCCTACGGAAGCCAGAAAACCTTTGATTATTGAGCCTACCCGATGAGAGAAGGTAGCGCGGGATATCTATAACTGGTTTGGATGATGGTCCTGCAATAGACTAGATGTTTAGTCATCTTATCCTATTTTCTTTTCTCCGTCAGCTCTGCGTGATCTTGTACTGAACCTAAGACCTTTTATATACTTTGTTTAATAATAAAAAAGATGCATGCATTAGTCAGATGTAGAGGACGGGGATAAGCCTTCTATTCTAAAAAAATCAGCAATAGCGATGGAGGCGTCGTCCACCAGAGCAGCAGCACGAGAGTTCTCAGCATCAGCCGGATCCGACCCCTCAGCAGGCTCATCAGCAATAGGAGACACAACGGCCATGGGCGCCGGTGGGCTAGAAACCTCGCTGGCAGAAGCCGACGCCCTAGCACCCGGTGAAGAGAAGGCGGCCTGCGAGCTCTTGCTGGCTGGCGCGGCACCAGGCCCGTCGGCAATAGGAAACACCACGGCCATGGGCGCCGGTGGGCTAGACGCCTCGCCGGCAGAAGCCGACGCCCTAGCACCCGGTGAAGAGAAGGGGGCCTGCGAGCTCTTGCTGGCTGGCGTGGCACCAGGCCCGTCGGCGATAGGAAACACCACGGCCATGGGCGCCGGTGGGTTAGACGCCTCGCCGGCAGAAGCCGACGCCCTAGCACCCGGTGAAGAGAAGGGGGCATGCGA